>NW_022196904.1:128221888-128280266 GCF_008632895.1 Mastomys coucha
TCTTCTTGCTTCTGGCGTCACTCCAGGGAAGTTTCATCTAGATTAGCTACAATTCTCAGTAGAAGCTCCATTTAGCCACTAGCTGGACCAGTCCTATCATTGTGAGCCAGGGGTCTGTTTTCCCTGTGTCTGCCTGAGGTCAGTTCTGTTCCTAACTCCTCCATGGCAGGACTTGATTCTGTAATGGGTATATGGTTTTATTTTGTTCTTCTTTTAAATGCTGCTTTAAGTCATCTTGGGTCTTTGTATTTCCTTTCAAATTTTAGAATCTATTTGTTAATTTCTGTTTTCGTCAAACTCCCGTGGGTGGATTGCATTGAATTTATCAGTCAGTTCGGGAAAAACTGATTTGTTTATAATATTGTGTGTTTGGGTTTATGAACAGAACTAATTCTGTTTTTTTTCCCCCTTTGAATTTCTAACAGGCTGTAGTTTTCAGCACAGAGGTCCCAAGTGTCATTCTTAGCCTGTGTTCACAGGCGTTTGCTCTCCCGATAAATGGTACAGTCTAGCACTTTCATCCCTAATGACATAGACATCTAGCTGATTTGTTCACATTTGAACTTCTTGTTCCTCTTAGCATTCATTCAACCAATCTTTAAAAGCACACATTTTGTCAGGATGTGGGGGAGCCACGCGTGAGGGAGCATGCTCCTAGTGAGAAGACATGCCCCTGCCAAGCAGGTGTGTGAAACATTAGCAGCAGAGCTCCAACCCAACAGACAGTTCTTACACACACCGCATGCCAATCTATCCAAATGAGAGTCATCAACTAATCACAGAGCACTGCTCTGAATCATCCCGCAGCCTAGCTGAGGATGCTCTGGGACTGCTTTAATGAGTAGAGGTCACCTAAGGACACACACACACACACACACACACACACACACACACACACACCAGGGTGACCAGAGAGACAACTGAATTCCTCCCCAACTAATGGCCAGACAAAGGCCTCAGCAGAATCCACCTTTCCAGGGCAAAACTTTGCATGACAGCTCTTTTTGTTATCTTCCAACCTTCTCTGGTGAAATTAAAATAGACAGACCATGGGTGCAGATGTGACAGATGGGCTCAGGTGTGCGTGTTCCATTTGGTGTCTGTTCTTATAAAGGAATTAGTCCTTGGAGAGTTGATCTGTAGAGATGACCTTGATTCTAGAACAATCATAGTTGAAGGCTAGCAGACTCTTTTCATAAAAATATTCAGAGAACGTGTCCTTTTCCAGCAAAAAGTGGCTAATTAAGCAGCACTTTTGAGTTAAGGGGAAGGACCGCACCTGTCATCTAATTTAAAGCCTCAAAACCTTCAAAATGTCTGCAGGGTGCGGCAGTATTGTTGACTGTTACTTGAGAGCCATAAATACTTATGTCACAAGGACATGGATGGCTGTTGCATCTATAAACCACTGAGATGTGGATTCCTGGGGGTGGGGGTGGGACTGGCACCCTCCCTCAGATGGGAAGTGGTTATCCCAAGTGAGTCCCAGCACCGTGTCTGACAAAGGACCTCTGCAGCCTGCACTTCACTTTTGGTTCAATTATCCACTATTCTGAGTAGCATCTGGTCATGCCTTCCAGTATGCTGCCTCCTAAGTCTATATAGCAGTTTGTTGCTTGAACTATATACTGCTTAGGAGACATTTTTTAGACTTATTTTTATGTGTATGAGTGTTTTGCCTACGTACATGTATGTACATCAGGTGCATGTAGTGTCCATGGATATCAATAGGATGTCAGATACCCTGGAACTAAAGTTATAGATAGTTTTGAGCCACCATATGGGTACTGGGAACCTGGATCCTCTGGAAAAAATAGCCAGTGCTCTTAATCACTGAGCAATCTCTCCAGCCCCTTAAGGAGACCTTTCAAAGGGGAACAAGCTTCAGCCTCCCCTTCCGAGTAAAAGGAAGCAAAAGGTATATCAGTCCACAGTATGAGGCAGGCAGAGGCTGTGTGCTGGCAGCTGATGAATCCTAAGGTTACCAGCACGTACTTTTGTGCACGTTCTGAAAAGTGCTCGGCTATTTTCTACCTTTAGGTGAGAGGGAGGGCTCTCCCAAGACTGTAAGTCTCAGGGAGACAAACTGAACTGCTGGTCTACTGTCCCCGAAGTCTAACTTGGTAGGATAAGTGTGCAAGAATGGGTAGGGAATGGGCAAACTGGATAGTAGAGAGAATTGTTTCAAATAGATATGAACACACACTATGAAGTTATCAGACAAGATAGATAATTGGATTGGATTAGAAAGACCAGAAACTTACCTGAGTTCCATCTAACAGCTGATTTTGTAACCAGGAAATGACAGGAGAGGTGCAGTGTGGTGGCCATGTTTGGTGCATAATTTCCCAGTCTCAGTAAGGGTTTGGCTTCTGTTATTGGCTGAGGCTCAACCACTTGGCTACAAGGGACAACTCATGGTATATGGCAGTCTGATGGGCCACCAAGCCAGGTCAAAGCTACTATACACAGAGGTCCTTTTGTACCAAATTCTCTGTTTAAGTGTTCTGTGGCAATTGTGTTACAGCTGGGCTTGTGCTGCCACACACTTCAGTATCTTTAAACAGAAGAAAATTCTGTGGATGGGCTTGGAGATACACTCAGTGGTTAAGAGTACTTACTGCTCTTTTAGAGGATCATAGTTTGGTTCCCAGCACGAATGTCAGGTGGCTCACAACTCTAGCTCCAGGAATCCAGCGCCTTCTTTTGTAATCTACAAGTACTCACACACAAGCCCATACGTACATGCATGCACACATACATAAATAAAAATAAAATTTTTTTTTAAATAGTGGGAACCTCAGAGATAGTCTAGGTGTTCAACAGTAAGAGAACAGGCTAGTAAACATAGGATGGAACCTTAGGAAGTTGTTTCTGTTTCTAAAAAGAAAGCATTTTTCATGCGAGTTTTCTGTAGCTGGTTATGGTGATTGGGGGAAGGAAAGAGACACACACAGTGAACCATCACCGGCATTTATTACTGAGAAATACAATTTAGGAACAGATAGGGTGAGGCTGTGACCTTCGTGGCAAGGCATGTGTCCCTGGGCTTCCTGATACTCCCTCCACTGCCACCCAGCCACTGAGGGGCTTGCAGACTACAAGTCTCTGCATCCTCTGCAGTTTACACCCCAAGAAAGAAGAGATGAGGCTCGTGGTTGTGGTCTACCTGGTGATGAGCCACTTTCCAAGCCATGAATGCTGAGATACTGAGCTGACCTGAGCCTGGACCTACAGGTCCACAGTGATGATCTACGAAGAAAATCAGCAACAGCAGATGCATGGGCAGAGGTGGTCATACATGTAGCATGGAGATAGGTGGTTATACATGTAAAGCACCAAGGGAACCTGACAGGCCTCTCTACCAGGAAAGGGGCTCTGCTGTGGGAGCCAAACATCTTTTAGATGGGATTTTTTTAAATAGATATGGTGGTAACTGCCTGTAATTCAGGATGTTGAGGCAGCAGGTGGTTGCGGGGGCAGCCTAGTCTATATGTACATACAAATACACAAATGTAAAATATAAAAAACAGAAGGGCACCAGGAATACCCCTCTGGTTTTCCAGCTTACTCCAGGGAGCCATGAGGGCAAACGACTCCTCATTGTGGGGATGTAAAGAAGAAAATTCCAGAGCAGTCTGTGTGGTGTGGAACACAGCTCTCTAGGGGGATGCTGGGATGGGGTGGTAGTGGGGAGGGAGGGATTCAAATGTCCAGTGACCATTGGATGGCATGGGGTGGGAGTGGGGAGGGATTCAAATGTCCAATGACCATTGGCGAATCTCATATCATGTTCAGATACAATAGAGAGCAGAAGGGAACAAGAAACAAAGACATGCCCTACAAATAGTGAAAGCAGTCACAGAAACTCACTCTCATGCAGAAGGGACTGTGAAGGTTATTTACAATGGACCTGAAAGACATCAAGAAAGCTGGGCAAGACAGGACATAAATCCAAATTAGAAAAATGCATAACTGATGTGCCAAGACTCACGAATTAGAAACGAAACTTTAGGAGTATAGATATAGAAGGAGCATGAACATATGAGCCCAGCAAATAATAGTTTGTGAGAAATAGAAGGGGAGACCAAGAAAAAAGAAAAATAAAATGGGTGAACATCGAAGACGAGCAGTTACCCTAACATAAGGACAGTAGGGGCCTTGAAGATGATGGAGACACAAACTCAGAGTACAGAAACATGCCACTTAGGATGCTGTAAGAGGAAGCTAGGGACTCCTGAGATGGCTCAGAGAGTAAAATCATAACATGTGTCCCCTGCCCCCAAATAACTAACCAACTAAATGAATAAATAAATAATGTAATTTTTTGTTGTTGTTGTTCTTTTGAGACAGGGTTTCTCTGTGTAGCCCTGGCTGTCCTGGAACTCACTCTGTAGACCAGGCTGGCTTTGAACTCAGAAATCTGCCTGCCTCTGCCTCCCAAGTGCTGGGATTAAAGGCATGCACCACCACACCCAGCTAAATAGTGTAATTTTAACTTTAATCTATTTAAATTTTTTGTATTTGCATGTATTTGTATGAGTTTATATGTACCACATATGTATATGAGCCAGTGAAGTCAGTGGAGACCAGAGAGGGTATTGGATCCTCCTGGAACTGGAGTTACAGGCAGGCAGTTATGAGCCTCAATAAGGGTGCTAGGACTCTAGCCTGGGTCTTCTGCAAGGGTAGAGCTCTCATTTATCTTTTGACACACACACAAGGTTTTAAAAAGGAAACTGTTTATTGAAAGAGTGTTCATGAAACCAAGACCCAAAGCAGCAACCCCAGAGAGTACACTAGCAACGTGAGAGAATGCGCAGGTGCCAATGTACTCTGTGCACAAGGGGAAGGAGACAAAAGCATGATCATGGTTCAGCTGAGAGCAACTGTGAACCAAGAGAAGGATGAGCAACAAGGTCAAGGGTTAGTGTCTGGTAAAGTCTGCATCCAGCTGCAGAGTGGCCATCATGCAGGAATTCGGGTGGCATCATTCCTACATCTGCCCATAAGGACAATGACACTTCCCTAAGGAAGTGGACAGAGACACCAACCAGGCCATGAGCACGGGGCCTAGAATCCCTCTGTGAATTAGACCCCACTGAAGGTGAAGGCCTAGAAGCCACATGTGACCCGTGCTTAGGGCAACCTGCCAGGCTCAATCTGTATAGGTCCATTGGGAAATATGAAGTATTTTGAGATTTAGAAAAATCCTTTGAGATTCCTCACCAGGGGGTTGGAGGGGACAACAAATGAAAGTCTGAAGGGACAGCAAGTTAGAATGACTGTGGGTGTGGGCATACGGAAAGTGCAAGGCCACCATCCATTCGTGGTTATCACACTCAGCGTGTCAGTATCAAAACCACTGAGTCCTGAAACCATTGTCTGTATAGTGTGAGTGCAGGCAATGGGTGATTACCTCACCTCCTGGTTGCTTGAGAACAAAAATGCTCAGTGTGAAAGATCAGAGATTCAGCTGGGGGCAGGGCACTAGACAGAAGCTCTGTGGTCCGGACTTTGAATTTAATGTTGAAGTGAGCTTGCAAGATGTATGTGCATGTAATATTACACTGTACATCTATATCTATATCTATCATCTGTATCTATATCATCTATATCTATTTACATACATACATACATACATATATACATACATACATACATACATACATACATACATACATACATATACACACTATGACTTGTCTCTGGAAAATACCCTTATAACAGTGACCTATCCAGAAGGAATGAGGCCATGGCTGTGAGCTTGAAATATCGTTCTCTGAACATGAAAAGCCATCAGAGCATCTAGAGATAAGTGAAAGAAGCCTGGGCCACACCACACCCCACACCCTAAGAAACTGCGTGGGCCTCAACAAGATGATTCAAGAGTCTCCTGAAGAGGTGTTCACTGGCCTTAAATATGAACAGCACTCCAAATCTCAATGAGGATGTGATTTGTAAAGAACCGGAGCTCATCAAGTATGCTTGAATCCACACGCTCCTCAGGAAACAGTTAGTTGGTACCCCAAGGTTGGCAGGGAGCCAGTTTATTATCTCACGACTGAGTAATTAGAGGAACAAATCAATTATTTATTTTGCTTTTCCACCACAACCAAACAGCAGCTAAAGGAAGGACCCCCAACCTCGAGTGAAGAACCCCTCCTCCCATTTCACTGTTGGGATCTTGCTGGAAGGCCAGAAGCACCAGCCAGAAAGGGAAACCCATACGTGAGAATCCAGGGGCAGCCCCTGACCCTCTGGCCCTGACAGGCTTCTGTGGCTGCCCTGTATCTGAGAAGGCTTTAGCATTTCTCACAGCAGCTAACACCCCTGTGCTATCTCAGCCACTCACAGGCCTCTGTGAGAGTCAAGTGGCTATGACGATTAAACTTGATTATGAACTTGAGATACACCTGCATCACTAAAGCACACCTCCGGGCACGTCTGGGAGGGTGTCCAGAGCCAGGTGGCACAAGGATCAGCAGCTAAGAAATAAAGAACCATTATAAATGTGGATAGCACTGCCAAGTAGTCTTTGGGGACCAGAGGAGCAAAAGTGGGAGGGAGAAGGTGGCCAGCATCAGCTCCTGGCCACTGTGAGGTCATTCACTTTGCTCTCCTTCCTGTCTCTTCCCAGATATGATGCTCTTCCTCCCCACACACAGGCCCAGAAGCAGTGGAGCTGAGTGACCATGGACTAAACCCCTGATACTGTGAGCTAAGACCATCCTTCCTCTCCAGCATGTCTGTCTTTAGCCAGCCTCCCAGAATTCCAAGAGAGCTAGCTACCTTGAGTAGCTTGTTGAGCCTTGAGTCTGCCTAGCAGCATTTCTCCAGGAACAGAGGAGTATCCCAGGATCCTCCAGGACCTAACTCCTGCCCAGCTTCCATGGCTGTCCCTGGATGTGTCCCATTCTGCCACACGCTTTGTTGGAAGCTAATGGCCCAGCCTGGGGGCACTGCGGGTGCTTTGGGAGGGACAGAGAGGAGAGGTCTTCTTGTGGTTGGCTGGATTTTAGCCAATCCTTCCACACTTGGGGGACAGGTTGAGTCTTAGGTTCATTACCAAGTCTCAGGGACTGGGCAGGAGTAGGTGGAGGCAGAGGCATCTTGTCTCCAACAGGTTAAAGGTGGGATACAACCTTACCCAACCTCGGGCTGTTGGGTTTACACTGTTATCCACTCTATAATCTGCTCTGTGACACAGGGTGTGCTCGTTCCCATTTGGAAAGTTTTCACAAGGCCTGAGTGATTCTCTCTGCTGAGAGAACAGTCAGGTTCTATGTCCATAGATACCAATGTTGGTTCTGGTGTATCATGTCCCTCTCGGGACTCAATGTACCCCGCAGGGTCTAACCCACAGGGAGAGTAGCTATCTCTACACCCCGCCCCGCCATTCTTCACTCCTTCCTTCAAACTATAGAGTGTTCTCTCTATGTTTCACATATGATTCACAGACGAAGAGAAAGACTTTCTTCGATTAATTCAGAAACACTATGTGGTTCGTGCCTGTAATCTCACCACATCTGGGAGGTTGAAGCAGAAAGATTTCTGTGGGTTCAAGGCTAGCTTGGAAGGCAATGTGAGCTCAGGACCAACCTCAGCTACAGTGTGAGATCCTGTCCCCCAAAACTGATACCAAACAAATTCTGTTTTTTGTTTTGTTTTGTTTTTCTTTTTCCATATCTGGGATGCCATTGAAACTGGAAGAAGAGGAGAGTGCCATTAAGTTGGGTTGGCAGCTGCCTGTTTGCTCTGCTTTCCAGTAATGCTCTGTTTAGCAGAGCAGACTTCCAAGCTGCTGGGTGGCACTGTCCTGTGTGCACAAGGGATAGTCAGGGGCCTGCTGGACTATAAGAGGACAATAGGCCCGCCAGCCCTGGGGCCAGCTGTGCAAGTCAGTGTCACATGCCTGTCCTATGGAGAAGCATCAACAAACAGGCCCTGAAAGTTGCCTCTGTTGGGGGAGGGGAGCCACAGAGGCAAATAAATCAGGAACAGTTTGGATTCTAAATGTCCCCCAAAACTCTGAGTTAAAGGTTTTGTTCCCAGACCATGGCACTGGTTAAGTAGAAAGGATGCAGACTTGGACTGGGGAGACAGCTCGGTAGGTAAATGCTTGCTAGATATACTTGGCGGCAGAATGGGTAGCTTCACTCACTGCTGATTTGGTGGTAAGGAAAGTGAAGATGGCTCTACCAAGATTCTCCCCCAAGAATATAAGGAAAAGAAATGGAAGATGAGGGGCATGCAAGGATTAGATAGATATCCAGCACAGGAAGGAGTCACTACAGTTAGTTGGCTGCTATAGAAAAGCGGTACGTGGAGTTTATCAGTCATATCACAGCTGATGGTCCTACTGTGGGAAGGACAGACTTGAAGGCAATCAGGACCTGGAAAGTTCAGCAGAGGGTGACAGTTTCACAGTCCTGGCAGCAAGCAGGTAGCTCCCCAGGGTGTCTCTGAGACTCTTAGAAGCACTGTCTTCCATAAGCAGGTATGAGAAATATGCATACCTACTGTGAGCAGGAAGCTGATCCGAACAGTAGCAGCCTGGGAGAGGGATGTTCTCCAACAGAAGCAGCCTGCTCCTTCACCAGGCAGTGGGATATGTGAGATGGTGACACCATTCCTGTATCCTGCCGGGGGGCACTATGTGCTGATCCTCCAGAAGGGCTTAGAAAGCCCAGAAAGCCGTCAGGCCCAAAGCAGGCTGCAGGTCCCTCTGTGGTGCAGATGGTGGGCTATACCTCTCAGTGTCACCAAGTAAACTGGCCCTTGGAGATCTGAGAGTGTCAGGACCAGAAAGAAAAAGAGTGTTTAGGGATCAGTGTATGTGGGTGCCTGGAGCCTTGGGAAGCAACAGGAAAGGAAAGGGGTGGGTGCCCTCCAGAGTGAGTGGTCAGAGAGGTGTAGGCTATAGAGCTGGGGCAGTCCCTGATGTGGAAGCAGCTAAGTAGGACCTGTGGGGCTCATGGAGGGATGCACACTCAAATGCTACCAGGAGGACAGAGTACTATGGAGCTTTGTGAGTGTAACTGCTCTGTGGACCCTGGGCCAGTTCTTGGGTTCTCCACCACAAGACAGGCAAGGCATGTGGAAATTTTAGTAGTGGGGCGACTACTTAGACAGAGCCCGAAACATTCAGGGGGAACACAAAACATGTGGTCCCAGCGTTTGCAAAACCTAGACACTGAGTGTCATCTACACAGCCAGCCTGGCTGCTAAGATGCTTCCCCATTTGCAAAGGTAAGTGCTTCCCTTGTTGTCCTGCTGAGTTTCCACCTAGAGGGACCAGGAGCAGATTCCGGTGGGCAGAGAATGTGCATGGCCCCCTCTTCTGCTACAGTGCCAGACCATGTATGCTGAAGACCACCATGCACATCCACGCCTTCCACCAAGCAGGGTGACTTATTTTAACTGACAGTTAAAATAACTCCTAAGTTTGCAGGAAAGCAATCCTTTAAATGTGCAGGCATATTTCAGCCGGTGCAGGTTGTTCCGGGCCCCAACCACCTCAGTCTCGCCTGTCTTTCAGGTCAGCAAAGTTGAGCGGGAGAAGAGCCAGGAGCTAAAGCAGGTGCGCGAACACGAGCAGCGCAAGCACGCGGTCCTGGTCACAGAGCTCAAGACCAAGTTGCACGAGGAGAAGATGAAGGAGCTGCAGGCCGTGCGGGAGGCGCTGTTGCGGCAGCACGAGGCCGAGCTGCTGAGGGTCATCAAGATTAAGGACAATGAGAACCAGCGGCTGCAGGCCTTGCTCAACACCCTGCGGGATGGCGCGCCCGACAAGGTGAAGACAGTGCTCCTGTGCGAGGCAAAGGAGGAGGCTAAGAAGGGGTTTGAGGTGGAGAAGGTCAAGATGCAGCAAGAGATCTCAGAGCTCAAGGGGGCCAAGAAGCAGGTGGAGGAGGCACTGACTATGGTCATCCAGGCCGACAAGATCAAGGCTGCGGAGATCAGGAGTGTCTACCATTTGCACCAGGAAGAGATCACCAGGATCAAGAAGGAGTGTGAGCGTGAGATCCGCAGGCTGGTACGTGACTGGTGAGCAGGCGGGAGGGTGGGCAGCAGGGCACAGAGCTGGTCCCTCACCAGTTCATTTTCTCACTCACTTACCTCACACCCTCCGTATTAATGTTGAGGACTCCAGACGTGCAGGAATGCAGAGCCAGGTGCCCACAGGTAGGTAAGATCCCCACCTGCCCCTCAATTGTAGCCAGCGGTGCTCCTGGATCTCTGCTTAGAACACGAAATCTTCAAGTCGGAATTCCTGTCTTTCCCCAAGGGGCTGTGGAGGTAGCTGTAGAGGTAGCAGGTGGTAGGCCTAGGGCAGCAGCTGGGAGCTCACATTTCAAGCCACATGCAGGAATCAGGAAAAGGGCACTGGGGGCGGTGGGAGTAGAGGCTTTGGAACCTCAAGCCTGTCCCCACCCTCTCCGTGACAAACCTCCTCTAACAAGGCCACACCTCCTAATCCTTCCCAAGAAGCCACACAGGGGGAGGAGGGGTGTCAAATATTAAAATGCTCGAGACTTTTGAGGGACATCTCGTTCAAACTGCCACAAGGATCCAGGTACCCTCGGCACTGAGGTTGCCTATCTCAGTAGGATATAGCCATCTTTTTAGTTGTTAGTTGTGGTACCCAGGGAGTCATCCTTCCTCCATTCCCCCAGGTTTCTGGTGTCCAGAGGTATCCTACAGACCATCATGTCATGGAATTTCAGGAGATGGCAGAAAGAAGAACCTGCACATTGTGAAGGAGCCATGACTTTACCATGACAAACAGAGTGCCCACCCTATTCCTAGCCTGGAAGCCCAACCCCTTTCCAGATTGCTCCTTGCTCCAATACCCCTCCCACTCTCTATCTGTCTAGAACCATTTGCCTTTCATGGCCCCAGGATAAGGCCTGAGATCCCACGTGATGTGATGCGACATTGGGTGGCTCTGGGAAAGTGGGGAAGCCGCCACCATCAGGCTGCTGGAAAACGGTTCTGCCTGCTCCACAGGCCCTTTCTTTTTCATCTTGCTTGCAGTTAGTGTCTGCTGCAGAGGAAGGCAACCTTACTTCTCCACAAAGATTATAACTGAAAACAGCTGTGTTCCATAGTCCCTTCCCACTCTGTTTTGGGTCCCCAGAGGCAAATACCTGTGACTCTGCCAGCTGGTGTCCCAGACTGTCATGACATGCGTGGTCTGTGTCTTCACCTCTGTTTATGTGGCCTTCTCTCTCCTGCACGAAATGCCTCTCTCTCAAAGTGCTATACCTTCCTTGCTCCTAGCCTGCTTCACCATAGTACATCTCAGCAGGAAACATCCTCTGAGAAGCCTCTGAGGAAAGCTGGAGGAGGCTAACAAGAGGAATCCCAGGTGTGATGGGTAATCTCTAGCTCTGACCACAGAGGCTTCAGACTCAGAGGGGAGGGTAGCACTGCAGCCCTGGAGAACATCAGGGGCAGGAGCTAGCCAGTTACTGTCAACTCCCAACCCAACAGAGAGCAGGGAGCACACGTCCAAACCATTCGCCTTCCACTAACACATAGACCAGAGGCCAACATGGGGGATCAGGTGGGACCATTGCAGGAGTCAGATTACCCCTAAGTCTGGGGCCTCACATATGTGAGGCAAACAAACTATTGAGCCACATACCCAGCCCTCCATCTTTTGGGTTACAGAGCCTGATAGGAGGGTAGAGAGAAGATCCGGGGGCAGACTGAGCATCCAGTGTATAGCCCTATCTTGGGTAAGTGGAGGAGATACAGTCCCATCCCTGCTGCTGAGAGCTACACAGTCACCCAGGCTCCATCCCAACTGTGTCACGTCACGTGTGTTCTTTTGAATTATGTTTTGTTTGCTTAGTGCTCTAAGTTTCTGTGTCACTAATGCACCGTACATGTCCAGCAGTCCGGACATGTGACTCTCAACGTGTCAAAATCGGAATCTCAGTCATTTGCCCTTGAGGCACACCTTTTAAGCACCGCATCTGCTCCCGTCTCTTCACCCAGCTAAACAGGACATGGCTCAATAATTCTGGACCTTTCTTCATTGCTCAAATACCCTTCCCTCTCCTCTGCCCTGTTCCCCACCAGCCCTACCTTCTCCTAGAGCTCAGGACACATCTGAAATGTCACTGTGATGTGTGGGTAATGCAGACACTTTCTCATCTCCACCAGGCAGGCAGGCAGGAGCTCTCTCTAATTGTCCTCCAGCTGGGGAAACCTGCTGTGTCTAAATCCCCTTCCTGCATCTCATCTTCCTTCCCATGTCTGCTCATCAGAAGTTGGTCCTTTCTATTCACATCGAATTTACAATTTTCTTCCCAACCTTAGCTTTCTGTTCTATTTTCTAGAAAATGCCCTCAACTTCCCTGTTTTTGCCATTCTGTCAAAGATACCCGCTCTCTAAAGTAAACCCTTTGGCTCCCTCTCTTCCAGTCCCAGGTTAACGGCAGCTGTTCTCTGAGAACGCTCTATGTTCAAAGGTTCAGCTCCTTCACAGTCTGTGCCATTGCAGAGCCTCTTTCTACTCTTGCCTTGACTGTTGAGCCATTCTCTTAGCCTCTCCTTTACAGCCCAGCTGGGGAAACACATGGCACATATGCGTGTGCCTTTGTGAGCGTGTGCGTCGTGTATAAAGAGCTCTGATACCTGCAGATCTAAAGTGAACTTTCAAAAATGACATGGATCTGAGTGGGTCCTTTTCTTCTTTTCTTTCCAAAGAAGAACTACAGTCACTTTGGTTGGAGAAAGAAGAACTAAAGGCACCAGAAAGGAAAGAAAGCATTACATCTTTTATCGATTGTAGGTGAAATGACTTTGTATGTAAAGTATCCTAATACATACACAGAAACAGGGCCAAAGGTGTAGCTTAGTGATGGAGTCTTGCTTCATGTGCTCTAGGTCCCGGGGTTTGGCTTTATCCCCAGAGCACACTCAACTGAAGAGGAAACAAGTAAGATCCTACACAGGCTCTCAACTCTACATCATACGGGAAATGCCAGTAGTATTTTCCAAGACAATTGTCCTCTCCAAAGAGCCATGAACTATCCAAGATACACATAAAGTGCACCTCTCCACGAGATCACACAGTCCCCAAAGGCCCTGAAATTCTAAGGAAAAGATAATTAGGAAGCGTTTTTGCCTGTTTCAAAGCCTCTCAGGGTTTTTCCCTATAGAATCCATAATCAGCCTGGAGAATATTCTTTACCTGTCATTGAAGATTTGAACACGCTATTGACAGGGCAGGTACTTCCCTCTTGAGACCATGCCCAGCAGTTCAAGGGCTCTGTTTCGGATCCCATCTAACACTGAAGGGCCTGGGGCTCACTTTCCACCTGCTGCGTTACTCACCACTGCCACCAGGTGTCACTCTTGAAGACAGTTCATATGCTCTCAAGCTGGATAGGAGTTTTCTTCTGGCTCTTGACCGCCCACAGCCATTGGGGGTGCAGCTCACCTCTTCCCTACTTCTGAGTCCACCCTCAGCCACTGCTTCTAGAGACCAGCCATGGATAAGCTGTGTTGTGCAAATGACATAATGAAAAACCCAAAGAGAAGGCTGGACCCTGTGCCCAGGAGGTGCTAGAGCAAGTCAGTGTCACCCTAGGCAAAGCCACTGTTTCCTACGAGTCCAGAAGCTAGGCTCAGTGCTCTGGGTGCAGCACTATCTCTTCCTGTGGCACTGCCCAGTGGGGACCTCCTTATTGATGGAGGCCTCGGGACTGCCTATGTGGTCCCACCCTTGGTCTGTAGCTCGTAAGAGAACACACGTCTGTCTGAAACCCAATTGTCAATTTGGCCTGACTCTCTAGACTCCATGGGGTAGATGTCTCTGAGGTGAGTGTCAGGCTTAAAAACAAATTGCTATGCACTGGGAAGTTCTCGCTAGCAAGGCAGAGGCTTGTGTGCTATAGCTTGGGGAGAGAGGGCAAGGGCTTGGCATGGGCAAAGAGCCTGAGGCATTTCTGAGGATACCAGAGATAGAAACTTTCTGGAGCAGAAGCTAAAGCAGGGCAGAACAAAAGAGCGGGGATGGGAGTCACTCGTAGGCAGCCTAACCCCAGGGACTGGGGACAGGACTGAGAGCGGTTCTGGATGAGAGAAGTGGCAGAGTCCTTGAGTTCCAGGCAGGGCCAGTCTGTCTGGGTATACAAAGGTTGGCTGGGCCTTTGTCCTAGAGATGGAGCAATGGTCTCCTTGGGCCTAGCAGGCCAGAGAAAGCTCATTCCTAAGTCCCAAGCAAGGCAAGATTAAGCTGGGAGTCTCAGGACCTTTCCCACAGAGAAAGCTTGGCTGCAGTTACACTTGGAAACATTTCTCAGTCTATGTTCCTTACACCATTTGGCAGAAACTGTCATTTCTTCATCCAGCATGCTGGCTAGCATGGAACCTTAGACCAGTGTGATATGGATAAAGGCCAAGAACTCCTTGGTATTGGATCAGCAAGTGATGGTATTAAAGGGACCTGTGGACCTTGGAAGCTCCTTAAAAACCAATGTCTACCTTTCATGTGTCATCTATGCTAGAGTACTTGAACAGGGGCTGTGGCCCCAAGGAGAGATGGCAGACCAGTTAATGGACAGGACTACAACCAGGGATGCTGTGGGATACAGGCCTGGGAATCCTGCTGAAGTCCAGGCCCTGGGGATAGAACACAGTGGACCAGGATCCCCTGTCCAGATGTTTTGGGAGAGCTGGGCTGGGGAAGGGAATTGAGAAGGCTCTAGGTTCATCTCAGAGCCCCCAAAGCAGGCACTGTAATCTGAAGTTCTATCTTTCTGCCCTGGCCAGTGGCATTGTCTGACTGTAATTCAAGTCTCTTGGACATAGTACTTATAGGAGGTGCTCAGCTGGTAGATTCTGATCTGCAGCTAGGCTGAGCCACACCAGCCATCAGAGCCAGTAGAACCTAAATGGTGGACTAGGATGTGGCCTGGTAGACAGACAAAGGAAGCATGGCCCAGATGTTACCAGTAAACATCTGAGGCACATCTGTCCTGAACAGGGCAGAGCTTGAGACAGCAAGGGCTTTGGGACTCCTGTGTGGTTTCTAAAGTGAAGAGGGATGACTACCACCCCACTTCCTGTCTCCTCACTTTGTCCCAGTGTGGGAAGGGAGGAGTCACAGCTGTCTCTCCATCCCTCCCCTGTGTGGGGGTTCAAGTCAGACCCTCTCTGGCAATAGGTAGGTCCTGTACAGTTCTCTTGGCTTCATTTGTGCACATCCTACACAGTGCCTCTGGGCAAGTGGATCCCTGGTGGCTTTCTTGGCCTAATCTTCAGTAATGTCATAGTGAAATGGAATTAGTGAGGGATCTCATGCTCAGAGGTTCTGGAATATTCTTCACTGGCTCACTATTTCAGATAGGAACTCCTTCACCTCTCATTAGTGCCTTTCTCAGAGTGTCCAGGCCATGTTACCCCAAGGCAGCGCTGTGCTAATAAGCACTGGAGTGTTTGTGCAGGTTGCCACTGAGTCTGGAAGAGCTCTGCTGAACAAGCACAGAGCAGTTGCACACAGAATGCATTTTTCTAAAATACAACCTCGGGCTGTTATTAAAAACTCTATAAAATAGAGGAATTACAGACAAAAAGCAATTTCCTCTTCCCCATAAAAGTCTGTGGCTTACAGTTTTAGCTCCTTCTACCCAGCCATCAGAGCTGTTAGCTAATGTGGTGTGCTAATATACAGCTCTAATGAAAACCCTATAAAGAAAGCTATAAAAATGAGACCAATCCCCAAAGCGCCGGGTGCCTGGTGGAGGGCTGGGCCTATCCTGGTGCCTGGTGGAGGGCTGGGCCTAGCCTTGAATGTCCATGATTTTGTTTCCACAAGGATGTGTGTCTCAGGCATTAAAGCACTCTCCTCCGACAGAGCAGAGTCACTAGTTCTCTTAGAAAACAATGTCACTGTCTTGAAAGATGGCTTAATGGTTAAGAGCACTGGTTGCTCTTGCAGAGGCCCTGGGTTTGATTCCCAGCAGAGGCCCTGGGTTTGATTCCCAGCACCCACACGATGGTTCCCAGCCATCCCTAACATACCACTCCCAGGGAGATCTGTGCTTAGACACACATGCAGGCGAAATACTCACACATACTATGAAACAAATCAATGTCATCAATGACAATAGTAGCTTTCCCAAGCCCCTGCTCTCTGGCAATGCCTCGGGGTTTGCCAAAAGTCCATGGATTCCAACTTAAGCTACTGCAGCCCCAGTTGCCAAACTCATAGCCGACTTGTCTCACTTCTGGGAAACAGATTCCAGCAGTCACTGCTGTGCAAGGCAAGATGCACAGTGGTCACAGATGTCCACTGATGGTCTTAGCCTCAGATATCCTCTGAAGGTCTCTGCCACAGATGGTCATCGAAGGTACTTGTTTGGAGCATGCTTAGGCAAACCAAGAGCCTTTAAAAGCTTCAATGCACAGATAGACTAGATCCAGGTGTAGCTGGGGTTGAAGGCTTGGCACATATACTTATTTTTTTTCCATCTATCTTGTTTAGACTGAGGGATAACTGTTACGCAGGAAAGCCACAAATCTAGGTAACAGGGCAGTGACTGCAGTTTGTGTCTGAGTGTAGCCACCATTTACTTAAGAGACCAAGTACCAGAGACACCTTCTCACATACTCTTGCTGGTCTCCACTTCCTGGGGACCACACTAGCGTGGGATCCTGGGGATCTGGCAGTGTGTGATCCATTCTTCTTGGAAGGAGTTCAAGCTGTTTTGGGTTTGGGCTGTTGCAAACATCCCCATCATGTCCTTGAGTGGCCTCATGTACTCGCTTCTCCTGTCATCTGTGAGGCCAAAGAAACTGCTGGCCATATGAAAGCCAGAACCAAGCCCAGAGCACTCAGTTGACCAACTCGGGTGAACCCACTTTCTACCCACCCTCTAGAGAGCAGGGCCCCATTTTTGCCACATTGTGGCCACAGCCAGCACTGCAGCGGGGTCACAGTAGAGAGAACAATCTCATCGTCCTTGCAGCCATGGACACACTATCTTCTGTAAAGCTCCTGTTCACACACATTGGCTCTTTGAAACTGGAGAATGTCTTTTTCCTGATTTCGGTAACTTCTCTCCGTGTTCTGGCTAGCACACCAGTGTCTTCAGTGTGGCTGCTCCAGATACACCAGCAACGTTTCTGGATGCGCTTTGCTCCTAACATAAAGGGGATGCAATCCATCTGTTCTTTTCATGTACAGTTTGTGTCCTGCTTAAAAATCTTTTACCTACCCTGCAGTCACACAAACACTCCCGTGCTGTCGTCAGACACCATGCTGTCTTGTTCTGCAGTCCATGTGATGTCTGCTTATATAATGCACACCCCGAACACCCTTCCTGAAGACATACCAGGAACCTCCTCTCTGTGGTTTCCAGACAATGTAGATAACTGAGAATTAGGGGCAGGGGCAAAGGAGTGGCAAAAAGCAGGAGGAATCTGTGTGGTAACCAGCAAGCAGGCTCCAGCATGATTCTGAATCTCAATCTGGGAAGGGTGTTCCCAATGCATGAGCCAGGACACATGGCTTCATGTGTCTACACTGATTCTGCTGCAGAGCACATGGGTACTGGAGAGGACCATGTGGTGGCATGTGGTATCTGAAAGCTGCCACCAACATGTAGGAGACATGGAAGCATAGAGGACCTGCCCCTCCAGGTTTAGTGGGACTCCCCAGGGTTCAATGATAGGGAACACGCACTGGAAGCCCTCAGCCCAGACTCACAGGAGTGCTGCTTGCCAGATGTGGGGAGGTAATGTGAACATAAAAGAAGGGAGCCTTCCCTCCAGACTCTAAAGCTAAATGGCAGGAGGGGAGGACAAAGAAGCACTGGCCTAGGAGCTCCAATCTCTAGCCTGTGGTGACACAAGCACACTTGGTTGGAACTCACTCACAGAAAGGGAGTAATGTTTGTGGGCACCAGTATACACATGGGCAAGAACCCTGTGCTGTCTGCTATGGTGTCCTGGGCCACCTCACTCTCTGTGAATATGTACAGTAGTGCCTGGAATGAGCAAGGGGCCGTCCAGTGAGGCAGAACATCCCGATCTGGGCTGGGTCTGGCATATTTCAGATAGATGCTCTCCTCCCATGAAAATCTGCAGGTCTATCTTAGCATGGTTAGGAGACAGAAGCCCAGGTTCAGCTGAGTGAGAAGACCCCATCACCAACCCTACATGGGTATCCGGGGCCTAATGACCTCAAAGATAGGGCTGCCTCCACTCAAACCAGATGCTCAGGCAGCCAGCCACTCTGGCAGCTACCTCATGTTTCCACACAGAGGCTCTCCTGTTCAGGTTTCCAGAGGCAGATAGCAATGAATGACTGAGTGAGAACCTAGCCTCAGAACCTAGCCGCTTTCATACGGGTTTATTTTCACCAGCCCGGCCGTTCTGCTTCTCTGATCAACTGTGTTGTCCTTTCAGCACCACAGCGTGCACCACTGAACAGGAACTGAGCCAGTAAGGGTTTCTTTTATCTTGTTCTGCCCATGGCTTGCCTGGACTGTGTGGTCTGGGTTAATTAGATATCCGTCTGAGCTTCCAGCCAACTCCAACGAATGGCTGGCTTATTAAACACCAAGCAAAGACTGCTTCTTTGGAAATCTGTTTTGAATTGAGCTGTTCCCCTCAAAGATGCCCTATTCTAAACCTAGTGGTGGTTATGTAACTTAAGGCTCCTAGGTCCCTCCCCTGTGGGGTCAGCCTCAGGCAGAGCACATACCTGCTTGGGCAGCTCCAGTAAAAGACCCAGGATACAGGTAGCATTTGTGTCTAAAAGGGTTTCTTGGTGCCATAATTAGGACATGCACAAATCACACTGCCTTTTGGGGAAGGTGGGAAGCCCACCACTAGCCCAACAATGTCCAGAGGCTGTGGCAGGCTAGATATGGTGGATGTTGCCTTCTGCTTGTCCAGCTGCCTCTATCCCTACCCTGAACGCCTTACCCTGCAGCAAGATTCACAGGAAGCACGTGTGGCCTGGAAATGCATGGCTGTGCTGTGTTCAGCTTTCGGTTATTCTTTAGAGTCAAGTCCACCTCCTACTTTTTCTAAAAAAGAATCTTGTCCACCATACTCTTAGTGGCAGGTGTTGATAGGTCAGGATGATTCTCTGCTTTGCCCATTGTACTGCAGGAAGCAAGATCTGAAGGTCTTTCAGACCTGTCCAGTGATGTCCAATGCCATGGACAATGTGTATAGCAAGGGATGGGGGTTTCTTGCTGGGCCACCCTGGCTGGCAGTGTAGGGACGCACATTACCTGAGGTCTCTGGAAGGGACCTTTCACTGGGACCCGGGGTGAGCCAGTTGGATTTGGGTGATCCAGGGCTGGGTTTTGCGCAGCATGGGTACCCACCTCTCATCCAGAATGTCTGCTTTTGCTTCTGGTCCCAGAGCCCAAGATGCTCGCTGGTGGGGCTACCATCACAGGGACTTTTTCTCTGAATGCCACTATGCCTGTTTCTATGGTAACTGCAGATCTGTACCCTGCCTGCACGTGTGATTGTGTTCTGTTCTCCTTGTAGATGGAGGAGATAAGATTTAAAGACAGAGCAGTCTTCGTGCTGGAAAGAGAGTTAGGGGTTCAAGCCGGGCATGCCCAGAGACTGCAGCTCCAGAAAGAGGCTCTAGATGAGCAGCTTTCCCAGGCCAAAGAGGCTGAGCGGCACCCAGGCAGCCCCAGACGGGAACTTCCTTATGCAAGCGGTGCAGGAGACGCCTCAGACCACTCAGGAAGCCCTGTAAGCAACCCCAGGTCTCGTCTCAGCCAGTCTCGAGTCCCAGACACGTAGAGCCATGTAGCTGTATAACCCAATGCAGCAGCACCACGGGGAGTCCAGAACTTATATGCAGCCAGACCCTCCTGTCCCAGACTCTGTATAGCCAGCTCTTGCTTACTTGGCTCTGGCCAAGAGGGCTGCTACACTGTCCTTCATTTCCGCCCAGCAGAAGCAATCATCTTGTTGCTTCGTGGTTCCAGGTTGCTAAAGGTCACTTGCCAGTCATGCCCTGCCCTTGGTTGGTGGGGAGGACCACTCCAAGCATGAGCTGCTTCCCTTCCCTTCCCTTCCCTTCCATTCTCCTGTGCACGGGCTCCAACTCTCCTTCAGCCATGTCTCTGGCTTGGCCCCTCTTATGGCCATTGCTAGCCTTAGCATCACCAGTCACTGCCCACCTGCTTTTCCTATGACCGTGACACTTTCTGCTCCTCAGGCTGACCTTGTGGGGGTAGCCAGCGACTGCACAGCTGTGGCCACATTCATCTTATCACCACTCCTCATTCAGATTCTCTGTGGTGGTCTGCAGTACCCTGGGAGACCCTCAGTGTCACCCCTCTAAGTCTTTGGTCCCCAGCCTCTCCTGCACCCGTTGAATGAGGAATTTGACCCATGTCCGGTACCTTCCTGGACATCTTTTTCTTTGATTCAGGGACAAAAGTTTGAGCTGATCCAGCCTTGGCCATTGACTTTGGAGAATATCACTTACGAGCATATTACAAATGGCTTAACTGAGTTCGAACCAACCTCCTGCCTGCCTATGTTCTGGACAGACCACTGCATTAACTCCAGATGCCAAATATGCATTAGAAAGTTTTCATTAATTTTTTTTAACATTCCTGTAGTTCCAAAAGCGAGTTTTAGAAACTCAATTTGAAGGAGCAGCATTAGGAAGTCTATAAGGGATGGCTTTTCCTTGTGCTCATCTTTTGCGAGTGGCTGCTTGGCAGGGCAGGTCCGTCTGGAAGGCACAGCTGGGCAGCGGCCGAGAGGAAGCATGGAGCTGGTCCTCACCCACACTCGGGCTCCCACACTTGCACACCCTCACCCGCCACATTTGCATATTGCGGACATCTTTGCTTTCCCATCTTGCTGTGTGCAGTGCATGAGAGCTCCAGGCCAGGTCCCTCTACCAGGAGGGCCCCGCCAGCAGCCATTGGGAAGCAAAGGCAATCACAAGGCAGAAGTGTGTTGGTCTCCAGTTGGGTTGGGGTTTGCAAAGGTTTGCATCTAGAAACAGTTATTTGCAGTTGATTTTTGTTTTAGGAACAGCAGTTGGACGAAAAGGATGCCAGGCGCTTCCAACTTAAAATCGCAGAGTTAAGTGCCATCATCCGTAAGCTAGAAGACCGCAACGCCTTGCTGTCTGAAGAAAGGAATGAGCTGGTAAGTGGTTGGTAAGGAGGCTTTGTGTTCCATAGGTTAGTACTGCAGCCTGGGGAGAGGTGGGAGTGTCCATATCTGAATTCCTTGTGAACATGAGGAATGGTGGTATCAAGGGACAGCCTTCTTGTCATGCTACAATAAAGCTTTACTAACAAAAACAGATGGCAAGCCATATCACACCCCCTTTTACTTTTTAGTAAGCAGAGCATTGGCCCGGCCCTGCTGGCCTTCACCTCTCTGTCCATCTGCAGATAAGCTGAGATACATCCCCGTAGATACCTCTGGCTCACCTAGGTATCAAATGGGCAGAGGGCAGTTACCTGCTGGGACTCTACCTGCAGCTTGAGCCAAACTTTCCATTTTACATGCCATACCTACAAATTCTGCACCTATAGGTTCTGACTCTGTGGGCCTCACATCTACAGATTCTGTACCTACCGATTCTGTATCTATAAATCTGTCACCTACATATTCTGCATGTACAGTTATATATTGATAGGTTCTATACCTGTCAAGATAAGGTTTTGTATGCAACCATGAGTCCAGCCATGGGTCAAAAATACTTTTTGAAAATTGCATCCATCCTGCTTAATAAGTCAGTCTCTCTCCCTCTCTTTCTCTCTCTCTCTCTCTCTCTCTCTCTCTCTCTCTCTCTCTCTCTCTCTCTGTGTGTGTGTGTGTGTGTGTGTATGTGTGTGAGTTTGTTTCCTAAACAATATCTTCCATCAACTAACTATATTTACTCCGTGAACAAATTATTATAAACAACCCTACAATGTACAGCACACCAGGAATGTGGCAGTTCCATGCAAATACCATGTCACTTTACCCAAGGTACTCAAGCACCTGCATATTGGGGGTCTTCAGCCTCTCCGCCCCCCAGTCACAGTGCTCTGATTGGCCAGTATGCTTTGTACAAAGACCTGTCAGTTCTGTGTCACTTAAAAGCTCACATTATGGAATCAATATTGTTTCAGCTAAAGCGGCTGAGAGAAGCTGAAAGTCAGTACAAGCCGTTGCTGGATAAGAACAAGCGCCTTACTCGGAAAAATGAAGACTTGTCTCACACTCTGCGGCGCATAGAGAGCAAGTTGAAATTTGTCACTCAGGAGAACATAGAAATGGTAAGCATGTGCTAGGTCTGCAGAAACAGCCACCTGCATAGAGCTAGGCAGCATCTCATCTCCTCTAATGCCCAAGGCTCAGGCAAACAAGCTTATAGCCCTGAAATTTCTATAGAAGAACAGAGTTTTCAGGCCTGGTGTGAGGCAACAAGCCAGGTGTCAGGGTAAACTCCACTCTTGCCTCTGCCACTAAACCAGACAGCAGAGTGGTTAGTGCTATCCACCCGTTCCTTCTTGCGCTGAAAGTCCCAGAGGCCATGAGGCAAGTTAGACAGGTGGTATGTCTGGACTCTCTGAGAAGCTGCCTGGGGCTTGATGTATGATCCAGGTACAGGCTTTGGTTTCCCCTGGGCTCTGCAGCAGGTTTTTCCAAGCCCAAGCCAAACAATCTTTGCCCATACCAAAGAAACCTGAACTGTCATTCAGGCTGGTAGGGAGGCCCCCCAGTTCTCAAACCATACAGGTCAGTCACTGTTCCAACTACGCTTGTTGTTTCAGAGGCAGAGAGCAGGGATCATCCGGAGACCCAGCTCCTTAAATGACCTTGATCAAAGTCAAGATGAGAGAGAAATCGACTTCCTAAAGCTCCAGATCGTGGAGCAGCAGAACCTCATTGATGAGCTTTCTAAGGTGAGTGTGCTACACATCCCTGCTGCCCTGTGTCCCGCCAGAGCCATGCCCATGCTGCCCTGTGCCCTCTGGAGCCACGCCCTCTGCTCTCCTGTGCACCCACTGGAACTGCCCACTCCTGACTCCCTGTGTCCCTCTAGAGCAGTACCCCTGCTCACTGCACATCCTCTGCGTCCATGCCTTCTGTCTTCATCCCACTCTAGCCACCACATGCCCTCGGTTGTCACAGCCCCCAGTCTGCTGCATGCCTTTTACTCTCTACTGCTGTGTTCCCTGCCTCAGCTCTCTATGGTAGAAATGGGGGCAAGGGAGAGCAGGGATGCATTTGTGGGGTCTCCTCAGCTACCCCAATCACAGTTGCTATTTGAAGTGACCTTCTCTAAATGGCTCCCTGCCCCCTGAGTCTCCTAACACTGTGGATCTCAGAGCCCAAGGACAGCAATCACTGCCCATGTTGGTAACAAACCACCATAGCCAGATAACTTAAGAACGTACTGTGTTCTCTAAGTTTTGGATGCCAAGGACACAAGTTCAAAATCAAGGAGTGGGTACCTGCAATCCATCCACATACTCTGGCAGGGACCTTTCCTTCCCCTGGACAGCCCTTGGTGGACTCCCTGCAGTGGGCATATCTTTCCTCTCAATACCACCATGGTTTCCTTCTCTTCTGTTGGAATATCTCCTCTTGCGTTTCTTGTAGGGAACATTGCCACTGGGCTTAGGGTCCATCCTAATCTAGTATGGTCTCATCACAGCATTTTACTTAGATACACCTCCCAAAGACCTTAATTTTGAAAGCAGGTTCCATTCGCAGGTTTGGTGGATAGAGACCTGAAAACCTTTGGGGGGCTACCATGTCTGTGTTTCCATTTCTCTGTCCTTGTGCCAGCCCCCACATCCCAGCATGGGTTGATACATCATGCTTCATAAAACCCTGCCTTGGAGAACCTTCTTCCTGTTGGAATCCTGGTTGAGTTCATGACAAGGCTGTTTCAAAAAGAGGTGCCTCTGGTCACCTTGTGTCCTTTGGAAGACAGCAGCAGGGCAGTAACAAAGACTTCTGTCTCTGGCCTGTCTTGTAATGACCAAACCTGCCCTCTATTAAACTACACAGGAAGATCCCTCTCCCAACTCCTCAGACGATGGTGATCTCACAGAGGTGGCCCTCACTGTCCATGATGGAGGTCCCTGGACCTCCTTTTCTCACTCAATCAATGATGTTTGACGAGAGAAATGGCAAACAGTTGAATTCCTGATTGATGGCAGTTTCTGAAAGGCCTCTTTCTCTTGCTCTGTGGGAGTAACAGGACACCCACTGTGAACAAAGACCCCTGGTACTCTGGAAGGTTCCAGGCCCCCCTCCCCAGAAGAAAGGAAGGAGTGTTAGGGTCCAAACCTCCCTCTGGGGAGTGAATGCATGGGCCTTAGGCCTCTACCAGCCATTCAACTTTGAGCTTAGAGTTCAGAGATTCTGGGGCTTCTCTGAACTCTCTGGCTTCTGCATTGTCCATGGTGTGACGTGGTGTTTTCTCCCCCTAGACCCTGGAGACAGCAGGCTATGTGAAGAGTGTGTTGGTAAGCACTGTCTGGCACTGCCTTGCTTGCTGCATGCTCCCCTTGCCCAGTGTAGCCACACAGACCCATTCTGTGCCTTGGCCCCTTATTGTCTAGACAGAAGCAGCTGTAGCCGTCTTGGGTGAGACTTCTCACAGTACTCCCTGGCCAAGCTTGCAGTGGTGCCTAGTCAGACTGGAACAACTACCCCAGGCATCACAACACCAGCTCCAGTGGTTTTTCTGTTTACTCCTGAAAGGCCAGATCCGAGAGGCCGTCTTTTCCACCCCAACTAGTTTCTCCCAATTGGCAGGAACAGGCTATATTGACATAGCTGCTTCCCCTTGCTAGTGACAGAAAAAACATGAAGGCACAGAGCAGCGTCCCAATAGTGAAGCAGGCAGTGTCTCAGGAACTAACCTCTCCATGAGCAAAGACCACTTCTCACGGAGCAGAAGGGGCCTGGACCACCTGTCCTCCCTGAATGTCCAGTTTTCCACAAGCCCAGGGTCCACAAACGATTTGCTAGTGTGCATGATCTCCTTAACAGGCCATCATGGCCCAGCCCACTACCGTCTACACGATGTGGTGCAAGCCTAAAACCTGGGCTCTGCCCAGACACCTGCTCAGCTGCTTAAACAGACCTCTCCACCTGGCTTTTGCAGGAGCGTGATAAGCTGTTGAGGTATCGGAAACAAAGAAAGAAAATGGCGAAACTCCCCAAGGTAAAAGAAGTGGAGGGCTCGGGCTTAAACACAAGTTTCTAAAGACCATGTAAGAGGAGTGAATCTCTTCCTTTGCACATGGAAAGAAAATTTTATTAGAAAGTGTCACTCTCATTCGGGCAGTGGTGGTGCACGCCTTTATTCCCAGCACTTGGGAGGCAGAGGTAAGCGGATTTCTGAGTTTGAGGCCAGCCTGGTCTACAGAGTGAGTTCCAGGACAGCCAGGGCTGCACCTGTCTCGAAAACCAAAACCAAAACAAAACAAAACAAAAAGTGTCACTCTGAAGTAACCCACATAAGACTAAACAAATCCTCTGTTTATCCTTTTACATTTTGTCAACCAAGATCAGGCCAGCATTACCCAGGCAAGAAGGACTGTTTATCTTCGGGCTATGGAGCTGTAGTTGGGAGCATCAAATTCAAGTGGTTGGAAATATTTTTCGTGGGTTTTGTTCTGTTTTGTTTGCGACTATTTTTATAATTTTCAATCATTTTATAATTTCACTCATTTGTCTGAGAAGTTCAGACAATGTATTTTGATCATATTAACCCTCTATCCTCTTCCATCTCCTTCCCAATCCCTCTCCTCATCCGTAGACTGCACTGACAGACTCAGTAGGTTACACAGAGGCCCTGCTCAAACCCCAAGGTGGTGTTAGGTTCAGTGTCAGAAATGCTGCTGATTCTGGTAAAATGTGAGAAAGAAACTCGGGCTCTTAACTTGGGAGTAGAGGGTGGCCTCACACTTGGGAAGACAGGCAGTGATGCTGTTTGCCTCAGTTGATCTTTAGTGAGTTCCTAAGGTCAGTGGTCAGCGTGTACCCCTGTGGTCTGTACAGCCAGCATTGTACAGACTGTGATCTGTTCAGCTCAACAGTCAAGGCATTGGACACACCTGGGACCTATTCCACCAAGACAACCCCACCCCATTCTCAGTGTTTGAGAGGCATGAAGGTCAGGTCCAGGTCAGAAGGTAGGTCAGAGTCAAAAGGCCTGGAGGATCAGCCGGGGGCCAGGCAGCAGGCACCAGGCAGCAGGCACCAGGGTGTGATGGGAACCTGCTAATGAAAAGTGGGAACACGAAGAGCTAGTGGGGCTTCAGCGTGGACACTCTTGCAGTCCCAGCAAGTGGGGCAGCAGGGAGTGAAGGTGGAATGTGTGAGGGTTACCTCCAATGTGACAGAGCAGGTTACCAGTGTGATTTCAGTTCAGTTATCAGAGACCAGAGGGGCTGAGATAAAATTGCCTCAAGTTTGTGTTTATTTCACTTGCCTGGTCTCTGCACATTTCTACAGGAAAGCTTGGGAAAGACTTGGGTACAGGAAAATGCCTGCCTCAGAGGGACTGGGAAAAGGCTGGGGCTTAGGGAAAGTGTTCTGAAAATAAGAACTCTGCTAAGCAAGTGTTTGATAGTCATTCAACCAGAAAGGCAAGAAAGCAGTCAGCTACAGGGGAAAAGCAGGCAGCACAGCTACCACATGGGAAGAAGGTGTGTGTCACCCAGGAAGGGACATGAGGAAAGGGGCTAGAAAAGTGGGCTTTGGTCCCAGGTTCAGGCCTTTCTGAAAGGTTCTGGAAGAAGGACCAACAGACAGACCCACAGTGACAGTGGCCAATCAGTGCAGAATCAGTTGAAGAAGGAAGGAACCCTGAATGCGGCTGAAAAAAGATGGGGTCTTCTGGACTTTGTAATGCTCCTAAAACCTTGTGGACAAAGCTTAGGGCTTTGAAGGAAGAGCTTCTCCAACTAGCCAGCAGAGGACCCAGTTTTGCCTGGTTCCTAGTCCAATCTGTCAACAGAGATGTGTGGTAGCAGGGTGAATGCACAGCAGACTGGAGCTCATTGTCTACCCTCTGTGCATTCAGCAGGCATGAGGGTCAGGTCCAGGAACCACTTATCCAGGGACTATGGACCACTTCTCCATCCTCCTTCCATGATAACCAAGTAAGGCCTGGACCTCTATCTGGGCCTGTATAAGACCTGCCTCAGTCCTTCTTTTTTGTTGTTTTTGTTTTGTTTTTTTGTTTTCAAGATAGGGCTTCTCTGTGTAGCCCTAACTGTCCTGGAACTCACTGTATAGATCAGGATGGCCTTGAACTCAGAAATCCACCTGCCTCTGCCTCCCAAGTGCAGGGATTAAAGTCATGCGCCACCACCACCCGGCTTCCAGTCCTTCTTGAAGAATAGCAGCAAACGGAGTAGGGGGTGAATTGCACTGGAGCTGCCCAGTGGTGGGGGGACATCTTCTCAGATGTGAGTGCACACCTGGGCAACAGAAAGAGGAGCAGAAGGAGGCCTTAGGGTTGCCAGCCATGCCCAGCTGGGCTTGCACTAATGCATTGCGTTTGGGTCAGAAGCCGGTTGTCGTGGAAACCTTCTTTGGATATGATGAAGAAGCTTCCCTGGAGTCTGATGGATCTTCCATTTCCTATCAAACTGACAGGACGGATCAGACCCCATGCACCCCCGAAGATGACCTAGAGGAGGTAAACTGAGTATCCCATAGAGTTCTTTGGCTAGTCAGTCCTTAGGGGTCGGCGAAGCACAGAGTTAGGTGGGGCAAGAGATAGGGTGGAGGTCTCATGTGAACCCTGCTCCCTTTGAGTCTTCTGACCCCCCCCCTGGCAGTCCTCCCATCTGCACAGTAACAAACACCACTTCCTTTGCTTGGGTGTGTGGCTCCTGAGGACAACTCCTGGTTGTAATGTCTAGTCTTGTTTGTTCTCTCTATGGAGCTTGAACCTCTTATGAGGGGTGTGGAGGGCTCACCAGTCCCTTCAAAGGCTTCCCAGAAATTTCCAAACATCCAATCAGGAGGCCAGCATGATTTCAGGGCCCATCAGAGTGTCAGTGTATTGAGAGGAGCCTTAAGCATATTAAAACAGTCAAGTGTCCTCTCTGGCTAGCCTTTCCGCCAGAATGGTGGCCAAGTCAAGTCCAGCAACCCCCTCAGCTCCCAGGCATGAAAATGAAGATTTGTCTTTGTAGGGACTGCTCCAGCCCCTGTGGACAGGAAGTGGTGGTTCACAGTCTTGACCAGGCCCTGAGATGCAGGAGGATGGCCCAAAGATTTTGGACTTGCTTAGAAATCTAGGCTATCATAGCACTTCTGCTACCATCAGCCTTGGGGGAACTAGTGGACAGGGAGAAAAGATGAATTCAGATAGATATGGCCTTCTCTCCAAACTGAGGGACAGCAGGACTCCACGGTGACATCAGACCCACTTGCATCTGCTCTCTAGCAATGGCAGTATGTGCCAGCGCAGCTAGAAGCACACATCCAGGGTTGATTCTGCCGATGTGAGCCTGAAATAAACAATCTTGGACAGGTCTGTGGGGGGAGCTGCACTGCCCGAGACTGCGGCCCTCACAGAGCCCTGTGTACTACTCATGACACATTTCCACCAGCAGAACTGGGGGGGGGGGGGCTCCTCTATCACAAAGATTCCTCTGAGTCAGGGCAGATAGGAGTTCCAACAGAAGCCCTGGTCACTGGCTACCTGAAACTGTCCCGCAGTTTCATGAACGGGGTTCTGCCTAAGCATTGAGAAATCAGGGAAGAGTTAGGAGGGAGTCACGAGGGAAGATCACCAATGGCTCTGTGGATGTCCTCAGGCAATAGGCGTTGTCGGGGGGCCTAGTTGTATCTCAGCTGAACTTCTAGGGGAACTTCTTTCAGAGATAAGCTGGTAGTCTGCTGAAGGTCTTTCAGCTTAATTTCCTAGGTGACTGCCTCGGGTGGAGGCCACCAAAGGCCTGAGGCTGAACTGGGTGTGGGAGGCAACATCTACCAACCTTCATCATGGCTAATTCAGCTACACCATGCCCTACCTCTCCAGGACCCAGGGTTACCTCCCAGGAAAACCTCCTTCTCAGTAGCTCAGGATCCCAAGTCCCCCTCCCCAGCCCCCACAGGCTGCAGAGTCCTCCTGGTATATTTCTTAGGTTATTCGTTATACCTCACTGAGAAGAGTGGAGTCTGGCTGTTTGGGGGTGCTACTGTGTGGGGCCCAGGTTAATGCTATGTCTCTCTTCTCACATGTGGTGCCTATGTGGTATCCATGTACATCCCTAGGGTATGGCCAAGGAAGAGACCGAGCTGAGGTTCCGGCAGCTGACCATGGAGTACCAGGCATTGCAGCGAGCCTATGCCTTGCTGCAGGAACAAGTCGGAGGGACCCTGGATGCAGAACGAGAAGTTAAGGTCTAAATGGCTTCTACTCTGCGATGTTCCAGCTCCCACTCAGCTCCTCCCCATTTGTTCCTAAGGTCCTACAGGGACACTCCACTTGCCTAAACTTTTGAGCTAAGCTCCTTTATCCTGCAGTTACTGGGTCTTGCGTATGAGCACTGAAGCCATTACAAGCCAGTGCTATGGAACCAACCTGAGGCTGGGTTGGTGTGAGCTAGGGGTGGGGCTGGCATGGATGGTGGAAGCACAGATGTGAGTGAGGGTCCTTGCCTCTACCAAAGGCTGTGACTGGTGTACACAGGGTTCAAGTCTTCTAAGATGACACCACCTTTGCGGACTCTGAAAGCACAGTTATGCTAAAGACAGTGTGGAAGTCTGGGTTTGTAAGCAGGAGAGCCGCAAGGCTCCAGTCTGTTTCTCTGGACATGTCCCATCTGTCAGCAGCATCTAGACAACACTGACCATCAGGATTGGGAGAGTGGGTCAGGGCTCTCTAATGGCTATTTGGAGGCAGTGAAGGCATCAAGCCTCAAGGAGGGACACAGGAGAGGGGATCCTTTCCACTGCTTTCCAGGGACAGCTGCTTTAAGAACAGTGGCTGGTGCAGTAAGGAGACAGGCCTCTTCTTGGGAGGTGGGGGCTCTTCTGATCAGGCAGCTGTGAGGTCTTGGTTCTCCCTATTCACTCTGCAGGGAAAGAGGCAATTCGGCAACTTAGGGTTTGGAAACATAACGCAACCACTTCTCAATGAACTGAACTGCGGCATGGTACTCCGCAGCCTGCATCTTTGAGTCTGTCTGTCTGGGCTGTTAGAGAAAATTTGATGTATTCTTCCTCCTATCCTACAGACCCGTGAGCAGCTGCAGGCAGAAATACAGAGAGCACAGACACGGGTGGAGGACCTGGAAAAGGCTCTGGCTGAGCAGGGGCAGGTGAGTTCCGATTGCTTGTAGCATTAGTATCCTATGTCAGAGCTAGGAAGTCCCGGGAGAGGCACGGCTTTCAGTGGTTCTCAAGTTTCCTGTTCAAGAAGAATGGAGTGGGTAAGCACATACCTATATAGGAAGTGTTCACTGCATACTGCGAAGTTGAGCCAGTATAATATGTCTCACAGTTTCTATCTGGAAGGAATCCACTAGAAAGCTGCAAGTGAAGCAAGAATCTATCTACCCATGGAACAAGGCCTCTCGTTGGCTTATCTGCCATTCTTCTGAGCCAGGGCCAGAACTTTAGGTCCTATTGACTCTCGCCATAGACATCAGAAAGGAAATTCCAAGCTACTTCTAGCTTAGCCCCGACCTGGGTTTCTAGGGACCCATCATTTCTGTGGAATCAAATGGCTTGAGGTGTTTGTTACCACTCCCCATTCCAGAACACCACTTACACATTCTTCAGTCTCATTGGAGGGATCTGTCCCCTGTGGCCATGCTCCTTTGGTCCTTGTCCAGGCCCAATACCAGGTGGCTCCCACTGTGTCAACTGCTAGTTGGACAAGCAGGAAGACACTCGATGGCCAGTGTCCTAGAATTCAATGTCATAGGACCAGTTGTCTCTTGGCACACAGAACCCACTTACCTCCATTTCCTGGCCACCATGCGTTGATGGTGTTCAGATCACACCATGCACAGCCTTCACATACCAGAGGGTGGTGCTGGGCCAGGCGACTGCTGTTCTGTTGTTTGTGGTAAAAGAAGAAAAGTGGCCAGGGAAAAAGATCAGAACACTGTATCCCAAGCCTCCATCCCTAATTCAGGGGCAGTCTCCAATTGATAACCGTTTGCAAAGAAAAATTAGTTTTCTCCAAAAGAGTCTCACTGGGCACACAGACCACTCTAAAGGGCAGGCCTCAGGCCCAGCAGTAGATGACCAACACAAAACCAACTCAGTGTTATTGCTAGAGGTTTCTTGTTGTCTCACAGTGCTTCATGTGTACTTTCCTTTTTCTTTTTCTCTTAACCTTACAGGTCTTTTACTTGTTGTGATGTCTGGTTTTGCATATTTTTATAGGATTTCTGTGTGTGCAAATATGTGTGTTTCTACGTCTATATGTCTTCATGTGCTTTTTTTCTTAGCTCTTTTTTTTCCTGTTTGTTTGTACTGTCCTGTTGTGGTTTGTTTGATTTATTATTATTTCTTTTTTGATACTTGTTTGTTTTCTAGTGAGAGAGAAAGAGAGAGAGAGAGAGAAAGGGAGTGGATTTGTGTGTGTGGTGAAGTGGGGAAGAATCTGGGAAAAGTTTGGAGGAGAAACTCTCATCAGAATATAACATATGAAAAATGTCTATTTTTAATATATAAGAAAAGATTACCATGTCCTTCACCTCTAGACCTGACCACACCTCTGTGGGGCCTTTGTGGGGGAGTGCTTCTCAATGAAGCCCAGTGCCTAAGGCACCCTGCTATCTTCTCAACACAGGTCCAAACTTAAGAGTGGTGGTGGAGGGTAAGAAGGATGTGCTGGGCACACTGGATTTCCTCCCAAGTCAGACCTGGAAGCTGTGTCAGGAGGCATCCACACATGTCCTCTGACAGAACTGCAATCTGCCCAGGTGTCATCCTAAGTGTAAAGGGATTAGGACTCCACCATGTATGTGCCACATACTTCCACTTGCCTGAGTCCTCACAAGTCAGCATGCCCTGGACATGTGACATTTACACTTCATAGAGTTCCTGGTTCAAGGACCCTGGCCTGGGATGCTGTCCATGTAGTGGCACAGAACACCATTAAGATGTCCTCTTCATACAGGGCTAGATGCACCTGTCCAAGACCCTTAGATAGAATGAGCACTGCACAAAGGTATCCCTTACCCTACACTGCCCACTGGCGGTCACTTCAGAAGCAGGTGCTGGTGCTTGGTTCTGCCCAGTCCTGGTTTGGAGGTAGCCCCACAGTGTCCTCTCGCAGCGTGCTCATGTCTGCATTTCAATTCCATTTTCAAGGACATGAAGTGGATCGAAGAGAAGCAAGCATTGTATCGACGGAATCAAGAGCTCGTAGAGAAGGTATGCCCTGCCTCCCAGCTGTGCCTGGATCTGGCAAGATGCCTTTGTGCTTAGAGAGAACGTGGGAGACTTTGTGGGCTGGTGGTAAGCTTGGGCACAAGTTTCAGGCCTTTCTGTGGTTCACTCTGTAGCAGCCCAAGACATCCCACTTCCTGTGGAAAGATTTAGTGATGAATGAATTGGCTCACTTACAGGATGTCCACATTGCTGGTCTCCATATTTAAACAGGCTTGTAGGTCTCTAAGTTCAGTTCAGGGAGAGGTGGGTCTAGCCATCTGCTCTACAGTGGACATCTATCTTCATGGAGTTGCTGGGGATGTGGACCATGACCAGCAGACACTGTGTTAACCTTTCGTTCTTGTCTTGTTTTATGATGCTAGCGATCAAACCCAGGGCCTTGTGCATGCTAGGCATGTGCCTGGACACTTAACACTGAACTACATACCAGCCCCGTGTGTTCATTCTCAGGAAGGCAGGATGCTACACTGTCTCACTCATTGCTAGTGCTATTAAATTACACATGAATTCTCCACATCAAACCTGGAATGTGGCCAGGTAACTACATACCCATTCATTCTTCCCCATTCATTCATACCCTAGACCATCCTGAGCTCCAGCAATTGCACAGAGACAACTAGTCCTCAATAGCTTCCTCCTGCTCCTTCTCTGTGGATTCTGTTTCCCTGGGCAACCCTGCTGTACTGCACAAGGGCCCTTTTCTCACAGAAGCAAACGGCTGTCCAGACAGCTACTCTGCGTTCTCTTGACAGAATCAGATGCCTTCTCACCTCGTCCACTTCCTATTCTTCAGATAAAACAAATGGAGACGGAGGAGGCACGGCTGAAGCATGAGGTCCAGGATGCGAAGGACCAGAATGAGCTGCTGGAATTCAGGATCCTGGAGCTTGAGGTAGGGTAGGCTGGGGAGGGGTGGGTCACCCAAGTAGGTGGGCCACGGGGCTGTGAGCTGGGCTCCTCTTCTCAAACCAATCAGCTCTTGTGAGTCTATGAATGGAAACCCAAGACCTTATGGGAAAGAAGAGGCCAGATGGGATCAACTGTATAGCTTCCAGGAAGGATGGGGCAGATGGATAGAGTGAGGTCACCTGGGGTAGGGGCAAGGAGTGACAAGCAAGAAACCATTGTTGTAAAGGGAAAGGAAAACAAAACAAACAGAAAGCTCAAGACAGTTTCTAGATCTGTGACCTCAGCAAAGCACTGTGTCCCCTAGTGCCCAGGCTCTGGGACAGCCCAGCGGACATCTATTCTTGTTTGTAGAAGTCTCTTAGTGGGGCAGAGGTACCGTGCAGTGGTCAGGTGACTTTCAACTTTGCCCTGCTGACTCTGGTCTATGACCTACAGAAGAGGAGAGACAGAGATCCTTGGGCGAAGGTCAAGCTGAGCTTGGGGGCCGTGTCACTGTGAGAACAGATGGGCAGTGTGGCTCACCACAGCTAAGGGAGCTCTTACTTCCTCAATGGACATTCCTACAGAGACCTGTGTCCTCAGTCTCAGTCTAGTTGGCAGAAGCCTGCTGGACACCAAGTCCAGATGGACCCACTGCTCAGAGCCCTCCCACCCACCTTCCTTGGCACAGGAGGGTTATGAATCTGATTGTCTGTCCTCCATGAGTCCTGGGCCCCTGTGTGTGTCCTCTGTATAAGGTCCATGAGCAATGCTAGTTGCCTTATCCAGTGCTATTGTTGCCAGTCCCATAGATGGCTCTACTGAGGTCTGTCCTCTAAGCCTTCTCAAAGTCCCTGGTGCTTGGGAATGGATGAGCAAGTGAACTCTGGGATCACATGAGCAGAACCCCATAGGGTCAGCATCCTACTACTTGGGGCAGCAAGCACACAGGGACAATCTTCTGGGCAAGTCCACGGAGGTTTCTACCCAAGGACTCCACTAGAGTTGAGTTTGTGCAACATCACCTTGATTTTTCGAGGGATGGTCTTAGTGTTCCCCTGGCCCCAGCACTGGGAGGGAGAGGAGATAGGACTAAAACAGCCTACCCCTGCTATGCCCAGCCTTCTGTTCTTTGTCTCAGGAGAGGGAGAGGAAGTCACCAGCCATCAACTTCCACCATACACCCTTTGTGGATGGGAAGAGCCCTCTGCAGGTGTATTGTGAGGCCGAAGGTGTAACGGTAAGACTCTCTCCTCCTTCATCTGCCATGGTCTACCCAGCTGACACTCACATCATCCTGTCCCTCTGTTTGCCTCCTAGGACATCCTGGTGGCAGAGCTGATGAAAAAGCTGGATATCCTGGGGGATAACGCCGTAAGTGTATGTTGCTCTCCTGACTTGTGCATGCTTCTTCATGCTGACCACCCCAGCCCTGCCCTCAGCCCAGGGAACCCTTGAGCCCATTTCAATCCCATCATAGGCTACCCCGGACAAAGACCTTCCCTGAGGTGAAAAGCCTGATTAGAATGGCCCCGTGCATTTGGGGAAAGTTTGGTCTTGGCTCATCGCTTCTAAAGCCCTAGGGTCCTCTAGTTCTTGCTATTTCCAGTTGTGAATGCTTAGTTCCTGGACCCTCTTTGTATCATAGCACTTCTGTGATGTGACCACAGGGTTCTGGTTTGGGGGAGTGTTGCTCAGGCAACCCAGGATCCCAAGGATTTTCAATTCCTTAATGTGAGGACAGAAGCAGAATCCATACATAGGTATTCTCTAGGTTTCATTTGGAGATAAGTTCCAATTTCTGCAGCAAACTCCTGAAAAGACTATTAATTACCAAGTGGACAAAGTAGATACAACCCTCTACTATACCTCCTATCCTTTCTTTCTTCCTTCCTTCTTTTCCTTCCTTCCTTCCACATATCATTTCATTCTCCATCCAGCTTTATACATACATACATACATATGTACATACATACATACATACATACATGCATACATACATACATCTTCCACTTATTCATACATCTCTCCAGCCATCCTTTGCTGACATCTACCCACCAATTCCTTCTCCATCAAGCTATCTTTTCATCCATCTTCTGCCTACCATCCCCCACCCATCCACCTTTTATCCATCCATCTATCCATCCCCATATATTCTTCTGTCAGTCCTGTTTCCATCCATCTATCCATCTATCATCCAACCATTTTGATTCACTCATCTATCCTCCATCAGTCCTCCTTCCCTCCCTCCTCCCTCTCTCTCCTCCTTTCTTCCCTCCATCCTTCATCTACATATCTGTCTATCCTCCACGTACTATCACATACTTGTTGATCTCTCCCACTTCCCCTGTGTGAGATTTGGTGTTAACAGAAACCTTTCTCTTTATCTGCCCATTTTCTGGAAAGCAGTGAGTGGCAGAGTAAAGAGAAGAACCTTCAGGGAATTTCCTGATGGCTGTGCCCACTCTTGATGGCTCCATTATAGCAAAGATGGTGAAGTCCAGTTCCGTAGCAGAGATACCTATAGGACATTGTGCCCTAGGGTCTAACCTTAGGTATACGTTCTGTCATGGATTCTAACTTGGTTTCCAACTAGAGAAACTGAGGCCTCAGAAGGTTACAGAGCTGATATAATGGCAGCTAAGGTGATGGTCCTACCAAGACCTGGGCCAAGGCTCTTCTTTAGCCCAATAGCTGCTTACTTAAAAGTACCACTAGCAAGATTGCCCTAGGATCATCATACAGCCTCTGAGGTCATTCTCAGACCATCAGAGCAGAGAAGGATGGCAATTGGAAGGAATATGGCCATATCTCACACTTAGGAGACCCTGGCAGTTCCTACCAATGGGCCAAGTTCTGAATGCATTTGTCATGATACAACACTGTATTGTGAAGGAACCCTGAGCTTGTGAGTCTTGTCTAGAAGCGTTCGGTGGCCCTAGTAGTAAGGAATCAAGTGACTGTCACCTTCATAGTTAAAACATAAATACCATGACTGACATCATCTGACACAAATCCCAGAGCATTTCCTACTAGCTTCAGGTTTCTCAGAAGTCAGGATACCAGGGGCAGAGTGGAGAAACCAGTGGGGCTAAAAAGGAATCCCATCTTTCATTACAGATGATTCAGCTCAAGCTGCTGAAGTCACACCCTTTTGTTGCCCAGAGAAGAGAGGGCTGTAGACTGATCAAACAGGGTTCTGACAAAGAAGGGCATTAGGACAACACCTCCAGGGGTCAGAGGGTCAGACTGCATACCCCAAAAAATGTATGGCTTGCTTTGATACATTCAAGTAGATCCCTTCAGTCATCTTGAAGCTACTTTGTTCAGCCTCCCCAACATTTGTGTTCCTGCCTAGCAGACAAAGCGACAGTCACCCAGCCCTTAGGGGGAATAAGCTTCTCGAAGCCTCTAAGGGCTTCTAGAACATGGGGAATGAAGAGTTGTAGGAGGGATGAGGAGAAGCAAGGAAGAAGAGGAGCAGAGGGATGGAGAGGCACGTGAGGAAGAAGAGCAGGGCTGGAGGACTAAAGAACACTGAGGCCCAGTACTGGGAAGTGAGACTGCTGCCACCTTGCCCATTCCAGGGAGTGCAGCCACCTGCCTACTTCCTGCCAGAGTGGTCACCTGTAAGGAACCTCACTCTGACTTGGGACTTGGGGGAAGGAAAGAGGAACCCAGAGCCTTTATGGAGCTCACTTTCTAGGAGGGAAGAGCTAGTTTCCTGAGTGCCCCAGTCACAGAAATTCTAGGGGTAGAGACCGGCTCCTCTCTTCTAACCTTAGCTGGCCATGCCTCCTGCTCCTCTTGGTTCATCTCACATGAGAGTGGGGAAGCCAGATCCGGTGCTCTGGCTTCCTCTGAGTGTACGGCTAACTACATGCAGGCAGAGGACTCCAAAGCCAGACAAATCCTGCTGATTAGGACCACCTCTTTGGAAGCAAAACATGAATATAGAAAAAGGCAAAAACAAACACCCCACAGAAACTGGGATCATTTCACAGCCATGGATACTTGATCTTCAACAGGGCTGCACATTCATAGTGCTGGCTTTAAGTAAAGACTAGGATAGGGCAGGCCAGAGAAATGCTTGACTCCAAGATATAGTTCAGGTCTGTCTGCTGGCTAAGCTGTCCCAATAGCTGGTTCACTTAGACTTTGGATGCTCCGACGGTGAGGGTCAATATGGACAGTACCACAGAGTAGACAAGATTGGGGTGAGGGGCATCAGAGATCCAGAAGCATGACAGAGTAAAAGTACCTTTTAGCTACAGCCTCAGCCCACATCCATTCACCACCCACCCCTATCCCACCCCCACCCCTACCTCTGACTCTGACTCTGTTCTACTTTTGCACACAGAATCTGACCAATGAGGAGCAAGTGGTTGTCATTCAAGCCAGGACAGTCCTGACCTTGGCAGAAAAGGTAACAGGGACTTTGTGGCTATCTGGAAGAGGGCCAGGCTCCTGTAGGTAGATACTTTCCCTGGAAGAAGGGCCTTCAGGGAGGGGCATGGTCCCCGAGGTCTTTCTTGTCTGTCTAGGGAAACTGGCCCAGACAGGTCAAACAGCACCACCATTACCTCTGCAAAGGGGAGATTCAAACCCTGGCCCAAGCACCTCTGCCTCCACTTCTTCCCACAGACACTTCCCCAATGTAGGCTCCCACCTCCACCTCCTCCCAGAGGTTGGAAGCTGGTTTGAGCCTGTAAAACTGATGGTGTTCCTTGGTCCCCTATCTAATCTGCTTTGGCCTTCCAGCCTCATCCTGGTTCTGGCCCAACATAGACTTGCTTAGCAGGCCACCATCAACCCTTCCTCAGACCCCCAGCCATGTAGGAAAAGGAAATCCCAGCAAACAAAGAGTTTGGGAAACAGGCCAACCAATCTCTCCAAGCATAGTTCTAATATGTACCTGCTCCCCAAACAAATTGTCCCTTCTCTCCCAGGGAAATCAGGAGTGGCAGGCTTTCTGAATGTCAGATGGGCTGGGTGCTGGAGCCCACAATGCCAGCTCAATTCTAACTCCAGTTTCTTGGCCAGGCCTCCCTTGATCCTTAGCTAGGCCTTCTCCTTGGAGTTGGGTATTTGTGTGTGTAGGAGTTGACACTGATATTCATATGGGAGGTGTTAATCACTGTTACCTGTTCACTGTTTGTGCCCAGTGGCTCCAGAGGATTGAAGAGACAGAGTCAGCACTACAACGCAAAATGGTAGATCTGGAGAGCGAGAAGGTCAGTGGAATCTCCCCAAGTGCCCCCAAAGCGGATGTCACCAGGTCTGAATGCCTGAGGCCTAGGCCTGGCCCTCTGTGTTTCAGGAACTGTTCAGTAAACAGAAAGGCTACCTGGATGAGGAGCTGGATTACAGGAAGCAGGCCCTGGACCAAGCCCACAAGGTGAGAGAAGTGGCAGACATCTGCCTGCTGATCCACCCTAGTGAACATCTTGGAGACCTGTGTGGCCAGGCTCAAAACCTTTAGGAGGCACCAAGACTCTGTGGGGTCACTCTCTGCCAGTCTGAATTCGGAGGACATGTCACTGCTCATTCAACAAACACTTCTGGAGTGCAAGCAATCAGTAGATACTAAATTAGTTAGTTGATATAACAAGTAACAAGAGCACAGTGCATGTAAGAGTTAACTGAAGGCAGCTGAATGTCCGTTCGTACGAAACACAATTCCACTGGAGACCCTCCCTTTGTTCATCTGAAACCTGGAGAAATGCACATTTGACCCATGGCATGTATCTGGTCATCTTCTGGGGAGTCAACCTAAAGGGAATATTCCTATTTAAAGATAACAACGAAAGCCCCAAACTTCTTTGTGATTACCTGTGTTAGTCTGAATTCTGTTGCCATTTAAAAAAAAAAAAATACTCGAGATCAGGTAATGTGTAAAGAAGACAGGTTCTGGAGTCTCAAAGTCCAAAACTGGGTAACTACATCTTCTGGGCTCAGGTGAGGAATTGGCTTGTATTCCAATATGGTAAGAGTATCTGGGGAAAGGAGAGATCACTGCAAGGCAGCCAGCCAGACGGATTTGGAGGTCAGGATTGCTTTCTACTTCTGAGTCCCAGAGAACACTACTCTGATTCCTTCTAAGGACAGTACCCTGATGACTAAATGGTCTCCATAGGCTCCTAAAGGTTCCACTTCCTTAGTACCCATTATGCTTGGAGCCAAGGTCCCAGCACAAACCCTCAGGACACACACTCAAACCACTTCCAGACCAGGCAGCACTTGCCTCCATTCTGATAAGCCAGAATGCTGGCATCTGCTTGTAAACCTGAGTTCCACTGGAACATTTGTTAACCTGTACGTTCCAAGAAGGGCATTGAATTCACCCAAGTGTTGAATTACAGTTGGTATAGCAGGGACACTTAATGCTCAGCTGCTGAAAGGTTCTAGGGGAACCAAACCCCACATATCCTTTCTAGGAGTTAGTTACACTTGTGTAGCATAGTTATCTTTGAGGGCTTTGTCTTGTCCAATTGGGAGTCCTTAAAGGCACAGAGAGGCACAGATGGCAGTAGATCAGGAGGAGCATCTAGTGGTCTAAGGTGTGGCTGAGGGCAGGTGCAGGAGTTGGAGCATGAAGGCTCTGAGCTTGGCCTTCGTGGTCACTCACTAGCAGGAAGATCTGAGGCTGGTGGCTTTGCCCCTCATACCAAGTGAGGATATTCCCTTTCTTCCTCCTGCAACTCTTAGGAGAACCAAAAACCAATTCTGGTCTGAATCCAACAGATTGCTAGGATGTCTATGCAGGTTGTCATCTACTTCCCATTACCTCCCGAGCAACTGAAGGTCTGCTAGGGTTTGTATCTCTAGCTGTCTGCTCACCGGGAGAGTATGTGGGCTTCCCATGCCTGTGGCGAGTATAGAGCCCTTGTTAGGTTGAGAACTGGGCTTGTGAATTAGGTTCCCATGATGGAAGCTGCCCCCTCCCCCCGATACTTACCATCACAACCTTGTCACTATACATACATCTGACTCCCTGCTATCTGGGGGTTGGGAGGGAGCCCTCAGGCCCTGGTCACATGTACTGAAGAGTATGGACTCCAAACACCACCTGGGTAACCAACCCAGGGCACAGTCCTCGTGCCTTTGAGCAAAACTGTTCGGTTACTTGAAGTTTAGGAGAGCTGACTGTGTGAAAATGCTCACTCTTGGGACTCACTTCAAGCTGGGAGCTCTCAAAGCCATGGGGATAATGATGTTGACAGCACACATAACATGATGGTGATGGTGATGGTGATGGTGATGGTGATGGTGATGGTAGTGGCAATGATAGGGATGACTGGAGTAATGATGGTGGGCATGGTGAGAGTTATGGTGGTCATGATGGGTGGGGAGGGAGGGTGATGGGGTGATTGTACTATGTGGTGACTATGGTAATGGTCACAACCATGATAATGGCTGTGATGGCAGTGATGTTTTTTTTTAATTTATTTTATCTATTATTATATGTAAGTACACTGTTGCTGTCTTCAGACACCCCAGAAGAGGGCGTCAGATCTTATTACAGATGGTTGTGAGCCACCATGTGGTTGCTGGGATTTGAACTCAGGACCTTCAGAAGAGCAGTCAGTGCTCTTAACCACTGGGCCATCTCTCCGGCCCTGGCAGTGATGTTGATGGTAGTAATAATGATATGATGGTGGTAGGAATAGTGATCATGATGATGGTAGCAATGGTAATGGTGGTGACGGTGCTGATGCTGGCAATGGTGGCAATGATAAGAGTAGTAATGGTGATGGTGCTCATGGTGATAGTGGTGATGGTGACCATGGTGACAGTGTGTTGGTGATCATGCTGATAGTGTGTTGGTGATCATGATGATAGTGGTGACTGTGCTCATGGTGATAGTGGTGATGGTGACCATGGTGACAGTGTGTTGGTGATCATGCTGATAGTGTGTTGGTGCTCATGGTGATAGTGGTGACCATGATGATAGTGGTGACAGTGCTCATGGTGATAGTAGTGATGGTGACCATGGTGATAGTGGTTATGGTACTCATGGTGATAGTGTGACAGTGCTCATGATGATAGTGGTGATGGTGCTCATGGTGATAGTGGTGATGGTGACCATGGTGATAGTGGTAATGGTGGTAATGCTGACCAATGGTAATGGTGATGGTAGTGTGGTAATAATGGTAATTACAATGACGATGGTAATGATAGTGATAATAATGACTGCCAGTGTTGATGCCATCCTAGCTTTTTAAAAACGTATTGTTCCTACAAGACTTCACTGTACCTCAAATCTGTGTTATATTTCATCTGTCCCTCACAGGGTGGCACAGAATGATCCTATGGTGATCTTGTGTGAGCAACCACCTGTAGGTCTTTGAGTTTATTTCCACATTGTCTTTCCCCCAGGGTTGCAGAAGGCTGTGTCAGATGGTGGTGACATTTACTCTAGGGCCATTGCTAGCTAAGGAAGTAAGCAGGCTATAGGCCAACTAAAGGCAGGGACAGTCCCTCTGGTGGCCTACAGCACATTCTGGTAAATAAAATCCAGAATAAAGTTCTCACTAGCAGGAGTATGTGAAGCCTCAGCAATGTTTATTCTAAGCTATGTGTAATCACACTTGTTTTAGAAGGTTGGTGTTCAGGGCTTGGGTCTGACCCTCATTGATAGAGTTATTGCCTAAAATCCCCAAGGCTCTGGGTTGCATCCATGACACCAAACAAACAGTGATATCGTGGGGTCTGATTTCCCTAGAGTCCCCTTTTCTCTGAGCATCAGCTGATGCAGGAATATAAGCACACTAGAGGAGCAGGACGTCAGCAGGGAGTCCTGGCTGGTGTCTGTCCCCAGCTCTTCTAGTGGGCACATGTCCTCCCCAGTAGGGATCCTGCTGAGAGGCAGGGCTGTCCACTCTGGAGATGGTGGGCCCACTCCTGAGGAAGGGGAGGGCTGATGCCTGTCTCCTGTCCCTAGCACATCCTGGAGCTGGAAGCCATGTTGTATGATGCCCTGCAGCAGGAGGCCGGGGCCAAAGTGGCCGAGCTGCTGTCAGAAGAAGAGCGTGAGAAGCTCAAGGTGGCCGTGGAGCAGTGGAAGCGCCAGGTCATGAGCGAGCTGCGAGAGCGTGATGCACAGATCCTGAGAGAGCGCATGGAACTGCTGCAGATTGCACAGCAGGTGCTGGGGGTGGGATGGGAATAGAGGGTCGGGTGGGCTTCCCAAGACCCAGCTTCCCACAGGGCCAACAGCTGTGTCCTCCAATGACCACACGCTTGTATATTCAGTCCACAACCCTCCCTAACTAGCTCCTAGTCTGGCAGTTGTGTTGCCTAAGCCTTTGAATAGCAGCTCTCCTTGGACTTCCACCTTCAAGTCTTCCACACGATACCGTCTCCTGATGGCCAGAGTGTTGTCTGTGGACAGCAGCTAACCAACCATTATCCAGCCCTGTCATTTATGACAGTCATAGCTTCTGTCTATATGGAGTTGCCCTGAAAGCAGAGTCTATGGACACAGCCCATGCCAGACCATCCTAAACCCAAAAGAGCTTGGACTGTAGATTTAGATAAACTACAGGACTGAATGCTACTTTCCCATGATGGTCAGTAGGCCTCTGACAGGGCTTATCACCCACTCGGATATGCCTGTAGCCCCTTTACTCATGAACCTACCACGGGTCCCTTTGGGCTCCTGGGTAATCAGAGAGAGGAAGGTCACTCCATCTTCTTGTTCCATCAATGGGCTGTTCTTGGCACTCAGCTGCTTCCAAGGCCCCAGGCCTCAACCTTAGAAGGAAGGGTCTTCTAGTTGGTAGTTCTAGCAGCTGGTTGCCTGTTGCTCTAACAGCCCTGGGAAGGACAATAGGCTAAGTCCTTGCTCTTCCACTTAAACACTATAGTTTCTGACCTGACCAACTCAGAGGACACAGATCCCACCACAGGAGAAGTGAGGAAGGACTCTCACTCTCTGGATAGATGTGGGACCGCAGAGTAGCTCAAGGCTGGACCCACACAGACACAGCTTTGTGGGCTATTGGTCACCAAATAAGTGAGGGGAAATCTTGACCCTTGTATAATTGGTATGCCCAGTCCTCTGATTATTGAATACCTTCCTTCTTTTAATGTTGCAGAGAATTAAGGAGTTAGAAGAAAGAATAGAAACCCAGAAGAGGCAAATAAAGGAGCTGGAAGAAAAGGTAAAACAAATAAATGGGGGAGGGTGCAGCAGGAGGGAGGGGACTCGGGCTTGCCTGACATTATGCTTTAAGAATGCAAACATAGGCCTCCCAGCTGAGGTCTGGCTGCAAAGTGGCCCATGCAAAGCAAGGGTGGAGACGAACAAAAGGGAGCTGGTTGGGCCAGAGCTGTGGGTACACTGGACCAGAGCCAGGAACCCCTCAAACAGCCTCATCCTGTAGCCTTTGCACTGCCTCAGTCTCCCCTCTGAACCCACATGTTGAAACAGGGACCTTGGGGTCCTGTTGCATGCTGGTGTCCTGTGTGGTGCAGAAGGGTTTAATCTTCCAGGTTCACCATGCTTGACTGTCTGAAAATAGTTCCTGAAACACAGGCCATGATCTCCAACAGCTGCTTTTAGGGCACAGGGGCATTTTGTCCCTGATCCCCAGACAGTGTCTCCAGGACCAGAGATGCTAGTAGGGTGCCTGCTCAAGCACTTTTTCCCAGACCCTGTCTCTGCAGCCTGGGGTGCAGGGCTCTGTTCATGGGTATTCACAGACTCAGTGCTCCTCAGACCAAGTTGAAAAGCACGTGCCTAGAGAACCTTGACCCTTGCGGGTTGCCGTGCATTCATTTTAGGGCAGTTCCATATCCTCTGTGATTTGGGGGTGGGATCCCAAGTTTCTGGACTCAGGTGCTTTCTTGAGTCTTGTAATTGTTCCTTTCAGTGGGACAGATCCCATCCAAGTGACCAGCAGCGAGAGGTAGCTTATGGGACCTACCTGCCAACCTTATTCCTTCTGGGAGAATAAGAAGCCGTGCTTGGGCAGGACAACCTCTAGACCACTTCCTCGCTAGTCTTAGCCAGAGCCAGGAGGTGTGCTTTGTTCTCTGCAGAGAAGTCCCCAGCAGCTGGGCATTTCAGCCAACCCATCCTGCCTTAACAGTGACAGAGTGCCATCTGTGGGGCATTTGTTGTCGCTGCTCAGCAGACTGCACATAAATTCCTAAGTCTACCATGAAGAGAGGACCCCAGAGTTGGGCTGGGCATAGGTTGTGAAAGAAGGTACCAAAAGGGACCGCCTACAAACTCCAGGCCACATGGGTACACTAGGTACCCAGTGAGGTTGGGAAGGGACACGGTCTTCTGTTTACTTGAGTTTCTAACATTATAATTTCTGACCTGACAGTCTTAGGACATTGGTCCTCCCAAAAGTAGAGTCCTGGAGAAAGACTTCCACTCTGTTTAGAGAAAAGTGGCAAGTTGGGGACTGCTAGGTAGCTGGTTGCTGGGCCAGCATGCTAGCTACTCTATGAGCTTCTTGCCCATCAAATAAATGCAAATCCCTAAGGTGGCAAAGTAGTCCCCAGACTATATACTTGTTTCAGTTTGTATCTTAGCCCAAGGGCTCATGTTTGAATTAACAGTAGAACAATGTTAGGTTTGGTGTCTGAGCTTTCAACTTTAACTAAATGCCTGAATATAATTGCTTGGTTTTCTTCAAGTTAGTCTGGCCCTACCCCCAACCTAACCAACTCTTCAAGTGTCAAATCTATTCAGGGTGTCAGCATATTTTGTTGTTTCTAAAGGAACCACTACCAAATGATGGTACTTTGTATTTGCTGGGTACTAGGACTGTCCTATTCCAATGGCATCCTCAGCTCAGTGACTCTCCATAGACTCCTGGCCCCAAGAAGCTCAGCTTGCAAAGCCTTGGGACGGTGCCCAGTCCCCCACCATCATTTGGGGTAGCATTGTCACCTTAAGCTTGGAGTTTTCATGAAGCCTCTTGTACCTACCCTGTCCTTGCCTGCTCCCCAGCTGGCCACAGCCCCTCTCTATAGGATCATGGCTCATTTCTTTCCAGACAAGCTAAAACTCTTTTCTTTTTCTTTTTCTTTCTCTCCTGCGTTTTCCATCCCCCTTTCGTTTTCAGTTTTTATTTTTGTTCTTGTTTTTCTCCCTAGCTTTCATTCTCTGGTCATAGCTATTCTTGGCACACTGAACTGGTGAGTACATCAGAGGCTGGCACTTTCTGGTAAAAGTCCTGCTCCTTTTTATGGGAGACACTGGTGTACCCTGCTGCCCAGGCAGCTGCCTGTGTCCCCTCAGGAAAGCAGAAAGGCCACTCCTGGGTCTTCCAGAAGCTCCTTGAAAAGCTACCCACCTTCAGAAACCAGAAGCCCTTCTCCAGGCACCGGGTCCAGGAGAGGGTGTAAGGCACGCTCCTGGCCTGCACACAGTGCCGAAGTCAGTGTTCACTAGGCAGCAGAAGGTGGTTTTGTAATTTTTCTGTGTCCTCTGTAGCTCAGGTTTCATGTCCCCAAGTTACTGGGTCACCCTTCAATCGTGGAAATGGTACAAATGTAGAGCCATTGCTCTGGCTGCACACAAAGGCCACACTTGGTCACCACTCTCTGCTCAAGTGTGTTATGTCACACTTGGGACATAGTGACACTGTTCATCTTAGGGCCCTGGTCCTGCTATTCAGAGGGTGCAGAGAAATCTTCCTCAGGGGAACAACAGTCATATCTGCTATCTCTGTTCATCTGCTAAGTCCTGTGCCCCACCCCCACCCCATCTCTTTCTTCCTAGCCCTCTGCGAAGGCGGACCTTTGTTCTCTAATGGGACCAGAGAGCAGCAGGTGCCAGAGAAATCGTGGGAAATTGCATTTCAACACTGAAGACTTGGGCGTGTTTGGGCTCTGTGCCCCGCCTTGTGGAGGATGAGGGCAAAAGCACTGTGACCTGCAGCCACTGTCCACTTGGGGTGAGCCAGGACTAGAACTGGTCTTGCTGACTAGCACTTCTCCAGGAGAGGTCTAGCTTTGGCTGCTGGTGACTTTCAGCCCAGAGAGTAGGCCCCACCCTAACCACAGCATTGTGTAATGTTCCCTGCTGTGCAGGGGTAAGAATTGCTCCTGTGCTGGAGCCCACACTGGACACCCTCCCCCCTCATTCCCGTAGTGACCATCAGTACTCTTGGAAGAAGATCTCAGAACTGCCCAGACTTGACCTCAATGGCAAGATGAAGTCTGTGGTCTCAATGGTGTCCCTGGGTGTCACACTGTAGTCACTCACTGTGGTCCTGAGCACTTGCTGTTGGACAGACCCCATGCCCAAGCTTGTTCTGTTACACTGGCATCTCTGTGAGGACAGATAGAGTCATGACCTCCTACTGGCCTCCTACCCTACTCCCAGACACAAAGGCTAGAATCCTATCCCCGACTGCTGGCCAGGAACACAGAGGAAAGATCAGAGAAGAAGTCAGGGAGTGTATAGGATGAGTATGCAGAGGCCTGGCCTCGAAGAGTGTGGATCAAAGCACAGCCAAAATATGGTGGAGTTGTGGCCCTCCTAGCCTGGAAGACCCTCAGCAGATGGGCCTAGCCTGAGAACCTCAGGTGGCAAGGACAGGTGATGAAGGTTGCTGAAGATGGCCTCGTCCACAGCCTGTGCACATAAGCAACAGTCCAGGAGAGAGGGCGAAGACAAGATGCACCTAAGGGTCCATGAGCCTCAGAAGGTAGCCACAGTACAGTGGCCCAAAGGTAGGTGGCAACATCTGTCCACTGGAGACAGCCTTCCTTCCCGCACTATTTGAAGCCTACTCTTTCAGCTTGATTGAATGTGCCCTTTGAGATATGAACGAGGTCTCCCCTGCCAGAGGAGCCTGAGTGGCTATGTGGGCCAGTGGGCAATAGGCTGGGCGGGGGGGAGGCTCCCATGTCCACTTATAGAAGTAGCCCACAGACATAGGCTCCTCACTGTCCCCTCTTCCTGCTAACTCACATGCCAGCACTCTCCAAGGATGCTACCATGGCTAGCACACTCCAGCCCTACCCCGCTGCTAGCAAAACTGAGACAGAAGCTTTCTACTTCATTTGTGGTCAGACCCCTCACATAGTGGGAGCTTCCTTGTCCCCCTCACATAGTGGGGATTTCCCTGTCCCTAGTGCAGTGGTGAGCTCAAACAAACATAGAGCACCCTCCTCCCCATCTCTACAAACTAGAAGCTCATCCTTGTCATACAAAGTGCTCCACCCTGCCCAGTTCCCACTGAAGATGGCAGAAGCAGCGACAGTGTGGGCAAAACCAATCCACTACACATATAGCACAGATTGAACCCAGCGCCTGGCACGTTAGAGAAAAGTTCTCTACTCTTGAGCTATATCCCTAACCTTTTCTACCTTTTATTTTTAATGAGTGCTCCATTAAGTTTCCCAGAACTCACTTTGAACCCCAGGAGTGGACATTGTGATCCTGCTGACTCGACCTTCTGAGTAGCCAGGATGACAGCCCTAGCTATCCTGTGTTTTGAACAGATTCCATGACAAGATGATCCTGTTGGCTCCAGGCCCTGTGACAAATCAAAAGAGCTTGGTCCCCTCTGGGCCACAGCAAGACCATTGTGAGGAGGAGGGGCCTGAGGAAAAGACCTCCCAGAGGCACTCTGAGGCTCTGGGAATGGGGAACACACTGTCTGGGTGTGTGTATCTCTTGGGACATGGAGGCCTGCTGCAGCATGTGTCAGCTTCCTTTGAGGGATGGAGCTTGCCTACTTCCAAGTCTTCACACCCAGGGCTACCTACAGCTTGCAGTGGGGTGTTTGACTCCAGTATGGCCTGTTCAGCAGAGACATCCCTACCACCTAAGAATGTATCGCGGTTTCCCTATAAGTGGTCCTGGTGAGGCCGCCTGTCCTGCCACTGACAGAGCAGAGCCTAGAACTTACCAGGGAACATGTGGAACCTATTGCTGAGCCTAGGGACAGAAGTTTATGAAGGCTAGGATGGGAGCTTAGAGAAGGTCACATATGGAGACCCAGCACATGCTCCAGAGTGGTAGAGGCTAGCCCTCTCTTCAGCTACAGTAAAAAAGAAATGCCATGTAACAAGGAATGCTTTCTCCTGTGCACATGCTTCTCCTCATGAGCACCCATGTGTTGGCCCTGTGGCCATCTCTTCCACGTGTCTTTCTGCTCTGGGAGGCCCTGCAGGCTGAGCCCTCTAAGCTGAGCCTCTCTTCCACAATCTGAGTCTCTAAACAAGACTGTCTGTTGCTTAGGAAGACTAGCATACCCCATAGACCGTGAGCTGGCTTTTGATGAGCCACTCAGCAAGATGGTCTTCCGGCCAAGCCTCTCCCCAGGGATATGGGCATGCGCCCTGGTGGGGCTGTGCAGGAGAATCTCAGGAGACAGCCTTGTTCTGGAGAGATTGTAAGGCCTGTCTGTTCAGTGGGGGTAGGAGGTATTTGTTCATCTTTTACTTCACATTCAGATGCATATTCTTAGATCATTTTCTGGTCTCCAGTGTGGAGTCAGGCCCCCTATTCAGGGCATAATGAGTCCTCTGTGGTCTCTAGTGTCTATAGGCACAGAGACTGCCTGGCTCAGTGCTACAGGAAATGCCAACATGAACCACATGAGGGCACTCCAACCAAGCAAACTGTGTGTCTAAGCAACAGGCTAGAGATGCTCTGGGCATCTAAGTTCCTGCTGTGTGCCTTTGTACTTAAAAGGTCTGTGGAATGTTTAAATGTTTGTTTGTTTGTTTGTTTTCTACTTGCTTGGCCAGAACAATCCCAATCTCAGATCCTATGTGCCTGGCCTTAAAGGTTGCTGGTAGCTGAACGAAGGACTGTAGACATAGATCTGCTCAATGCCATCTTCCTATGGAGACAGCCCTAAGTTCCTGGAAAGGCCCTTAGGTGACAGAGTATGCCTGTCCCTTTGGTTGTCCTTGTGTTGATCCATTCCTACACTTGTGGCCAGGTGGACCTCTGGGATTTGAAGTTTCTGAGCTTTAAATCTGGACAGTTCCAAAATGTAGAATATATTAGAATTTCTATTGCTGCGATAAACACCATGACTAAAAACAACTTGGGAAGTAAGGGTTTATTTTATGTAGTCTCCATCATCCAAGGAAGTCAGGGAATGAAGTTAAGCAGAGCAGAAACCTGGAGGCAGAAACTGATGCAGAGACCATGGAGGAGTGAGTGGCATTCAATGGCTCAATCCTCTCAGCTTGTTCAGCCTTCCTTTCTTTTCCCCTCCCCTTCTTCCTATTTTGTTTGTTTTTCAATGTGCATGGAGTGTTTTACTGACATGTTTGCATGTGAACAAAGTGCATGCCCGATGCTGTCAGTGCCAGGGATGTTGGATCCCTAGAACTGGAGTAATGGATGGTAGTAAGCCACCATGAGGTTGTTAGGAACCTGTGTCCTCTGGAAGAGCAGCCTATGCTCTTAACCCCTGAGCCATCTCTCCAACTGCCAGCCTATGGTGGCAGCATCCACAATGATCTGGGCCCTCCCACATCAACCGCTAATTGAGGAAATGCTCCCCCCACCCCCAGGCTTGTCTATAGGCCAGTTTTATGAAGGCATTTTCTCAGTTGTGGTTCCCTCTTCTTAAATAACTCTAGCTTGTGTCAAACTGAGGAGAAAACAGAACCAGGATGGAAGGGAAAACTGGGTAGGTGAGGATGCTGGGAGCATGGCAGAGCTGGCCCTCATAGATGGTCTTCCTCATTTGGACAGTAATAGACATAGACAATGTGTTAGTTATTTATATTTCTCCATTATTATCTATCTACTTCTATCTCTTCACCTATCATCTATCATTGCTATTATAATGCCATGAGTTTATAACCACACCCCCAGATTCAGACCAACAATGCCAGAGTTGCTCTAACCTCCCTCTTTCCCCCTTTCCAACCTCTTGCTTTGACAGTGGCAGGGCTTGTGTCTCTTACTCTGCGCTGCATTTGTTTATTGTTCAGTTCTGTATATATGTCACCTCAGAGTCATGAAGACACAAGCTCACTACTGAGAATGCAGCACTGTGTACAGTCTTGTCCTCCTTGGTCTTACAGTGTCCACACAAAAATGTTTTTCCCCAAAATAACTGTTTTAGTCAGCATTGCTATTGCTGGGGTAAAACCATGACCAAAGCAGTTAGGGAAGGAAAGGGTTATGTGGCTTGCACTTCCATGTCAGTTCATCATCAAGGAAAATCAGGGCCTTGGAGGCCAGTGCTGATGCAGAGGCCATGGAGGAGTTCCACTTGCTGGCTTGTTCCTCGTGGCTTGCTCAGCCTGCTTTCTTATGGAACCCAGGACTACCAGTCTAGGGGTGGCACCACCCACACTGGACTGGGCCTTCCTCCAAGATACACTAAGAAAATGCCTCATGGGCTTGCCCACACCCTGATCTTATGAAGGCATTCCCTAAATTAAGGTTCCCTCCTCTTTGATGATTCTAGCTTGTATCAAGTTGCTGTAAAACTAGTCAGAACAACTGACCTTGTCAACTTGACACACAAACACATCCCAGTAAGCCACAACCTTTCCTTTCTTGTTTGTCCCGAAGATCACACATTAATATAAACATCACAATGTAAAACATTTAGTAAACTTAAAAAGTCCCACAATCTTTACAAATTCAAAAACTTTAAAATTCAGTCTCTTTTAAAATCCAAAGTCTCTCTACAAGTTCAAAGTCAACTGTGGGCTCCAGTGAAACACTTTCTTACTTCAAGAAGGAAGCACCAGGGCACAGACACAATCAAACCTAATCAAAACCAAACTCCAACTGTGTAAATAACTCAATGTCCAATGTCTGGGCTCCTCAAGGGGCTTGGGTCACTTCCCTGCCTCTGCCCTCTCCAGCACATACAGCATTGTCTTCTAGGCCCGGGCCAGCTCCACTCCATCACTGCCGCTGTTGGTAGTGGTCTCCCCACAGTACCAGCACCTCCAAATTACTGGAGTCTCTGCTGCAACTGGGTTGTACTTTTACCAGTAGGCTCTCTTAATGATGCCACGCCTTGAATTTTCTTCATGACCCCTTCAATCCTGGAGCTTCAAGTGCTACTGAGCTGTACCATAAACAATAGCCTTCCCTGGCCTCTCCCAGTGCCAGCCTCAGCTGCTCTGCACGACCCCTTCATGCCTTCAAACCCTGTACAACCTGAGTGACTTTCAACAGTGTCAAGTTTGGCTGCTGGTGCAAGGTACAACTTTGGCTGCCTCTAGAACACAGCTTCTGTGGACTGACCCCAGGAAACACTTCCCAGAAGATTTCATGTCAATGATGCTGGTCTTCTTAGTCACCGCTAACTTCTCAGCTCCAGGGAACGAGCATCAACTGTCCCAGCAAAGCAAACGTTTCACTTCAGTGGGGCTTGTCTTAGTTAGGGTTCTGTTGCTGCAAAGAGGCACCATGACCAAGACAGCTCTTATAAAGCTCAACAGTTAACTGGGGCTGGCTTACAGTTTCAGAGGTTCAGTCCATTATCATCATGGAAGCATGCCAGTGTCCAGGCAGACATGGTGCTAGCTGGAGAAGGAGTTCTGCATCTGGATCCACTGCAGCCAGGAGAGACTGATTCTGGCCATACTTGAGCGTACATGAGACCTTAAAGCTCACCCCCACAGTGACACGGCCCCTCCAAAAAAGTCACACCTACTCCATCAAAGACACATACCTCCTGATAGATCCAACTTCCCCCTGGCACTTCGAAAGCCAGGTCTCCAACATCTGCGTTTTTTTCAAAACTCTATTCTTCCAAGCTCCCACAGAACAGCTCACCATGTTTTGAACATCCAAAAGCCTTTCCAGTCCAACATTGCAAAGTCCTTCCACAGTCCTCCACAAAACAGCATTGTCAGGTCTGTCACAGCAATACCCCACTATCTAGGTACCAATTCTTTCTTAGTCAGGGTTACCATTGCTGTGATGAATACCATAACCAAAGTAATTGGAGAGAAATGAATTTATTTGTCTTAAACTTCCATATCACTGTTCATCATCAAAGGAAGTCAGAACAGGAACTAACACAGGCCAGGCACCTGGAGGCTGGAGCTGATGCAGAGGCCATGGAGGGTTTTGGCTTGCTGGCTTTCTCATCATGGCTTGCTCAGTCTGCTTTCTTATAGAACCCAGGACCACCACCATGGAGTGGAACTATCCATAATGGGCTGGACCCTCCCCCATGGATTATTAAGCAAATACCCTACAGGCTTGCTTATAGATCTTATAAAGGCATCTTCTCAGTTGAGGCTCCCTCCTTTTTGATGACTATAGCATGTGTCAAGTTGACATAAAACCAGCCAGCACAATAATGTGGGGAGTCTTTCTCCCTCTTCTTCTCTCAGGGCAGTTATGCTCTGTCCCTAATGTTTGGGGTCCTTTGTGACAGCATGTATTCTCTTTATCCTAAAATCTGATTTTTTAAAAATTCCACATGTAGTGGTGTTTACTGTTTGTGATGTGCAGTAAGCATCCTCTGGGATTTGATACATGCATGACACATTGTCCACCACCATCTTGACAGACAGACAGCCCCCCTCATTAGTCCTCTATTATTAAGCTCCTCAGCATAGCCTGGTAGCCCTTGTCTATTTCCTCCCGTAAGCTTTGCCATTTCAAGTCATAGAAATAGAATCACATAATCTGAAGCTTTAGGGCCTGGCTTTCCTCTGAACTGTTTTGTGGCTGACCAGTACATCCCTTTTTATTTCGAAGCATCTGCAGCTGAAGGTCATCAGGGATGCTTCCAATTTGGAGCAATTATGAGCAGAGCTACCGTGGTGCTTGTGTGAATGTTCTAATGAATGAGAGCCTTCATTCTTCTTGGGACAATACCTAGGCCGGAACTTCTGTAGTGCCTGGGAATGCCATGTTTAATTTTATAGGAAACTGTTCAGTGCTGTCGCACACCTGTCTGTATTCCCACTGGCAATGCGGGAGAACACTCCTGTTACTCTGTGGGGATTTGCATGGTTAGTTTTGCACTGTCTTATTTTGGCTGTAGTTTGCATTTTTCTAATGACAAACAGTGTTGGGTGTCTTTTTTGTGTTGATTTTCCATCTGTATATTTTCTTTGACAATGTTTCTCTTCATATTCTTTTACCCATTTTTTGAAATGGGCTGCTTGTTATATTCTCCTAATGTGGTGATTATATTTTTTTTAACATATAGTCTAGATACATTTGTTTTTCCCTACATATGTATAAAATCCAAGAGCATTTCCTCATGCTTTTAAACAAAACAAAACAAAACAAAACAAAAAAGGCTTCTTCAGGAGATGATTTATTGATACAGAGCTTGCCGTGCAAACAGGAGAACTTGAGCTGGATTCCCAGAGTCCACATTTTAAAAAGTCAAGTATTGTGTTATGTACTTGTAACCACAGCAATGGGGGACAAGACAGGGGGATCCCAGGAAGTCACTCCCTGGACAGCCCAAGTTTCAGGCCAATGAGAGAACTCAGCCCAAAAATATAGGTGGATGGTACCTAAGGAGTAACACCTGAGGTTGTCTTCTGATCTTCCCCCAACACGTGTGCATACATGTACACATGCATCCTTACACATATGCCTGCACATGGGGGGGGGGGAGAAGAGAGAGAGGGAGAGAGGGAGAAGGAGAGGGAGAGGGAGGGAGAGAGGGAGAAGGAGAGGGAGAGGGAGGGAGAGAAAGGGAAAGAGAGGGAGAGGGAGGGGGAGAGAGAGAGAGAGATTGAGTCTTGAGAGACTTTCTTGCTATGAAGTCCAGGCACTCACTATGTAGCCCAGGCTGATCTCAAACTAATAGCATTTCTCTTGCCTCTGCCTTCTATGTTGGTACCACAGGTGTTACCCACCATGCCCACCCCCAATCCTTTGTTTCTCTTGAGTCTCTTGAAAGCATGCCATAAAGAGCTTATAATTTTGATGAAGTCTAATTTATCAACTTGGGCCAGGGGTACAGCTCAGCCAGTAAAGCGCTTATCATGCCAGTATGAGAACTGGAGTTTCGATCCTCAGCTTACACATGCATCCTGGGTAAGTGTGGCAGCCTATAGCTTCTCAAGATGGAAGGCAGAGGCAGAGGTCCACAGAGTAAGCTGGCAAGCCCCAGCTTCAGTTAGAGAGCCCTCTTCAACATATAAAGTAGATAGTGATGGAGGAAGAGCCAGATGTCAATCTCTGGGCACCACCTCCATGTGCATACATGTGCCCACACACATAGACATGTATGCACACACATTAACCCAGGCATACATGCATGTGTAGGTGTATGTGTAAGTGTATGTATTAAGTGTATGTATAAATATATACATATATATACATATATGTGTGTATGTATATATTTATACATATATACATATATATATATATACATGTGTGTGTGTGTGTGTGTGTGTGTGTGTGTGTGAGCTTTTTTAGCAGTGAACTCTCTGGTGTGAGGGAAAAGAAAATATTGCCTTGTCCTAAGCTGCAGATGTTTTCTTCCTTGTTTCCTTCTAAAATGTCTGTGATTCCTTTTGTGCTGGAGGCACTGTGAAAGTAGAAGTTAAATTTTCAGGGATGGCCTTGTCCCCTGAACCCCTTATAAGGAGCAGCCCTTGTCCTGATTAGCCCCTCTGCTGAGCTGGAACAAGCCTGCATTTGATGCTCAATACATCCTGGCTGGAGTGGCCCTGTTCTCCCATACGAGGAGCAGACAGGATGAGGCTGCTGGTGGCATCTTCCTGTTGGCCCAAACAAACTGTCTGGTCCCACTTGATCCTCGGGGTTGGGGCTGGATCTCCAGGGACTGTGTTCCTTCTAGCTCAGGGTCTGGAAGCTCACAGAGTATGAGATTAACTGTCAGCAGCCTCAAATTTACAGCTCCTCATGAAGCCTGCACCCGAATGCCAATGAGCAGCCTCTCTCCTGAGCACGGTCACAGGCTGTTTCCAGTGCTCTGTGGCTCAGGCAGGCCAGAAGGGATGGTGTCGATATTAAATCTAAGGATAAACTGCTCTTCTCAGAATACACCCACAGTCTATGAGCATTGTGCACACACAGGATTATGCATGTGTGTGTGTAATATATATATATTAACGCAAAGAATATATCTTCTTACTAGCTTCATATATATCAATTAAAAAATACAAAGGCACAGTAGTTTAGCAATGGTTCTCTAAATGTAGACACTGAAGGGATGCTGTCCCTTCCTAGAGCAATTATTACACATAGAAAGGTCCCCTCTGGCCTTTGGTAAGCTTCTAGATGATGCACTAAGGGGCAGGCTGTTAGGCTGCCCATCCTGCTACTGGGGCCCACCATACAATAGCCACAGGATCTAAATCAGTATGTGATGTTGGGTTCCTACATATTTATGACCTCTGTGGAGCTATTACACACAACCAACACCCAGCTCTGATAGATGGCCCAGTTGACCATCCCAGGCCTGGTCCTTCCCCCACAGAGCTTAGCAGAGGACTCTGGTGTTAATAAGGATAGCCTTCATTGGTTCTTAAGTCTGTATTAAGGACCCACTAGGCGTGGGGTTTGCACTTCATAGCATTGTGCTGAAATTCACCCAGGAGCATCCTTAGATGGAGGTGACTCTCTCCCAGGAGGATGTTACCTCTTACCTGGCGGACCTGTGTGTGCTGTGTACCTGTAAGTGGTGCTTCTTAAGTGTTTTTTTTTGGGGGGGGGGTCCCCTGGTGTGTGCCAGAGAGAGAGAGAGAGAGAGAGAGAGAGAGAGAGAGAGAGAGAGAGAGAGAGAGAGGTTGTTGTTGTTGCTGTTGTTGTTTCTGGTTACCCACTGAGGAATGACGATGCTGCTGGGTCAAGTGACATCAGTGTCTAGCTCTGAGACCCTTTTCCAGTTTGTCCTGGCTGCAATGCTTTTATTTTTGCCCTGTCTTTAAAATCGTTGCTTTTCTTGGCAAAGACGTTTCTCAAATGTTCCTGGGTGCGTTGCACTAAAATCTCAGACCCGGACTGGAACAACTGCTGGGAAATGGAGGGTATCCTCTCCCCCTCACTGCTCCATTGTCTAATTCACACCCCCACCCCCACTGCAGGGAGCTTTTGCCTGTGGGACAGCTGCCGCCCATCTATAACATGGCCATCTTAGTCTGTGCAATAATGGATCCTTTCATAGCATGACGGAGAGGCCATTTATAAGAGATGTCACTGCTAGAGAGGGCAGTGTCAGAGACATAAGCAGGATACCCCTACTGTCGGCTGAGAGCAGCTGCCTGCAGCCAAGACAGAAGAATCCAAGAACCAATGGGAAGCAGACGAAAAGTGCTCACACCTGCATGTGCCTTTCGGGGATGTGTGCTTATGTATTTGATTACATGTGTGCAACTGCATGTAAGTGGCTGTGCATTTGATTGTGTGTGTGCACACACCCATCCGTTGGATTAGTTGCATATAGTCAGGCAAAGGGAGACTGAGCACTGTGGTCGGTATCAAGTCAGGAGCATAGGCAGAGCCTTGAGTAGTAGCAGAAAGCCTTAGCCTGTCTGTTCACCGTGAACAAAGCCCTGGATGTGTCTAGCCGGTTCTCACCTCTAAAATGACTCCTTACTTTTACCCAGGATTGGCCTCTCACTTTCAGTGGTCCTCTAAGAGCTGAGGCGGTGGTAGGGGGGGCTGGGTAAGAACAGGCCAGTGCTTCATGTCTCCAGATTGAGATGGCAAGGTAGGAGGAGGACTGTGGTGCTTGTGGCACGGCACTGTGCTGTCCTGTGCTCCCCCAGAACTCAGGCGCTGCAGCAGTAGGTCTGTCTCTGCTCCAAGCCTTTAGGCAAGACCACTGTGTACCCTGGCATGTTAAATCGAGCTTGGGACACAGCACATTTCCACAGTACAAACCCTCCTTGCTGCCTGGTGTGGGGCCCAGAGGATACTCTTTAGGTTCTCTAGTCAATGTGGGCTTCCTGCTCTTGCTCTGGGGTCACACCCATAAGAGTCTTGCTCTCTAGACTTGACATCAGCCCTTTGCTGCCTCCATCTGCAGGGGTCCTAGAGTCTTCTCTAAACAAAGAGGACAGGAGAATCAGTGGCTGCTCCTAAGGCCAGAAGGATCACAGAGCAACTGAGAAACAGCAGTGGTGGCTGCAGAGGATGCTGAGGCCCCGTGCTACATGCACCCCTTTCTCACAAGCGTGGGATGGGAGTGTCCAGAGGTCCTCACATGCTCTCCTCCATGAGTCTCTAGCTCCAAGCCATTAGGAGAGATCACAGTGCATCCCACTGTGTTCCAGTGAGCCTAAAGCATAGCACATTTCCACAGCACAAATCCCCTTTCCCACCTGGTGCTGGGCTTCCTTGTCTGCTTCCAACCTCTGCTGGCCTCTGCCTCATCACACCCGGGGTTTAGTGCTCTACAGCAGTAACTCAGCCTCTCTCTGTTCTACCGGGGCCCCTCCGAGAGGATGGGGTAAAAGAGAGATTTCTAGAGGTTCCACATGATGAACTTTGGGTAGAAGCAATGGAAATGTGAGTCCCTCTGTGTCTCAGGATGTGGCCCAGCCTTTCCTGAACCAAGACTTTCTTGTCTACCCTTTGGGGAGTGAGTTAGGTTGGTAGATTGAGCCTAGGGAAGCCAGGCTCCTGGATTCCCACCTAAACAAAGCATCACTCAGAATCTCGATTTGGGTCCTCCAAGCACTGGGATCCCAGAGGCAACCACAACTATTTCCTTGGAGCATGTGACCTTGCTTGGCTGGGAGGATGACCGTGACACCAGGGTGAGCATGGTCCTCTAGAAAACTCACTGAAGACACACAGCCATGTACACAGAACAGGCTGACTGCAGAGGTTGACTCACGTGACCCCAGAGGCTGAGACACACCTCCTCAATCTGCTGCTTTCAAACTGGAGTCCCAGGAGGAGGGGCTAAGAGGTCTGAGCTCTGTTCCCAGTCCTGCAGTGGCAATTTGGAGGTTTCAAAGGGAGAATGAGTTTCAAAGGGAGCTTGAGCCAGGGATCAAGCTGAGCCCTGCTCAGGAAAGTCAGGGAAGTGACTTACAAAGCAGTAAGAGGCCAGGCCTGTGCAGGATCAGCAGCTGTGCCTGCCAGCTGGCAGATATCAAAGCGAGGAGACCTGAGACCACCCCAGCCCCCACTCCATTTCAAATGGGA
>NW_022196904.1:128280276-128327392 GCF_008632895.1 Mastomys coucha
GCTGGAGAGAGCCATAAACACAGTTGACAATGCCTTTGGGAAGCTCCAGAGGGAGGTCAGGTGTGGCTGAGCCTTCAGTGCCTTTCTCAGGAGGCAGGTGAGAGCCTGGGTTGACCTAAGGCTGAGGTTTCAGGAGCAGAAGACTGAGGGAAGCTGCTGACCTGGAGGTTTAGACAGAGTGGCTGAGAGAAAGAAGAAGCCGCTAAGTCACTGTCTCACTGGGTTGCTTATTCCTTGATATTACCCCAGATCACAGCGTTGGGGAAGAAGGCCTGGGCTCCAAAATGGCCTTGGTATTACTGCTTGGTTCTGTCTGACTTGAACATGCTTGGCTGATGTGACTGGACAGACAGAGCTTATCAGAAAAATTCTGTTTTTAATCCTTGCCTTTGTATCTTGAGGTCCATTATTCTGGGAGCCCTGGAGAACAGTGTTTGGGGTGTGCAGGGTCCCAGCCTCTCGAGTGGGCTCCACAGACAGGAGCTGTTTTGTCTCTGCACCCTAACTAAGACTGTGGGCCCTCAGCTTTTTCCAGTGTTACCATCTGCAGCAGTTGATTTTGATCCAAGCTGCACTCTTGGGGACCCGGGAAGGTGTTCATCTCCTGTGCCAACAGCTTACTGTTTCCCAACAGCTGAGAGCCTGTGGAAACTCTCAGTGCAAACACAGGCGGCAGGGCTGCTCCCCGGCTCTGTTTTGACATAAATCAGCATGCTGTTTCCCATCCATATGCCAGGGCCATTTCATGTGCTACCCATGGGTGTTGCTTCCACAGCTCCAAAAGCCTCAGTCCTCATTGCTGCTGGCTACACTCCCCACCACAAGTGTGGGGGTGGGGACAATGGCGTAGTCCTGGTCCTCGTCCCCACCCCACTCCACTCATTTTGGTTCTATGTGCTGAGCCCTCGTGTTACTAATTCACAGTGAATCCTCAGCTTTACTGCAACCCAGTACTGAAGCTTCATTAATTTCTTGCTCACCAGAGAAAGGGGAGGCTGTAGCCCTGCTGCTGGCCTTTAAGCGTGTCACATGGCCATGAGGCAGGTAATGGCCTCACAGTCTCTAATTGAAGCAGCTTGGAGCTGGCAGGAGACTCCCCCTCTGCACCCAGCATCTCCTTCACATGCTACTCACTCAGTTCCTCTCTTGTCGTTTGTCTTTGTAAACTGTGGGCTCTCGAAGAGACAAGCAGCAGTCTGAGCCTGCATTTGTCACCATGGAGTCCTCAGTCTGGCCCCTGACACCCAGAGATACACTTGCTACTAGAAAGGGCAAATGACTATGCTCATGATGGCTAAGGATCATGTCCTATCTGACCCCAGCCTGCTAACTTCCCAGTGGCAGAGGAAATGGAGTATTCCAGGGTCACCAAGATCACCTCATGCTGGCATCTCACTAGGAGTCACAGGACTTGAACAGTCATCCCTCTGTGGCTGAGTTAACACAGCTGTGTCATCAGCTACACAGCTCCATCAACACAAGGGAGTGTGGTGCACAGGCAAGGTCATAGGCTACTGAGTATGTCTCTGTGTTCTTCTCTTCCTGTGAGGTTTCTATGGAGCGCATTCTCCACAGAAGGGAAACGCAAGTGCGTTTATGCAGCACTTCTGCTGGGGGAACTTTACTTGAGATGCATAGTTCCGGGGTTTTGAGGGGTTTGATTGGTTGGGTACCCAACCCCAGTCCACTAAGTTCCAGACCTGGGAGGAAAGGCAGGCCTGTTGTAGTCTGATCTTTGTGTGATCCAAGCAGGTAGAGTCTTGTTTCAGGAGTTGTTTTCCCAACTCCAGGTTGTAGGAAGGAGAGTAACTTCAGGCTTCCTGGCTACAGAGGCCCTTGTGAGTGCGGATTTGGAGGTCTGAGCTAGCACTGGCAAAGCAGCTTCATGGGACACTGGGGAGCCCCATGGGACACAGATACCAAGACCAGGCACTCAAGATAGTTTTACTCTTGCTTACCCTATGCCAGCATGGCTCCAGTCTGACGAAAACTTAACCTGAAACTGAACTAGTGGCCAGAGATGGAATAGATGGAGGGAGAATACTATACTTCAGAGGCTTGGACTCAGGGAGTGGGGAAGAAGGGATTTTATAGGACTGGACCTGGAACCAAAATGATGTCCCTGAGTATATGTGTGTATCCACTATGCATGTTATACGGATGGATGGATGCAGAAATTGTGTGTGGTGTAGTTATGGGTGAGAGAAAGGCAGAAGGGCAGCCCTTCTGGAAATTGTGCATGTGTATATGGATGTACAGATGTACCTGTATATTTATATGTATGTTTTGTATGCATGTGTGTGTTGTACTATATACAGATGTGCAGAAATGTACATGTACATTCAGTGTGCCTATGTAAAGCACATGGTCATAGAAGAGGACAGAAAGCTGCCTGTTGTGTGTGTGTGTGTGTATGTGTGTCTTAGTATGCATGCACCTATACAGGCAGTCACAGATGAAGGCAGAATGCTACCCACCTGCAAATAGTGGCAGTGAATGGAGTGTGTGAGCAAAGCAGGGAAGCTACTGGCTCAGAAGAGTGACAGAGGGAATGGTCCCAGGCAATCAGATGCCCTGGTCTCCCTTCAGCTTAGGGAGTGGCTACTTTAGGGTTCTGCATGTTATTTTCAATGGATTTTGCTTCTTCTTGTCATGTGTGTAGTTCATACTCTGGACAGTTGATCACATAATTTATAGAGTCGGTACATGGGGTGGGAGGGCTGATGGGCCTTGGGTGGGAAGCTTGGGGGTTAGACCATCAGAGCCTCAGGCCTCATCAGTCTCAAGTGTTGCCTGGGCATTCTCCCCTTTCCTTCTTGGAGCTTTGACTTCCTACCTTAAAAATGAAAGTCCTAGAATTGAAATAGTCCCCGTCCCCCATTTTAAAGTTCTAAAAATAGATGGCTCTGTGACAATTTACCTAGAAGTGAATCTGGTTAAAGGCAGAGAGCAATATGTTATTATAATGACAGCACTGATTCCAACTAAATGTGCGCAGAAGTTAGCATATACATAATGTGACTGTTTATGTTAATTCTTTAAAATTCTTCAACCTTTACTATTTTAAAAATTTTTTTATGCATATAGGTGTATATTGTCTTGTATATCTGTGAAGAACGTGCATGCAGTGCCAGCGAAGGCCAGAAGAGGGGGTGGGATACTGTGGAACTGGTATTACATAAGCAGTCCTGGGGGTTTCTAAGAATCAAATCTTGGTTCTCTGGAAAGGCAGCCAGTGCTTTTAACCACTGAGCCATTTTTGCAGCCCCCAATTTTTGTTTACTCTATGTGAGGTGATATCCTCTTAGGTAGATGTTAGTGTCTGTGGTCTTGGGTTGTCTCCCACCCACTATATCAGGTACTGATCAGCTTGAAAGGAACTTTATTTAGCAACTCCCTTTGGTGTCTAGAAACATTAAAAACAAATTAAGGTAAAAAGATAAAGTTAGAAGCTAGCAGAAGCCTCCTTCTCCTTTTTATAAGCTCAGAGAAGAGCAAGTTGAGAAGAAATTGACAGTCTCTAGGGACTACTGAGGAAGGTTCAGATAGATTCTACAATGAGGAGTGCAGTCTCTTGGGAGGGTGTCTGCTCAGACGGAGGCGCCATATGTGCCATTAGTGCAGTATCCCCAAAGCCAGCTCCTCCAGAATGGGATGCTATTGCCAGCATGAAGAGCAGTCTGGATGTGGCCCTCATTCTCAGTGTTCCTCCTGACCCTGTCCTTTGTGTGCCCCACATTGTGAATACTCCTCTTTCTCTCTTTTCTCCCCCTTCTCTCTCTCTCCCCCTTCTCTCTCTCTCTCTCTCTCTCTCTCTCTCTCTCTCTCTCTCTCTCTGTGTAGTATGTTATACTAAAGCCCTTGTTTCTACTCTTATTTTTCAGAGAGAAAACAGTGCAGTCATGAGGACGGTTCAAATGAGATTTCCCTTATGCTAGATGGTACATCCAGCATCCAGGAAAGTCTTCCCTTGTACGGACCAGACTGCATCCTGGTTGGAGGAGGCTCTTCTGTCCTCACCACATCCCTGCTAGTCTAAGATTGTCACCCTCTGTGCTGAAATCAGGAGGGCATGCGTGTGCATGTGTGTTCATGTGTGTTCTTGCTCAATGAGAAGTCAGTGCCCAGATTAGAGCCCTTTCAAAGCACCTAGAAGTTGACACAATGGACAGGGAGATGTGCGATCAGGTGTGACCATTACATTCAGCATTGTATATTACAAAGCCCAGTAGCCAGGGGGAAGGAATGAGAGTGCTGTCTGAAAGTATTAGGTTCATTTTATATTTGTGTCAGGAAAAATGTTCTACTGTGGTGCAGATGACCAAGAAATTATGGAACCCTAGGTCAAAATCAGAGAAAAGCTAACAGGATTAGACACATGGGCCCCTTCTTCAGTGGCTCCAGGATTTCTGCTGGAAAATGCACTAAGTGCTCTTGGTCCTTCCTATTGGCTATCCATGATGCCCAGTCATCATTTCTCTAGTTGAGCCTGACTTTGGGTTTGGCCTTTGGGTCTGAAATTTTTAGTCCTTAGTGCATGGTCTCATCTTATTTAAATGACTTCCTTCCCTTGGCCCATTTGCTGTACTCAGCACTGAATAGCAGCAATAGGCTGTATCAGTGATGCTGCCAGAGATCTATAGGTAAGAGAAACCACTTTGTTAGTGACCGATGGATCGTGCAATGCAGGCATCTCGAAGCTGTCTCAGGTCCATGCTCTTTCCGGCCCACCAGTGCTCCTGGCCCAACTCCAAGTGAACTTGTAAGAGATCAGTAGCTCATTAGGAAAAAAAAGTTGTACTGGAAACTTACCCCACCTCGCACCCCTTCGTTCCAGTTGGATCATGGGTCTGCATGTTGTGTGCGTGTCTGGAATACTTCATGATACCCCCTGACACTCTAAATTACAGAACTTTGTTGTTTTTAAGAAAGGCTATATAAGAAAGATAAGCATGTAAATAAGTACCAATGCTCATTAAGTCGTTACTGTTTATGTGTAAAGTATATGTACATAGAAAGGAAAATGGCTCAATGAATGTTAGATAAAATCCCCAAACCAAACTGCATTTCACCCAGCTGTATTCCTGAAAGCACATGCTTAGCTGGAAGGCTGCTCTCCTCTTTAGATCTCGTTGTTTTTCATAAGCACCTTTTTGTCACCTGCTCCCAAAGTCAGATCTGAACTCGGGGCGAGTAAATGTGAGCCTCTGTTACCGAATCTTGCTGCCAATGAGCATCTGAAGAGCTCAAGCACTTCAAAAGTAAGGTGCATTTTCTAAATCCCAGACTGAATCTTTTATCCCAAATGCTGGGTTGGACAGGATTCCCTCCCATGTTTAAGCTTCTGCTGTTATCCCCTAAAACAGGGCATCTGTGTGCAATGGCACTGCCCTGGTGAAGCAACAAGAGGGACCCTGACATAGCCCCCCCCCCCCCAGGGACTCAAACTGTGCCACTGAGGTGTGGGCCTTGGCTTCATGTTGCATGAAGTTATCAACCCGCTCATTTTGTGTGCAGGACATGGAACGGCATAAGCATTTTCGTTTGTCTAAACTAGAAATCCACGTAAACTGCAGAGTCCTTTGTGAACAGCCACGTGGTGTCTACTTTGTTTCTGTGGTCTAGCGTTCTGTTGCTGAAGGCCTATGGCTGTGATGGAAGTCTTTGCCCTTGCAGACTCTGTAGCCTTCAGGAAACCTGAGTGCCTTACGCAGCTTGTGAACACCTACTGGGAGTCAGGAGGGAGGGTTGGAGAGTGGCTCTGAGGCACACTGATAGCTGATCAGCTCTTGCCATCACTCCGCCATTGAACCCTTAAGGTGGGTTGTGTGTTAAAACACAGTGATGGATCTAAGTTTAGGCTCAGGAAAATCATATTGTGAATATATGTATCAAAGCATATATTTATTGTATCTTTTCTAAAAAGCTTTACTGTAAACTTATGCAAAAAGGAGCAGAACTTGGCTTCTTGTGGCAAAGTGCCAGGCAGTATTTGTGAAGCGATCCTTAACACACCCCCTCTCAACACACGACCTTTCCGTTCAGTGCTAAACAGTATTCCCAGGCTTAAACTAGGTTTGTATTGTGGTCAATTATAAATTTTACACATATTTTTGTATTGTGGTTCCTATAATATATACCAGAGAATTTTTACTTATTTGTAAATTATTGTACAGTTTTAATAAAACTTGTTTTAAATCCTACCTATCTCAAAGTGTCTCCTTGAGTGTTATTAAAGTGTGGATTTATTATCTGTCCTAGACTTTCCTGCCTTCAACATTTGGATCTTGTGCCCACTGGGGAGGGAAGCCCACACCTTGCCTGCAGCTTCATCCAGAGACACTTAAAGTCATTGGAAGGACAGCCCCTTCAGTCAAAAGACTCTGGCAGTCACTAGCTGAAGATGGCTACCTGGAAGGTCTTCATCCAGTATGTAACATGGAGAAGAATTCAAGTAGCTTAGGGAAGGAAAAAACAAAACAAAACAAAACACTTTGGGCACCTTAATAAGAACAATTGGCTAGATCCATGGTGGAAGCTCTCATTCTGATGAGGAGCAGAAATTTTACAGGTGCACTTGAGAAACGGGGAGTCCAGGGCAGGTGGGAAAAAAGGTGATGGCCTAGGCTCACTGCCAGGCCCATGTCCCCAGTAGAGTGTCACAGCAACTCATCGTCCAGGCATATGTTCTACAGGACTGGCTGGGTAGACAATGTGAAGGTGGGGTCCTTTGTTTAAAATCCATCCATTACTGTAGACTCCATGATGATAACAATGAATGTCCTGTGATTTGCTGGGGTTAAGGAATGTGTCTGAGAGCACCTCTGGCTTGGTTTGTCTCAAATCCTTAACCTTGCCTTTAGAATAGGCTGTCCTTGCTGGTTCTTAGACCCTCTTCTTGCATCGTGGCCCAGCATGGATGCTCCCAAAGCTCCTGGAGTAGACACCAGCTCCACAGCTCTTACTCTGCCTTCTGAGAGTCAGGCAGAAGTTGTGTCCTGAGGGCAAGTCAGCAGGGTTCTTTAAGACAGTTTGTGCCTCTGGCCTGGCCCTACACTTTCAGCACCCTCTGTTTATGGACAGCATCAGTTGAGAACCGCTTATGTGGGCTCCAAGGGGGAGGGAGATCAAGAGGCTGCAGCACTGCCCCATTCCATAGTCAGACCTCATGCCAGGGGTTGGGGTCACCTGCCTGCAAATCTCCCACTCCCACCGTGATGGCCGGCCCTGTGTGTCTGTGAAGCCTCTGTCTGGGCTTAAGCTTGGCATTTTCTTCTGCTGTGTGGAAGATGTCTTGGAAAATAAGAGCTATCAATGGACGCACCACCTGACAGCCTAAAAAGGTTCTCAGGTTGGTGAGCTACACCAGAAACCACAGGGCCCCCAAAGAACCAGGCAGAAATGATCCAGCCAATGCAACCTGTCCCTGGGGCCTGCCCATCACTGCCCCAGTCCTCAGGCCTCAGCAGGAAAAGGAAGCAGGACTCAGGCTTGGGGCGGAACGTGTAGGTAGCCCTGAGACCAAGAGTGAGCTGGCTAGGTATCAGTTCCACCTGGATTTCTCTACCCTGAGTCTCTACCTCGGTCTTCCCTGGCAGTACCCAGTCCAGCCCTTTCATCTCTGTCTTGGCTGTTTCTCTCTGCCTCTTCAACTTGTCCTCCCCCTCCTACCCTAGACGGGTGTGACCTGCCAAGGAACAGTCTGGCCTATGCACCACCACTCCCTAGTCCCGAGGTCACACCAGGCTAGGCTATTGCGTTCCAACCCGGAACCATTCCTTGAATATATATGGATTTTCCCAGAGATATTAGGCTAGATTCTGGCTCCTGCAGCACCTTCACCAAGATGTGAGAATTAGTTTTGAACCCTGGAGCCTGGGGTGCCTCGGGCTACCACAAAACAAGGCCAGGATGGGCCAGGCTGGACAGGCACCTCTTCTCCCGTCCTTCCTGATGGCAAACTTCATACATGTTGGTCCTGACAGGTCGTAACCTATCCCTCTTCACTCAGCACAGGCGGACCGGGGTGCAGTGGTCCCAGCCTGTGGTCTCCAGGGTGCTCTTGGGGAAGGGAGGGAGGAAGGGAGGGAAAAGAAAAGGGGAAGGCAAAGATTTCGAGCAAGCCAGCACAAACGGGAGCAGGGGGAGGGGCCCGGATGCAAATTAAGGTAGGTGGGCGGGGCCTGGATGCAAATAAGCTAATCGGAGCTCAGAGCCCAGCTAGCTCACACTCGGACTTCCTAAGCTCCGCGCGTGTCCCCGTCGCCGGCACGTCCACGCCCGAGCAGCCACTACCGAGGACACTCAGCCCTCTCGTGAATCAGGATGTCCTTCCAAGGCAAGAAGAGCATTCCCCGGATAACGGTGAGTCGGTCCCCCGCCCCCGCTGCGTCTGCGCCCCTTGCCCACGGCGGGAGTGGCTTGACTTGCACGCTCTACAGACGACCCTCCCAGCCCTGTCCGTGAGTCCCACACCTGCTCCAGTCCCCAGCCCGGCGCCAGCCTTTTCTGCTCTCTCCTTCCCGCGCCGCCAGCAGCGGAGAGAGCTCTCCAGGCCGCGCGGAACCCGTTGCGCAGTCCGCGCACAGGCCCGCGGCCCCGCCAGCTCTCCGGACTCGGGTGATCCTCTTGGAGAGGCCGGGTGCACGAGCGGCCTGCTAGCCGGAGCGTAGGTGGCCGGCCTCCTGCTGGGTCTGGCGTAGGGTAGATGGGGTTTAAGTGGACATTGCCTGGAGCTCTGTCTCCAGGACGCCTGGCGGACACAGCCTTTGTTGGCCCCGGGGCCTCAAGGCACTCGGACGTCCGAAGCTGTTCCAAGAGCAGCCCGTGGCCGCCTACCCCCGGGCGCGCCGCTGCTTTCGTGTCTCTAGCGCTTTGTCCGAGACAAAGCGATTTAGTCCCGGCACTAGATCTTGGTGTCCCTGGAGGCCCCGAGCCCCTGCACGAAGCCGGGTTCGGAGACTCCACGGAAAGGTGAGTACTAACTGACCATTGAAACCAACATCTCTACAGAGCCTCCTTTCAGAACAGACCTCCCCAATACAGACACGCAGAAAGTAGGAGGTCAGTGTGTCCACCCTGATGGCCAGGAAACAAAGCCTTCTCACTGGGGCGGCCGGAAGCCTCGGGGGAAGAGAAGGGGGGCTCCTGGGATCAGCTGGACCTGGTCGCAGGCTCCAGGACGTCTTTAAAAAGCTCTAGACTTGTTCTCATCATAAGAGCTCTGGAGTTTAATCAGGCTGTTGGGGAGGTCAGCTTCCTAGCCTTCTTGGGGGAGTCATCTATCAGAGGGACCAAAAGTAGTTCCTGCCTCTTGACTGCCTACTGTTCCTAGAGGTCCAGGCCTGAGGAAAAAGTCCCATCAGCCAGCTGGCAGCGAGTAGAGATGGTGGTAGCAGTCTCCTGCCTAGTCAAGCAGTGTTCATGAAAAGAGACAGGGCTCACTGGAACTCCCATTCATCTAGATGGCTTTTATCCCAGTATTGCTTGCTTCCCCAAATCTAGGGGACCCCCAGAATGCAAATTCTGGTGCCTGAAAACAGGTGTCTAAATAAGGACACCAGAACTCAAGATTTCTGGCTCAGAGATTCCCCTAAGGACTGAGTTTTCCTAGGTTTTTCTGAGAATGGCTAGGTGGAAAGGGAAAGATGAGGGGTGTGGTCCAGAGTACCAGCCCAGCAAAGTGGGTGGCTGTAGTAGGCCTATGTAGATACTAATGCTCAGTGAGGGTGGTAGTGAGCACCGTCAGACATTTGGAGGGAGTTTGTAAATGAGCTGCAACCATGCTAGGTATATATAGTGAACAAGCTACTTCCACGATGGGCCAGATGCTAAGTCCATTCAGCTTTGTGGGCCATACCATGTCTGTCCCGCTTGAGGACTCCTGGGCAGGGTGATTTCATAGACATGAATGAATGTATGAACTTCATCTCTAGACTCTGTAATATGGATTTCACAAGATGTTTCTAAGTCATTCTTTTCATGGTTTCCTCCAACCAATATAAAGCTTAAAAACCATGTGCGGGTAGGAGGCTGGGTGATGTAGGCTGGGGTTTAGTGGCCAGGCCTTTGGAAGACTGTGTGGTAATGACAGAACAGGAGAGCCCTGAGAATTCAGCCCAACACTCGGCAGTTGGTCAAAACAGTGAAGAATACAAAGGGCTCCCTGTGGTCCTTGTAGGCTGATAAGGTTCTGCTTGGCACACTCTCAGCTGGTTCTCCTGGCCTCAGCCTGGCGTCTAATAGAGCTGAAGCTGGCCTGGAGGTCTGGCCTGGCTGCCACATGGGCCACAGGAATGTGGGCATGTAGCCAGGTTTCCTTGTTCAATGTGGAGTGGCTTCCCTGGCTAGTTCACAGGAAGAGTTGGGGCTCATAATGGGTAGGAAAGGGGCAGTTGCAGGTTTCTTTTCCCATGTGTGTTCTGCATCTGCCCCTCCATTCCTTGTGTGTTTCCACTGTTTGCCACCAAAGCTAGGCCATTGATTCTGAGGTCTATGCAAGAGTTCCATCTGCAAGTTCCCCATTCTGCCTGACTCCTCCCTTCGGGTTGGTCTTTGAAGTGTCTGTCCTATGGGTCCTAAGCATTGGAACCAATCAGTTTGATTCTCTGCCTCCTATTTTGCTGAGGTTAGCCCGCAGGGAGCTTGCCTTGCCCATAAACCCTTTCTTCACCCACTTGAATGTCTTCACACTGCATCGGAGCCTGTAGCCTCCTGATTCTTCCACCCCATTCTTAATGCTCATGGGCTTTCTGATAGTTCTGCCCATCAACACCCAACCCCTATCAAATCTGTTTGCTCATGCCCATGTCAGTAACACTGACCAAGAGCCTCTCACCTTACCTGAACAACCTAGGAAGCCATTCAAGCAGCCATCTTGCTTCCCTTTTCCATGTCATAATCAGTTTTCTTTCCGACAGCCCAGGTCATCTCTGTATCAGTAAGAACTAATCCAATGTTCCTGGCCCCAGTGTCATTCTGTGGACTCCAAAACCTGTATGTCTCAATTTGCCCAACTCTGATGCCTGGTCTTCCTCTTGCTTTCCCCCTTTACTGTAGCCCTCATGTTGTTCTGAGGCTTACTACCAACCCAAGCCTTTCCCTGCCTCAGGACCTTTGTGTAGCTGCTTTGTACAGTAAGGGAGCAATCCCTTACTTCTACCCCATCACACTGGTCTCCAGTACTCATTCCTCAGAGAAGCCTGGTGATGCTCAAGGCAGCCTGGATTCCTCTCACAGTTCTATGACCTGTGCTTTGGTGGAGGATAGTAGAGACATGTTGGCTCCCTCTGTCTATATCAGGACTGTGACCTCTGGATTCAAGGCTAAGATGTCTGGCTTCTAGCCCCATCATGGTCCTGTAGCATGCCCGTGTAAGAGCCCAGTTCTGTTCTTGCCCATCTACCTCTGACAGTTCTGTTCTTGCCCATCTACCTCTGACAGTTCTGTTCTTGCCCATCTACCTCTGACAGTTCTGTTACTGCCCATCTACCTTTGACAGTTCTGGTGGAAGAGGAGCTTCCAGGTGCTTATTCAGAACTGGGAGGTTGTCAGCCTCCCTCAGGCCAGATTCACCCCCCCCCCATGGTCAGAAGGAAGGTTCAAACATAGCAGCTGCTTCACCCAGCATACTTTCACTAACACAGCTTTGCTCTGGTGTCCTCACTTAGCCCCCTGCATCTGCTGGACAGTTAGTGCCAGGGCAGTGTCGGACACTGCTCTGGGCATCCTGCTTCGGAGTCCTACCAACACACCTTTCAGTTGGTTCTTATGGCTTATAAAATGCGTCAAAACATTTCAGTCATTCTAGGGGAAGACATTCCCAGTAGTCTAAGATGTCTCCCTCAGCACCCATTGTTTTTTCTCTGTCAGAGTGACCGCCTTCTCATCAAAGGTGGGAAGATTGTGAACGATGACCAGTCCTTTCATGCTGATCTGTATGTGGAAGATGGCCTGATTAAGTAAGTTTCGACCCAGAGGTATTTGTAGCTCTGCGTACCTGTGGATGTTGGTTACCCGGTACTCAGGTGTCTGCTTTGGGATGGAAATCATGCAGATACTTCCCCCTCACCAAAATCCTGTCCTTGGGAACAGTCCTTGAGAAGAGATAGTCTTGCCGTTTAATCATAAGACCTTGAGAAACACAATGGGTCCAGCCTCCAGTGTATCTTTGTGTTATCACAGCCTTCTGTATGTCTGGGCTCCTGGAGATGAATAGTAAATACTGAGCTGCTCACTCCTCTGCTTTATGTGCCAAGGAGCTCTAGCGCTGGTCAGTCCAGGGGCTTCAGTGGAGGGCAGGAGGAAGCCATATTGGCACAGCACTGGGCCTTCTGCATTGCTCTCCTGAGATAGTGTGAGTTTTATTCTCTGGTATCTGGGCAGACAGGTAGCCATCTGGCCTGCCTTTTTTCTCACAGGCAAGATTCCAAACCCTCACTTCTTAAAGCCACTGCCATGGAGCTTTTTTGAGTTCCAACTGGAACTCTGTATAAACAGTGATAACTCTTTTTGTTTCAGACAAATTGGAGAAAATCTCATCGTCCCTGGGGGCATCAAAACCATCGATGCTCATGGCCTGATGGTACTGCCTGGGGGAGTTGATGTCCACACCCGGCTGCAGATGCCCGTGCTGGGCATGACCCCAGCTGATGATTTCTGTCAAGGCACCAAGGCGGCCCTAGCGGGAGGGACCACGATGATACGTGAGTGTGCAGGCCACTTGCCAGATAGTCATGAAGCCTTGAATAACACAATGGCTCCAGCTTCCATGTGTATCTTAGTGTTATCACAACACTTAATATGAGGCTGGGTTTCTGTAGATGCTTAGGCATGCTGGGACAGTGCATGGCCCATATCCTTATTGCATGAGGTGGTTTTTCTCAGTTCTGTTTCTCTGTTATGTCTCCATTTAAAACATGCTGGGCACATCCTGGCCATTGCTGCATCTCTTTCTGGGCCAGTTGCCTTGGCTCGTTCTAGGATGTTCATGGGCTCTGGATAAATAGAACTGTGCCCACTTACTCCCCCTAGGGGACTGGCAGCTGGCCAGGAACTGGGGTTTGGAAATCCCTGTGCTCTGGAATAGAAGAGTTGTGGCCGAACCCTGCCTTCGAAATCTGTTTGCAGTCAGTTCTTGCCTGTGTCCAGAATTGAAGCTATGGTTTTCGAGACAGGACATTTATACTTCCATGTTTGAGCTCTCTCTGTGCACATCTCTATATTTGGCCTTATTATTATGCTCCATATACGCATGCTCTATGCCTTCAAGATAGGAGGAAAGGGCTCATCTCTAAGGTATGAGGATAAAGGATTTGCCACACACGTTTCTTTGTGCGCCTGGCACACAGTGAGTAGCGTTCCCTACTGCTACTAGGGGGTTGAGTTCTAGGGAGCCCCAGCACTTCACAACAGCACTCAGCCATTGCTATACCCACAGCTTGATCTGGTTCACCTTCTCAGACTTCAGTCTGTGAGGCTGGCAGCAAGATAGCCACCGCAGGTTCCTGCTCAAGTGCACGTGGTGAGCCAGCACAGCTATACTGTTCCATGACCCATTCCTGAGGGATCTCTGGAAACACAAACGGGATATACTTAAGACTGAAGCATAGGCTATGTAGTGCATGAGCCCACTCCTCGCTGGCGATCTGAGTGGTATACAAGTAGACTGCAGGGAGTGTGGTTTGGAGATGAGGCAGTCATTGGCTCCTGAGGTCCACTGTTTTGTTTAGCAACCCTTCTGAACTCTCTCTGGCACATCCCAGGATTGACCAGTGAGCAGTGTATGGACCTTAGAGTAGGAAGGAGCCAGCACAGAGGCCACATACAGGCGTGGTTTGGGACGATTTGGGTCTTGTGGAATCAGTATGGCCATGGAAACTGACTCAAGTAGAAAGTTTTCTAGAAGCCTTCAGGTCCACAGGGCCAGCACTGGGGACAGTTAGAAATCCTGACCATCACTGCTGTTTCCCAGGGAGCCAAGGTCTGCTGGAAGTAGGGTGGTTTGAACTCAGCCCCCACCCCCTCAGTGCTTTCTTCGGAGAGGCTGGAGGGGTGGCACAGAACATACACATGAGCTGACTGGAAGGAACAGGGAAGGTGGCAAGACAGGACTCCCACCCCTCACTCCCCACCCCACCCCCACCCCGGCTGCTGTATCAGCCTCCAATCCCACTCTGGTCTCCAGAATGTGAACCCAGATCACCCTTGGAAATGATAGGACATCTTGGCCAGGCTGGGGAGCCTGGCTAACTGTGCTGTCCCCAACAGTGGACCATGTGTTTCCTGATGCTGGTGTGAGCCTGCTGGCGGCCTATGAGCAGTGGCGGGAGCGAGCGGACAGTTCAGCCTGCTGTGACTACTCTCTACATGTGGACATTCCTCGCTGGCATGAGAGCACTAAAGAGGAGCTGGAGGCCCTAGTCAGGGACAAAGGTGGGCAGCAGTGAGGGGCAGTGGTACCCGGGGATCGCAGTGAGGAGCAGTGGTACCCGGGGATCGCAGTATCTGCAGGCAGACCAAGGGGTCCCTTCTAGAGCCCCTGTGATTTGCTGCAGTCTGCAAGCCTGATCGGAAGGTGGGGATTTAGGAATTGAGTTGGAGAAGGGTCATCCAAAGTCAATTCTGCTTTTAAAGACTCTGGACTGGGAGGTCCTGTGCAGTGAACACATCCCATAATTGCATTTCCCACAGAAACTGCAGCAACTATGCTGACGTTGGCTCTCTGTTTTTTGTTTGTTTGTTTGTTTAAAGAGAGATGCCCCGGTATCAGAGATGCAGCCACGTTTCCATCACTTGGTTTTTCTCTTAACAGGTTGTTTTAAGCTCTGTATTGAAACTGACTCACCTGTAAGTAAAGACTAGCTCCACTCTACACAAAGTCCTAAAGCTAAAGCCACACCAGAGTTTCTTAGTGAGCTGATGAACGTTGATATTGTCCTGGATGCCTGTCTTCCATGTGGCATCTGTAGCTCACAGATGAGTAGGGCCAAGACACTGGACTTTCTGACTATAGAACTCATGACACTTAATAAGAGATACTGCTATCTGCCTGCTATGGACCCAAGGCCATCTCCTCGGGTTCCACTTTCCAGAGAATGATAATCCTCACACTGATGTCCTTTGGAGCATAGGGCCCGACGCCTCCTCCACCTGAGTGTAGTGGAGTCTGCTCTCCAGCTAGCAGTGAGAGCCTCATGTCTCTGAACGGGGTGTCTGTAGTGCTCCCTCTCCCTGTCATGATTGCCTCCTAATCAGAAATTGACATCACATGTAAGTCATCACCTGGGAGGGTGCCACAAAATGACCCCATTTTTTCTAGGGTGCCCCACATTATTTCTAGCTATCAAAGGGATAGGGCCCTGGACTGGGTGGACTTGGGGCTGCCTTCAGGCCCCAATGGACCTTCATCAGTCCTGGTCCTGGGAGGTCCTGGGAAGATTCTAGTTGCCCAGGACTTGGGAAGGATCAGCCTTGCTCTTGATTGGACTTCAATATTGTGGGCATCGATTCCCCCCTTCCTCCTCTGTGTCTGAGGTCCCAGCCCTGAGACCTGACTGCCCCTCTCAGAGTGTCAAGAACATGCACTGTGAGTTGTGGTGTGGTGAAGCAGGACTCAGGCCCTGTAGGCAGGTGACATGCCAGATGGGCTGAGAGTGGCTCCCCCAGCATGCCAGGCCTGGCTGCTTCTCCTGAAGAGAAAGGACGGGGTTTGGGCAGCAAGCCCATGGCACTGCTCTGTGCCTTGCAGGAGTGGAGATCTGCCTGACAGGTGGTGGTGGTGATAGTAGGTCTATTCTTCCCCGTGCACCTACTGGGCGAGCAAAGCGTTCTAAGCTTGGGGCGCTGAGCAGCAGCGAGGGAGTGGTTGACACATAGCCAACTCTATTGTGTGACATGGCTTGTTGATGGAGAAGATTTGCCTGCAGCATGATGCAATGCCAGCCAGCACAGCTTCTGTGGGAGAATGCTGCTGTCTTGGGGCTCCTCTCCCGGTGTCTGATCCTCTCTAGCCTCTCTCTCTAGGTGTGAACTCCTTCCTGGTTTTCATGGCATACAAGGACAGGTGCCAGTGTACTGATGGTCAGGTGAGAGCAGGTTCGGAGGGAAGGAGTCAGTGGGGTGCCATGGGCTGTTGCAGGAGAGACAACCCTACAAGCACAGAACTCTGTCTCCACAGATATATGAAATCTTCAGCCTCATCCGGGACCTGGGAGCTGTGGCCCAGGTGCACGCAGAAAACGGGGACATCGTGGAGGAGGTGTGAGAGGCTATGCTACCCACAGGGTTGGCTGGGTGGGTCAAGGTGATGCCTAGTAGATAGGCCTGCAGTGGGCAGACAAGTCTGGGTGGAGACAATATGAGACCTGTGACCTCTGTGACCATTGAATAGGAGCAAGATTCCTAAGGAGAGAGGGGAATGTTAAGTCAAAAGGTCAAACATAGGTCCTGTGAGTTAGGGAGGTGTAACTCCCTAAACCAAACCACAGCTGGGGAGTTAGGAAAAACATAGGTTTTTTTTTTTTCCCATGATGGTCACAGATCTTACCAAAGTCCCCTAGCCAGTCTCTTGGAAGAATGCAGTATGACACCCAAGGTCAGGAGGGCTAAAGGGGGGTGGCTGCCTGTCAAGACCCTGCACCTTGGGCCAGCCTTTCCCAAGTCCACTCTGCTATGGCTTCTTCGTGATTGTTCTGTTCTGGGAGGTCCAGGGACCCAGGACTATGCTCGAGGTATGGGGCTTGTCAGCCAGGCACTTCATATCCAGGGCTTGGGCTCATTGGGGCTGGCGCAAAGCATCCTATTGATCATTTAGGAACAGAAGCGCCTGCTGGAGCAAGGCATCACTGGTCCTGAGGGCCATGTGCTCAGCCACCCAGAGGAGGTAAGTCGGCCCCGCTGAGAATACCATCTCCCCACCCCAACCCCCAGCACTGTGCTAAGTTGGCTCTGCTTCATGGCCTGAGTAGTACTCTGCTCATTTTGTCCTCATCTTGGGGGCTTAATGCAATGACCCTCTGCCTACCGGAATCATCTCAACCACTTCTCACCCCACAGCCCATACCTGAGGCAAGAAGGCAGTGCACTTGGGCCCTGAGAATTGTGTGGGTCAACCCAGATTCTAGACACTGAGGCCTCAGCTGGGCCCTTGCTCCAACAGGGATGCTCCAGTCCCTACAGTCTCCTAGGTGATCTTGGGTGTCCCAGAACCTACCTGGTCAGGACATGTCGGGCGGGGCTTACTGTGTTCTGATTGGCTTCTCCCTTCACCATCTTTAGGTAGAGGCTGAGGCTGTATACAGAGCAGTCACCATTGCCAAGCAGGCCAACTGCCCACTCTACATCACCAAAGTGATGAGCAAGGGTGCGGCTGACATGATTGCCCAAGCCAAACGCAGGGGTGAGTGCCAGCACTGGCTTTCCATGTGTTCCTAGCCTCCAAGAGCTCTGCTGACAATTGAGGACCTCCTGGTGGTAAGGAGAGAAAACCAATGGAAAAGTAAGCCTCTTCAGGGGGTGCCTGCTTATGGTAGTCCCAGCGATAAAGGCTCAAGGGATGCTTAGGAGCCCTGTGTCCCCACAAGGGATGCGGCTGGACCCCTAGGGTCCAGCCTTGTTAGAGTATTAACTGCTTACTAGGGGTTTTTAGTAAACTGGGGCCCCATGTTTCTGTTCCCAGGGGACCCAAGGGCAGAATTATGAGTATGTATCTGAGAGGGGTTCTCAATTCCACAGGAGGGCTACCTCTCATATTTGTTATGGGTTCAAGAGCTGGGGTACACATCCTGAGAGCCAAGGGGTTCCATGCCCATAGCATTCAGACCATCTAGGGGCAGACAGACACTTATGTCCTAGCAGGTCGGTAGCTGTGGTTAGCAGGGGCTAGACTGTGTGTGGATCCAGAAAGGCTGTGTGAGTTCAGAGGGCCAGGGAAGCCCCAGCAGTCACCAGGGCACTGGAGAGGGCCAGGACTGGGGCATAGGACTAAGGTCATAGAAGAGGCAGCATGTTCCAAGAAAAATGGAGGATCTGGTATCCATTCCTTCACTCCAGGCTCATAATGAGAACTCATTTTCTAACCCTGCCTTGAGACTGTGGAGTCCCTGAGGTGGAAGTGGAGGTAGACAGGGACAAGCTTTCTTCCCAAAGATTGGCATAGAAACCCACTATGCTTACAAGGAAGAGGGTTATCCTGGAGCTTTACCCCTCCTCCAAAGAAGCTACTCTGAGGCAGGTCCAGTTCCCGCCCAATTCTGACTGAGCCTGGTGCTCTCCTATACACTAACAGAAACAGCCCCAGCCTGGTTCAGAGATCTGGCACAAGGCCTCTCTGAGTCTGAGGTGACAGGCTTAATTAGTCAAGTTCTATTCTGTGGCCCAGCTGGAGGGCCCAGCAGCCTGACCCCTAGCAGAGGTTGTAGGTATGGGAAGGATTGGTGTCTCAGCCACTGTACCTCCCCAAGAACCATCCCAACAGGGCCAGTGACCAGCCAGGGCCCCCAGGAAAGAAGACAAGCTTTCCCTGGCTATGAAAGTAAGGACAGAGAGTCAGAAGCAGTATGAGACCCATGATGTGCTCAGGCTCCTAGTGGGCGTGGGTTACTGAGGTCCTGCCATAACCCTTGCTCGTTTTAGGAGTGGTCGTCTTTGGGGAACCTATCACTGGCAGTCTGGGGACCGATGGCTCACACTACTGGAGCAAGAATTGGGCCAAGGCTGCGGCCTTCGTCACTTCACCCCCTATCAACCCAGACCCTACTACTGCAGACCATCTCACCTCTCTGCTGTCCAGGTGAGCACTCGCCCCACCAAAGCTCAGGTCCGCTGGCAGCCTCCAAGCCTGTGCGTCCTCCAGATGCCCCCAGAGGAATCCCAGGCTTCTACAGGAAAGCTAGCTGGGAAACTACTGGGTTCTCTGGTCCCAGATGGGGTTCCCTACCCATATGCTGCCTTGACCTTGGCCCTTCACCATTCTGTTCATGCCCTCTATGTTATGCCCACGTTGCCCACTCTCTCCCTTCTGGACATAAGTACCAGCTTAGATCTCTTCCATAGCCTTGGCTGGCTGCCTAGGAAGCTGGAGCTGACTCAGGTGTGGTCAGTTCAGATGGGCCAGCCCCTGGCCCACTCTGACCCTGGCTTGTTCTCAGTGGGGACCTTCAGGTGACAGGCAGTGCACACTGCACCTTCACTACTGCTCAGAAGGCTGTTGGCAAAGATAACTTCACACTGATCCCCGAGGGCATCAATGGTATAGAAGAGCGCATGTCCGTGGTCTGGGAGAAATGTGTGGTAAGTCTAGGCCTGGGGAGATATGGGTGAGGCAAGGGCTGTCAGCGGCATGCTGCAGGAGGATACCAGAAATGCTTGTGTGAGAGAGAGAGACCAGCCTTATCCCTCCAAGCCTTAGCTTAGCAGTGACGACACCTAGACACCTAGTCCTTGGGACAAGACTGTCACATTTATGGATTGCCTACCATGGTGATTAATGATGTATCTATCCATCATCCTGCATGCCATAAATGTGTAATTGTTACATGTTAATGAAGAGCTTTAAATTTTTAAAAGGGATTCATTTATAGACAGGCAAAGTGATTCAGGCCTGTAGTTTCAGCACTCTGGAAGCTAAGGCAGGACTATTCAGTTTAAAGTCAGCTGAGCTACACAGCAGAATCTTGTTAGGAAAGAAGGAAGAGAGGGAGGGAGAGAGAGAAAGAGGAAGGGAGGGAAGGAGATATGGAGGGAGGGAGGAAAGAAAGAAAGCGGGCAGGTACACAGGTACATATTTAGAGAGCAGATCTCCTTCCTGTGTATCCTGGCCCCCATCTTGAGTTCCTCCCTCTGCCATGCCTACAAACCAGGGTGACTTTCACAGTGTCTCAAAGGACACTGGTGTTGGTATCAAAGTATCACCATTTATTTGCAAAGGCAACTAGAAATGGGGCTGTGTCCATAGGAGCAGTCACACAACTGGACTACCTGGTCACTGTCATTAGTGCCCCTGTCTGGGTGGGCATTTGTACCCACCCATTTGTACTGGGTTATTGCCATGGTGAGGTCATGGCTGGAAGCCTTTCTGAACTTGGGATATCCCATGACATCTGCCAGCCTACCCTTCCCCTCAGCTGGTCTTCTTCCTTCACAGGCTTCAGGGAAAATGGATGAGAATGAGTTCGTTGCTGTGACCAGCACAAATGCTGCCAAAATCTTCAATTTTTACCCCAGGAAGGGGCGTGTGGCTGTGGGCTCTGATGCTGACTTGGTCATCTGGAACCCCAGGGCCACGAAAGTGATCTCTGCCAAGAGCCATAACCTGGTAAGGATGCCCCACTCCTTAGCCAAACCTGGCTGGACCTGCTTCCCAGGGGCATTACCAGGATAGGTGGCAGGTGTCTACCTTCAATGCGGTTCTTGTAGCTTTAACTTGTCCAGCATCACACCTACCCAGCACCTCTCTTAGCCAGTGTCTTGTCTGCTGTCCTCATGCATGTGAGACTGAGTCTATTGACCAATCCTAGAAATCAGGAGATTGAGGCAGAAGGTACCACACCTGCCTAGTCAAGGAGGGGTCCTCCTCACCCCTCCCCCATCCCCATAACACACTCTGCTTCTTTTGACTTCATAAGAATCCTGTGACTTGGGGGTGCTGGGTTGGTTGAGGGGTGATTCTTTCCATGTGTCACTTGTCTGCCTTAGTTGCATGTTTTTCTGGGTGGAGTCTTAGCACAGCACATGCAGGTTACCTGTAGTGCTGGCCAACCTTGGGTCAGGGCTGAAGGGGGCTGCACCTGTGGGCCTCTCCTCAGAATGTAGAATACAACATCTTTGAAGGAGTGGAGTGCCGAGGAGTGCCCACAGTGGTCATAAGTCAGGGCAGAGTGGTGCTGGAGGATGGAAACCTGCTTGTAACTCCAGGGGCTGGCCGCTTCATTCCCCGGAAGACATTCCCGGACTTTGTCTATAAGAGGATAAAGGCTCGCAACAGGGTAAGAGGCTGACCTGAGGTGACAGGACATCAAATGGGTGGCAGGCATAGAGTTCCCAGTGCAGAGTCAGTGAGCTCTTGTGTGAGGTTCTGCCTCCTGGCTGATGTGGATATGGAAGGCATAGTGGAAGCCATTCACTTGCTCAAGGCCTACTGATTATAGGGGAAGTGACCAGGAGGCCCTTAGCAGGCCTGGTTTCTCCTGTGTCTCCTATACCCAGCGCCTTCTCAGTGGTGGTGGTATATACCGTCTGTTACAGTTGTCCATAGGAACGATGGGTATAAACTCATTTATAACCACCTTCCTGATTACATCACCATGAAGATGCTAATGTGGTCCAGAGCACACCACCTGTACGTCCCTCCCTCCCTGAGGGCTAAAGCAGGAATTGAGGCCCTAGAAGGAGCCTGTAGTGGACAGTTCTGTATGAGGCAAGCCTAGACCCATGTGCAGAGGTGACGTGGTGATGGAAACCAGTTCATACCTGCTTGCTGTCATTTGCTAGGTAGTGATACCCCTTTCCCTTGCCAATAGGATCTAGTTAGAGCCTTGTGGGCTGGTTCAGACCAGACTGTCACGTAGGCCCAGCAACCTGGAGGGAGATGCTAGCCAGGAACTTCCATCAACTTTTCTCTTTGGGTCACTGGTCCATGCTGGAATCCTAGGAAATGCCTCTGGCTTTGGGAGCCATTTTCTGGCCAGACAGGATCCAGAGCCTCATCCCACAGCTGCCTGCTGGTCACAGTTGGGACTTGGGTCTCATTCCAGTTCCAGATGAGACTTTTTCTCTTCAGTGGCCTTCTCTGGACATCTTTTGTAGCTGACTCTCTCTCTCTCTCTCTCTCTCTCTCTCTCTCTCTCTCTCTCTCTCTCTCTCTCTCTCTCTCTCTCTTTCTCTCTCTCTCTCTCTCTCTCTTTCTCTCTCTCTCTCTCTGTGTGTGTGTGTGTGTGTGTGGGTAGGTAGACTAATATGCAGGGAGAACAGAGGGAGGTGTGTATGAAGCTGCGTATGATCCTTTATCTCAGGGGTCATGGGATTATTGATCATGGCCAAGTTGGGGTACAGAACACATAGGCAGGGTACTACCCTCTATCAACTCAAGTAGCTAAACCCCAGCCAGTTCTCTTGGCCTCACAGCTAGCAGAGATCCACGGTGTGCCCCGAGGCCTGTACGACGGGCCTGTGCATGAAGTGATGTTACCTGCCAAGCCAGGGAGTGGGACACAGGTCCGTGCATCCTGTCCAGGCAAGATCTCAGTGCCACCCGTGCGCAACCTGCACCAGTCGGGGTTCAGCCTATCTGGTGAGTTGGGTCAGGGCATGGGGTAAGACAATCTTCTGCCAGGTCCAGCCTGTTCCCAGAGAGCCCTAAGCTCAGCTGAAGACTTGGACACAGGGCAGATTCCAGAGTGGGCCGGGGGTTGGGGGGTACTGTAGGGTAGGGGGCACTGATCTTGGTGAGGAGCAATGAGGTGTGCATCCCTGCCATGGAAGCTAATTGCTATCTTAGCCTTTGCCCTTGGGGTGCTGCAGAGATGAGTCTGCAAGCCAGGAGAGAGCATGTCAGCCCAGGGCTAAAGACAGAATGTCCAGCATCCATTGGAAGAGAGGTGTCACCTCTGTGGGGACCCAAGTTATAATACAGCTCCCTCAGCCCCACTAGCTCCAGAATCACTGGGGAAGTGTGAGGCATGGGTCTGAGCTGTGTCCTTAGCACTTGGGGAAACATTAGAGTGTACCTGCCATGTTAACCAACAGAGTTGGCTTTTACTAGCTGATGCTGACCTGCATGCCATAAAGGCTGTGTGAGTTCAGAGGGCCAGGGAAGTGGGTATGGGAAGGATTAGTGTCTCAGCATGCAGGGCTTCTCTGTCCCTCTCTTGCTTACCAAGTCAGACCCTCTCCATCATATTCCCCACATGTGAGTGGGGGCTACATCACCATATTGCCTTCCTTCTGTCATCTTCCTGTTTGGGAGGCCATAACAGTTCCTAGTCACTTGGTGGTATAGGATAAGGGGGAGGATAAGGATAGGAATGCAAGATCATCTTGAAGATGGGGCAAGTGCCTGCCATCACACAGGGACCAAACAGGGCAGGCTTCCTGGAGAGTTAGCCTTTGCCTTTCTGACCTCACAGACTGTAAAGCTCCATTGGTCATTTCCATTGCTTTAGGGATGAGCAGGCTTCCTGGCCACTTGCCCTGTCAGCCATGGCTGTGGGGAGAGAACCAACCATATATACACATTGCATGAGGTTGGGTAGATAGGCTCTGTGTTCCTAGTTTAATGGGTGCAGCCAGCCATGTCTGACTTTTCTTTTGGATGGAAGCAGAGCCCATACCGCCCCTTCAACCTCCTTATCACACTTACTCACCCTTTCTTCAGGCTCTCAGGCTGACGATCACATTGCCAGACGTACAGCTCAGAAGATCATGGCACCTCCCGGAGGACGCTCCAACATCACTTCTCTTTCCTAGACTTGGGGTCTGGCAAGCTGGTGCTGTCCCCACTGGCAGGGTGTGGGGACAACTCACTTCAGTTAGCTCCTTCCTTTGTAGATCGTTATTGTGAAAGGTGCTCAGCCTTGCCCTCCCCCTCCCCATAAGCTCTCTCTTGGGAGTCCCAGCCCCAACTCTGAGGTACCCCCTCCAGAGGGCTGAACCCAGAGAGAGTTCACTGCCAGAGTGAGAGGATTACACATGGCAGTGAGCAGGTGCCTCTTGTCCCCCTGACCTTACCATGAAGGCCCTCATGAGAGCTCTCGGCCTCCAGCCTGGAAGCCTTCTGGGGTCTTGGTGTAGGCAGGGTGGATGTTTGCTGCTGCCACCCCCTAGGAAATCACTGCCCTGTGGGAGCCCCCAGGCTTCCACCAGTTCCATGTTGCTAAGGTGCAGCTACCCCTTGGCTGCCCTGGTGTAGGGAGGAGAGCAGGTGAGCGGAGCTTCCGCCTTGCGGAGCTGCTGTGACTTCAGGGATCCATCAGTTACTCAGTGCAGGGGAGCTCCCTCCCGCATAGACACTTCCAAGGACCAAACCTGAGCTCCTATAGCAGCCCCCCCTCTAGGGAGTTTGATGATCCCTTAGCTAAGACACTTTTCTTTTCCTACAAAGTGTGTTTCCATAGGTTTATTAGAGTAGTGGTTTTGTACTGTGAGGAAACCATAGCCAGGGATCTGCATGCTGCTGTACCAGATGCCGGCCACCGGCTAAGCCTGATGTGAGTCAGGTCAATAAAAAATAAGTCTGGGTTACAAGCTGCCTGTGTGTTGCCAGCCAGGCTTCCCTCCTTCCCTCCCTCCCTCCCTGGAACCAGAGAGCCCCTGCCACTCCTGCCACCTCTGCCCAGCTGCCTGCTATCTAGCAGTGTGAACTCTGCCTGCTCTGGGCCATCGGCATGGCTGGAGAGGTGGAGAGGGCATGTCAGCTCAGGGCTAAAGACAGAATGTCCAGCATCCATGGGAAGAGAGGTGTCACCTCTGTGGGGACCCAAGTTATAATACAGCTCCCTCAGCCCCACTAGCTCCAGAATCACTGGGGAAGTGTGAGGCATGGGTCTGAGCTGTGTTGTTAGCACTTGGGGAAACATTAGAGTGTACCTGCCATGTTAACCAACAGAGTTGGCTTTTACTAGCTGATGCTGACCTGCATGCCATAAAGGCTGTGTGAGTTCAGAGGGCCAGGGAAGTGGGTATGGGAAGGATTAGTGGTGGAGAGGGCTCTTTCTCTTAGGGTTTTTGGCTATGTCTCACAGCCAGATGGTTAGGAGGGGGACACCCGTGCTCTGACTGGCCAGGTTCAAACCACCTCAGCTGGAGTGAGCTCGTAAGTGGAACGCTGTGAAGCATGCCCTGCACGTGTGGTGTGGTGTGGTATAGAGGATAGCCCAGAAGACCAGCGCAGCTGCTCATAGCCAGGCCCCAGCCCTGGAAGGAAAGCACCTAGGTAGGAAATCCCAGGCTAGCCTACTAGCCTTAAGTTTTCTCATGGTGGTGGTCTTAGTTCTTTATCCCAGGCAAGGGATCCCCAAACTGCTTGTCCCTTCTCCCAACATCTATTCTCAGCAGCAGGCGCATTGTCATGGAAACCGATGCTCTGTCAGCATCCCGGATCTTCATCATTTCTTTGGTCGTAGCAGCAACTCTGTTGAAGGCCCAACCTGGCAGCCCTGCCACCTTTGGGTGGGGGTTGTGGGGGACTTCCTCTGGGCCATATATACACAGTCAGTAAGGCTTCAGACTGGCTTTCATTTTGTCTTGGAGACACAGTCTTATGATGGAACCTTGACTGGTCTGGATGGAGCTTACTGTGTAGAGCTAGCTTACCTGGAACTCAAGAGATCTGCCTGCGCCGCCTGCCCTGCCTGCCCCGCCTGCCCTGCCCCCGCCCAAGTGCTGGTATTAAAGGTGTACTACCATATCCAGCAAAACTTTAGGCTTGAATCCTGGGCTTTGGCTGGCTGCTGCGCTCTATGCCAGCATCTTTCTACTTTTCCCAGCAAGGAGAGGGGTGTCGAAGGGACCGAGGATGTAATTACATCCCTGTTAGAATCATAAAGGAGAGTGTGCCCCCATCTCAGCCACACATTTATACCAAACCCCAAATTATCCTGAGGTGCCCCTGCCTGGCTAGGTTTTCACTCTTAACCTGGCTACCTGAAGGGGTTACAAGGAGTGGCAGTGCCTTGGTGTACCCTGCTGAACACCTTAGGCGTGGGCCTCACTGGGAACCCCGTGGTTAGTCACTCCCACTAGGGGTGGGGCAGGCAGGGGTTGGAGCTGCCTGCTCTGTCCTGGGGGCTTCAGCTCTGTTCTCAGCACAACCAGCTCTTCAGATACTGTGGTCACTTTGGTCCTTGGTGACTCCATCGCCTGGCCAGGCAGGAGGGTGGCATTCACTTGGTTGACGGGAACCACAGACCCAGATCCAGATACTCTGTAAAGTTAACCAGGGTGGCGTCTGTCCTGGGAGGGCACTGAATGTGACATGGGCTCTCCCAAGTGAACCCACATATGCCTGTGGAGCCCTGGGCTAGAGGGGCAGAACTCATGCTCAGGTGAGTTGCCCCTCTGACCACAGAACCCTGGGGCAGTGAGGGGCAGATATCATATTCTTTGGCTGTGTTCTTCCTCCCAGCCCTGGAAGAGCCATGCTGTCTGGGGTGCTAGCCTGAGGCTTCTAGGCTTTTGACAATTTTCACTTTGTTTGGATCTTGAAATTGCAACCCAGTTCTAGTCTCTATAAATGTCCGGGTAGCCACCATAATGCCACTGTCCTGTGGCACCTGCTCCCTGGCTGCCCCAGTCCAACAGACCATTTCCATGGAAGACTGCAGACATGGGTGCCATCACTCCATGGGTATATGACACACAGAGCACACAACACAGCAGTTCTTAGACTGTAATTCTCAGAGGTGAAAACTATACACAAGTTGCAGAAATTGCCAGAGCAGTGTGTGTCACTAGAAAACGCTCTTTGCCCTCCTACCCACTCCCTCCCCCAACCCTTACCCTCAATAACATATCAGACTCAGAAAGGCCTGTTCCCACCCCCATGGCCCTGAGCAGCAAGCTCAAGAACATTCTAGCTAGGCCACAGCAAAGACTGGCCATGAGGCTATGTACAGCCAATTTCAAACGGGTCCAGAAAGCCAAGGACTCCTGCTCCACTGTGCCACCCTGGCCACCTGTAATCTGCTAGGCTACAGTAAGGGGGTCCAGCCAGCATGGTGGCTACATGACTCCCTCTATGTTGCAAGGAACCACGGTCTATGTACCAAGGGCCCTCCTTGCCCAACCACCACTCTTGATGGGCACCCATGGCTCCCAGCGCCTTCACCATACAGACAGCCCCACTGAGCAGGCTGGGCGGTCAGGCCTTTGCCCCACTGCTGCCTTCTGGCCGTCCTGGGTCTTCAAAGCAGCATGAGAGAGAACTGCCCTCGGACACAGTCCAGATGAACTAGCTGCTCCCAGAGGAGGGGCAGATGGAGCCACACATGGGCAGGGCTGTGGGCTCTGCCTCACTGTCTGCAGTGGAATCTGTCATATCTGAAGTCTCAGGGCCTGGGAGAGGCTCGCTCATGAGTTCCTGGCTCCTCTTCAACCTGGAGCAGGGCAGGGAGGACACACACAAAGTGGATCTATGTAGATCACCAGATGGCACACTTCACTCGCAGCCCCAGGACCCACTGATGTAGACTATACGACTTTGTGCCAGAACACGTGGGATTCATCCTTCAGGGGTGTGACAGGGGATGCCAAGAATATCACATGTTGGAAGCCCTGTTTTAGTGCCAGAACGCTGGGAACACAGGGAGCTAGAAAGTGGACATGGATGCTGAGAACATTAGAGGCACGGGAGGCTCAGCCCTCTACTGCTGGCCACAGAGCTATGAGGCTGGGAGCCACAGGCTCTCCATCTCAGCTCATGCAGGGGAAGCAGAGGGAGCTCTAGCCCAGGGCCTGTTTCAGTGGGCAGTGCTGGAACAGCTTTTCAAAGAGCAAGGCTATGCTCACAATTCATCCTGTCCTCTAACCCCAGGATGAGGCCAGTGTCCTCCCCAGCCTAGTACCAAGCCATTGCCTCTGGGAACACCTCCCTGTTTTCCAGGCGGGGGCAGGTTGACCCTTTCCTTAGGCACAGTATACCAGGCTATCTCCATTGTTTGCTTTCTGTGACCTGTAACCTTTCTGTCCCACTAGTACTAGACACTAAGGAAAGCTTTTCTGAGTGAGTGACCAAGTGGCAGGTGTGACTGCAGGGGCCACGAGGAGGGGATTAGTACTGCTCTGAGACAAGTGTGTCCCTGAGATTCCAACCCTTGGATCTAAGTCCCCCTAGAAGGTTCCCAGGGAGCCCCTTCAGGGACCTGATCTAAGGCCACTCAACCCTGCCCTCCATATCCACTGCTTGTTCTTTCCAGAGAGCACAGGCCAGGCCTCACAAGCCACATGGCCGCTGGGACATCTGTGCCGTGTGGCCCCTGATTCCCTCTATGGTCTCTTACATACTCACTCACTTTTCTCTATTAAAAATCACGAAGTCTTGCTGGATGGCGTCCAAGCAGTCTTGCAGGTAGTCATTCTCCTGTGAACAGAAAGACCATTGAGTGGTTTATGCTGGACACTGTGGGCAGTTCCCAAGCACTGCTCCAACCGCCCACTCCTGAGCTCTGAGAAGGAAATGCCTGGCTCTCAAGGAGCTCTTCAGAAGTCTATCTCCAACAGCTGAGAGCAGACTCACTAAAGACCAGAGAGGGGAGGGGGTCATGACACGGGAAAGACCAGGAAAGACAGCCACCTTAACTCTCTCATACCCAGTGAACCTGAGTGTGGCTCCTGGTCTGTGTCTCTTCCTGCAGAATCTGGTAGTGACCCTAAAGACACATTACTCCCTCAGTAGCTGCCTCCACTTTCTTCCATTTCCCTCAGAACCTTAGTTGTGTCTCCCAGCAGCATGGCCAGGCTTAAAGGTGATGGACCCTCTTGGGAGCTACAAGGTTCAGCTAATGGGCACAAGTAAGAACAGGACAACAGCCTGGGAGTGGGCTTTGGGGCTGTGGACGGGCTGTAAGTCAGAACATGAGGCTAAAGAGGAGTATCTGCAAAAGACTTTCCCCCCTTGACTTGGATTCAGTTTCCTGGTGGGAGCACCTGGGCTGGGCTTCAAAACACTACAGGATAGCTTTTGGAGACCTCATTATGGAGTTCAAGGGAAGATTCCAGATTATTCTTAGAAGGGTGCTAAGAAGTAAAACCACATGCATGGGCAGGCTGAAGATTCAAGGCTGAAGGACCCACATAATGGCTGTGATCTTCTCCCAGATGGTGGTAAGTAATGAGCTAGGGATAACCGGGAAGGGAGCTACTGCTGTAACTCAGCCCCTTGTGATCATGGTGGCGATGGAACATCCAAGAACCTGAAGCCCCCGGGGGAGAGCACTGGTTCAGAAGGAGGAGAGACCCGTGATAATATCCAGCAGAGCCCAGGGCTCTTAGTGATCAGTGAGATCAGGGTTAGGTAAGCAAAGGTTATCAGCTGTCTGGGGGAGGAGACAGTTACTTTCTTGCTTTCCAGAGCCAATATCAGCCCTACAACCCATCACTTGAGAGGGGCTAAGTCCCCTAAGAGGAAGGACCGCTAGTTCACAGCAAGTGTATGCTATGGGGACAAGGTTTCTGCTGCTGTGTCCTCAAAGGGCGTAGCCAGTGCTTAGAAGTCTGTTGAGCTAACATTCAAGCCCCTCTCAGAGGGCCTAGTTACCACAGACCCACCCTTTCCCTGGATGCTGAAGGCAAGACCCAAGTAAGGTTTGTGGCATCTGTCAGTGCTGGCTTTCCTGTCAACTCCTTGACCTGTGGGTAGCAGTTGTTATGATGAGGGAGGGGAGGGGGAAGCAGATGTAGGTTAAGAGTAAAGGATAAGTTATGCAGATCAGCACATTTGAGAGACCGAGTGTGTAGCATGGTAATAGTAGTTAACACTGCACTGTACACTTGAGATTCCTAAAAGTATATATTTTATAGTTCAGTCTTCTCCCTCCATGCATATGTGGAAACAGCGGGTACATTATTTGGCTTTGCTTTGATGATTATAATTTTTTTCTTGTAATAATGTAACAGTTTGTACACCTTACATATCTATAGCTCTCAGGCCAATGATTCAAACTAAAGCTGGTTTAAAAATAGCTGTTGTAGGGGGCTTGGGCTTAGTAGATAAAACACTTGCCATGCAAACATGAGTATTAGAATTCTGATCTCCGCATCCACATAAAAAGGCAGGTAGGCATGGTAGCCCGCCTATGATCCCTGTGCTTTGGAGGTAAAGGCAAGGGAACAGGGCAGGCTGGCTAGCTAGACTGGGCTGCATCACCGAGTTCTAGGTGCATCAAGAGATCATGACTCAGTATATCAAGTCAAGAGAGTGAAGAAGGCCCCAGGACATCAAATTCTGTCCCCTCCATGCATACACATGCCCACGTACATGCACACACGTGTGCCCCTCCCAAGAACATATGCATTAAAGAGCAATGCTGTGATAAACAAGATCTGTACCCACCCCTAGACCAACCAGACTACAAAGTCACCTAAGAGCATGGCACCCAGGCTGGAGTGACCAAAAATAGCCACAGTCAGAAATGTTTTATCTTCGTCTCTGTCTTTCCATTATGGTGGCTCATAAACTTCCCACTCTGCTCAAAAGTCATTCTGCAAGAAGCAAGGTCCTCCGGGACCAGCCTTCTAAGGTCGAGAATGAGTGGCTGTACCTTACATCTCTTCCTCCTACTGGGAAAGTGGCACAGCCCTGGCCTGTTTCTTCACCCTTTAGAGACAACTGGTTTTCCTAACTCCTGCACAATGCTCTCCGGAACCCATCATGACACCATGTCAAGAGTAGGAACATGAGCTCTCTCTCTCTCTCTCTCTCTCTCTCTCTCTCTCTCTCTCTCTCTCTCTCTCTCTCTCTCTGTGTGTGTGTGTGGGGTGTTTACACAGGTGTTCATGATCACATGATCCTTTCTGGTGGCTCTGTTCACAACTTGGGTGTCTCCTGTCCTTATCTATAGCAGGTACACACTAATTAGTACTTCGCTGAAGGCTTGAAGGACTCTGAGGATCTCCAGGTCTCTGCAGCTCTCTCCTTTACAGGAGGTATGACATTTCCAGCATTTTCCCCCTCACCTCTGGGGCCACTGGAGAGGGGCCTCCATTCCAGCAGAGGAACTGACTTTAATCACCAAGAAGAGACTAGGCTATGTTTCTCTGTGTACTCTCTGGCCTCATTTTGATGGTAAGCAGAGAGATACAAAATTTTAGTCTGAGAAGGTGAAGCTAGTCATCGGCTCAGCTCCCTCAGGGATGAGGGTTTGAATCGTGGCTTGAGACAGAATTCATCCAACAAAATGCTGAGATTGGCAGAGGTGTGTTGTGAAGGTGGGAAGGAGCCACATTGGCCCTGGGGTGGTGGCTCGTGGTCTTGACTCATAAGCAGCTCCACAGCAGGGGCTGTGATCTATCCACAAACCTCAACATGAACACATTCCTAGAAGACAAGTGTCCTGCGACCTGAGGAGCCAGGGCAGAAGCATCTGGGAAGAGTGGCTCTGAGTGGGATGAAAGAGAGTACCATGGCCTCTGAGTGGTTCCATAAGCCTCTTTCCCACAGACTCTGCTCTGGCATAGTCCAAGTGCTGTCCTCAGGAGGACCCCTGTGGTGTCTTCCTGTTTGGTTCAACTGGACCTCTGAAGGCTGAATGTCCACACTCAGCTCTTCTCCAGTCATTTATGACAGGCTGTTGGAGCCCTTGCCAATACATCTGGATGATGTTCCTAGGTCAGGCCCAGGAGCATGAAAGCTTGGCTCCAATCTGAACCCTTGCTGGCTCAGGCTGAGACTCCACCCCACAATGACTGCTCTTGATTATTCTTTCTTAGTGGTTCATTTGCATATGAGCCCTCTGGTCCAGGAGTTATCTATCATCTTAGCTCAAATAAAAGCTCAGGCTTAGCACCAGACTCCAGATATCACTCGTGTTAGCAAAGCACCTGGGAAATGGAGACCAAGTTCAGCCCCTAACTCTACTGCAGACAGATGTGTTAGGGAGCGCAGATACGATTCCTAAACTGCTCAGAATTCACTAGAAATGCAACTGACTTAGCACAAGGGCAATCCTTTTGAAAGAAAAGAACAAAATGGGAAGAGTCCCAATTCCTGGTTTCAGCACTACTTCAAAGTGACAGTAACCAAGACAGCATGTGCTAGACAAGGACAGATCAATGGGGCAGGAATTAATCCATAAATAAACTCTGCTATTTATGGTCAAATTGATTTGTGAAAATGGTGCCAAGACATTCAATGGGGGAAGAATAGGCCTCCCAACACATTTCTGCCAACATCAGATATCCACATACAAAAGAACGAAGGTAGACCCTCCCCTCACATCACACATAAGAATCAGCTCAAAGTGGACAGGAGTACAAGCCCTGGAGCTACAAAGCACACAGGCAAAATCCTCACAAGTGTGGGTTCGCTGATTCTCCCCAACAGGATAAACACAAGCAGCGGTTGCTCCCAGCAGTTAGAATGAAAGACTCCAGCTGTAGATGACACACCCACAAAAACAAGACAGTCTGGCAAGAGAGGCAAGCACGTGACAGTCACACATCTGATGAGCGCTTGCACCCAACGTGTAAAGAAATAACTCTTAAAATAAAACCACAAAGATTTCTGTGCTGGGCTCTGCTCTGTGAATGGCTCCCATTCTATCAACCAGAGAAAAAGCTGCGGCACTGAAGATCTTGAACCGGTCAGAGCTGAAGATGGAGGGCCACAGGGCCTCCAAATCTACAGACGACAACAGAGTGCCAGAAAAAAGGACTTCCAGGGAGCTAAGGCCAGTGGATCAAGAGCTGCAGGAGCTCTCGACGGAGCATCCCAAGGCAGGATTCCTGGGGCACCACACACAGGGCCCCATTCCTTTGTTGGCCTCATTCCAGGAAGCCAACAAGTATTGATGGAGAACCCAGAAAGGTTCCCACTCAGGGCTAGAAGAGCAGGGAAGAACAGCTAGAGAAACACACCCAGAGTCTCCCATACAGAAGTGGAACCCACTGCCCAAGGGGAAATCCACTGTACTGGGGAAGAGATCTAAAAGCAAACACCCTTGCCTTGCCACCTCACCCGAGGGTAGGGAAAGAGCTGGGGAATGTTGGTGAGGGTGTACAAGTTAATACAAACTACAGACTCTCTCCACCTGACTTCTGCACTAGGCAAATGGCAGGGCTCGGGTCTAGGTGAATGGCAGGGCTCGGGCCTAGGTGAATGGCAGGGCTCAGGCCTAGGTGAATGGCAGGGCTCAGATCTAGGTGAATGGCAGGGCTCAGATCTAGGTGAACAGTGCTCATGGCAAGGGGCTTCTCCCTTTGGCAATGTTCTCCCACTTGGATAACATGGTGTTGTTTGAAGGTAAACTTTAATTGACTAAAGGCACATTGAAAATTCTACTGCAGCCACAGGAAACATTTTTACATTGATTTATGTGTATGCACAAGGAAACACATGCACCATGATGAGCCGAGTATGGAGGTCAGAGAACAACTGTCAGAATGCAGTTCTCTCTCTCCACCGTGTGGGTTTCAGGAATCAAACTCAGGTCCTAGGGCTGGCAGCAAGCACCTTTACCCACTGAGCCATCTTGCCAGCCCTCCTAAAACTACTATAGAAAGATATGTAATTAGTGAACTAAGGGAGGAGATGGGGGGTAGGGTGGGGAATGGTGTAAAGCGCTTGATGAAAACCCGAGGAGGAAAAGCTAGATAGGAAAGAAAAAACATGGTAAGTGGATTGGCTACAAACACAGTAGATAGGAATCTGACTGTGTCACTGTCAGTGTCCCCACACATCAGCTGAAGACAGATGTCGGCACAGCAGACTGTGAAAGATAATCCAGCTTTAAAATGACAGAAAGTGGCAGTTCTCCAATAAGAAATGTGTAATATGCACAAAAGGTCTTCATTAGTCAGTGAAATGTAAATAAAAAAACAGATGTGGTAACTGGGGGTGTAGCTCAGTTGGTAGAGCACCCAGCATGTATAGGGCATTGTGGGGCATGGTGAAACAGATGCCCTAATCCTAGCATTTGGGTGGTAAAGGCAGGAGGTCAGAAGTTCAAGGTCATTCTTGGCTATAAAGTAGGTTTAAGATCAGCCTGGGCTATATGAGATCCTGTTTCACAAAACAAATAAAAAAACCCAACAAAACATGCAAATAAATAAAACATTACACCGAACAACAACAACAAAAGATAAAAACAAACAAACAAAAACCTCACGGTCTCAGACTCAGTGTACTGACTGCAATTTAAGATGCAAATTGAACGATAACAAGAATGGGTACAGACATGAAGATTTAGAACTGTCATACATGGCTTGTGGAGTATAAAATGGCCCAGCCATGGAACACACCATGAAAACTGAGGCATAGAGGTGTCACATAAGCCAGATGTCATGGTAAGGCCCCTCCCAAGAAAAAACAAGAGTACATCCCCAAGATGTTCACAGAGATATTCATTCACAGTAGAGTTACGATGATTCAAAAGCAGACGTGGCCCAAATTCCAGCCCGGTGTCAAATGGCTGAGTAAAATATGATATATTGATGAATAAAACACTAAATAGAAAGGGGAGGGTTTTCACAACCAGAAGAAGGGAGGTCAGAACCACGTGTGGTGCTGAGTCTTGAAAACATTGTACCTGCAGAACCACAGATTAGGACAGAGCAGGACAGAGCAGGGGCAGGGACAGCTGCCATACCTGCAGGGGGAGGCTGGAGAAGAGCAGCTGATGAGAAGGGGCCATGAGAAAGATCTCCACTTAGATTGTGGTGGCAGGTGTGCTGAAAGCCAAAGATGATGCACTTTGTGTGTGTGTGTGTGTGTGTGTGTGTGTGTGTGTCTGCGCGCGCACGCGCGCGCGTGCGTGTATATGTGTTTATACGTACGTGTGCCTGTGTGTGTGTGTGTGTACGCGAGCACGCTTGTGAACTGTATGTTATACAATTGTAAGAAAACCAAGGTGTTCATCAAAGTTCCCCAGTCTCCAGCTTCTCAATTCTCCATAAGAACATTGGAAGTTTTCTCAGGGTTAGTCAACCTTCAGAATACTTCCCACCTCCAACTAAAGCTGCCACCAATGGCTGCAGGCTGGAGCTGAGTTCCTCTCAGTGCAGGTGTCTACCCGGGCTGGTTCCCACTCACAGCCTCCAGAAGTCAGCATGGCAGTTAGCCTGTACGCTCTCCATGTCTGGATTCTCACATGAGGAACCCACTCCCACACAAAGCCAATTTCTATTCCCCAAAGCCCTGGTTCTAGATGCCCCAGGAGGAATCAACACCAACCCTACTCTTGGCACGTAGCCCAGGAGCTGTCAGGTTAAAAACCAACCCACAGACACCAGAGGCAGTTGGAAGAGAGACAGACAAGAGGACAGGAGTCCCACCTCCCTAGGCCTGAAAAATCAAGGCACCCAGGGGATGAACTAGCCCTGCATCCCACACCCTCTTGGAACAGCATAGATCTGGGAAGTTATACTCCAGAGTGTCAGGCTCAGACAGGCCCAAAGGTAAGCAAACACCAACCACTGATCACCACCACTCAGCACATAATAGCTGCTCTCCTGCACATAGCATCTGTACCCTGGTATTAGGAACTAAATGATGACTCCCCACCCTCAAATATGTTGAGAACTTAAACCCTAGGACTAGTGAATGTGACTTTACACAGGATACCCAAAACTGACAGCTACCCCCGCAGTCAGAGAGACAAAGGCAAGGAAGGAATGGTTTCCTTCCTTGAAGCCTTAGGAGAGCAGAACTTTGTCACTTTGATTTTGGACATGGTACATCTGATCACCAATGTAGCAGGACACAAGTCACTGGAGCACTGATGCCCCTGGGCATATCATTCCGGGCTTTTCACTCTCAGTGCCCGCTCTTGCCCACAGCTGGTTCTCCAGGTGATTACTGGAAGGAGCAAACAGCTGTGTGCAGCTGTGTAGACAGGCTGGGGTGGGGGTTATGACCAAGGAAGCTGGGAAAGGTAGAGGGAAGGTCATAGGCCTCCTTGGGACTTTAGGAAGACTCTTGCTTGATTGTGGAGTGCATGCTTTGCCCAGAGGCCATGCAGAGTGCTGTGAAGGGACCCTGCATGTCACACGCAGGTGTAGGGAGGACCTGAACCCCGAGTCCAGCACTCACCGACTGGGAGCTGTCTCTGCTGCTGTCCCGAGACTTATTCTTGGCCAGCCGCTTTTTCTTCTTGTGTAGAGGCCTCGACTCCAGGATCATCTCCTCCAGCTCAAAGGTAGGATCACAGTGCAGGCGGCCTTTCTGTGGAGAGACAGGGTTCTGAGCTCAGACTGTCGGTCCCCACCACCACCCCAACAGCCTGAAGTCACCTGTCCGGGCACATGGGGCTTACATTGGGCACAAAGCCTGGCTCCACCTTCTTTTCACTCAGGTCGTCCCACAGCACGTGGGCCAGCGACGGAGCTGTCTGCATGTCTTGGAGACTGGAGAACCGGTGCTCAGGGTTCACGGTGAGGAGCTGCAAGGAAGCCCCCTCTCAGATACTGCCCCACAGAAGAATGGCCACCTGTCCCAGGACGAGGCTTGGGACCTCAGGATCAAAAGTGGGTTGTGAGGAAAGGTAGCAGCATTAAGGGATATGGTCCTAGGGACTCTTTGATTTCAGTGCCCCATAGCCAAGGACAACAGAGGAGCTGCAGGGACGTCCTGCCAACAATAGCCAGCAGGTGGCAGTGACAGCCTGGATAAAGTTCTCCCATAATAGCATGCAGGGCCATCTAACTATTGTAAAGCCTCTTCTGTTACCACGAAAAGCCTTCAGCCTCATCCCTACCCATATTGCATCAGGACATCAGGTCACTGGGGTCAGGCGCCTCCTGGTCAGGTCTCATGTATAATAATAACCCTTTCTTCACACCTCTCTTGGCTATAAGCTCTGCTCTCTGGATCCACCCCTTTCCTGTGTCCCTGATGGCTGGGATCCTGCATCCTCCTACCAGCAGCTATAGACAGAGCTTAGCTGTGAGAGGTAGAGGGTGGGAAGGGGGCTGGTTTTCTTTTTTATTTGCTCCCTGGGAGTGGTAACCCAGGCCCTGTGCACCTTTTGGAGTGTGGTCAGGGGCAAAGGAGACTAGATCATAACTTGAGCTATGGGTCAGCCTGGTACTCTCTACTACCCCCCCCCACACACACACGTGTAGCAGAAGTCTTGATGCCTAAATTCTTGCTTGGGTTTGAGCCTCATGTGAGGTGGTTGATGGCCACGTCCTGACACATTGGTTCCTGACAAGATTACAGACTGGGGTACGCTAATATTTAGCTCAGCATGAGGGCCCCATACAGACAGCCTGCTGCTAGAACAAGAAACCTACATGTTGGTAGCAGATCCCTTTTCTCTGAGGCAGACAGGAACTCAGAGTAGTTGCCAGGGAAAATTATGGCTGTGCTAGCAAAGGGGTCTGAGCCCTTGGAAAGATGGGGTGTCTCCCTGAGCTCCTGAAAGAGTTGCAGAAGGTATGGGTACTCTGGGGGGAGGGGAAGAAGGGGGGCTCACCTTCCGCAGCAGGGCTACCATCTCCTTGGACCAGGTGGGCACATACTGGACACTCACGGTGCTGAAGAGCTGAACGAGCGACTCCACAGCGTTGCTCGAGTGGATATCGTAGGGCCTCTGTGGGCAGGGATGCACTACACCAGGAGCCCTCCCCAACACGGCCCTCAGACAAAAGGGCAAACACCCTAGGAGCCCAGCTTCAGTCCCAAGTGAAGGCCAGGCTCTGAGAACAACAGTCACCCGTTCCAGAGCCCAGGGGGTAGAGCTTGCACCCAGACTGAACTGGGTATCAGAGGCCAGAAGCTTATCATTCAAGGGTATGCGTTCCCTACTACCACCAAGACCTGAGGTCTGGGTGGGTCAGTCCGAAAGGATAGGAGGTGATGTTTTTATCAGGATTGGGGCTTCATGGAATGGTGGAGGGTACCCCGAGAGAGGATACAGAGGGCAGTATGAGGCCTAAGCAGATCACTGCCTCTGCCCCTGGAGAAAAGAAGCAAGTCTCTCCCAAGAACCTGCTGGACACATCCCATCCACCACCCAAGGAGACTTGCTAACTCAGGCATCTGTCATAATTTGCTTAAAAGCCTGAGTCCTCTGAGGTTATGGGAGGAGGGGTATCATCCTCCATCCATGGCTCTCAGCCAGTCCCAGGCAAGGGAGTGGCTAGCTTAGGGTTACAAGGCTCCGTACCCATCCTCGTAGCAGCTCGTAAGCCATCACCCCCACCGACCACCAGTCCACCTCGAAGGAGTAGCCAGTCCCACCATTGACGAAGGAGTGGAAGATCTCTGGAGCTTCCCGACAAAGAGAAGAAAGAGCTGAGCTGTAGGGCTAGAGGGCTTGGTAACCCCGCAACCCACAACCAGCTCTGCACCAGATCTAAAAGAGAACCCTACCCACCATGGTTCTACACTGTCCCACCTGCAGGGAGGAGCCCCCTTCTGGACTAGCCCACAGGAGATAAAACACTGCATAGTCATTTGGTTCCACCCCAAGGTCCTCTGCTCTAAAGAATCTGCAGGGAGAGAGGGAGCTGTCTTACTTCTCCATCCCATGACCCTCATGTACACCCTTAGATTTTTCTACACGTATCAGATTGATCATAAAAACACTTGCTGTCAATCCTGCTATGACTTCATCTGACCGTGGGGTAAGGACTAGACGGGGGCATGACTCTGCATGGTCAGGTGTCATCTGAGGCCTTTGGCTTACCCATGTACGGTTTGGTCCCAGCTAAAGCTGTCGCCCTCTCTCCATCCTTTATGATGGTGGCAATGTTGAAGTCAGTCAGGTGTGCATGTCCTGTGAAGGGAGGGCAGACATGGCTTTCTAGGTCCAGGATTGGGTACCCATGCTCTTTGCTGTATCCCAGAGCTCCAGAGACTCACCTTGTTCATCCAGGAGAATGTTGTCAGGCTTGACATCTCTAGGGGGACAGAAGGTGAAAAGAAAATGAGCTTGAACCCATGCCATTCATGCTCTGACATCTCTGACAGATACCCCATCGGAGGCAGAGGACTGGAAGGCTTGGCTTGGTATTTAGAACGGATCCTAACACAGGACCTAGGGTCATGGAGGGCATAATGCACACTATTCAGAGGGCATCAGGGCCACCCAGAAGCCAGCTGCAGGGAAGCCACCAGCAATTCATCTTCAGAGTCTTGGTGGCCAGAGGACTGTGCAGGAGACACCTACAGCTGGAAGCCTCTGAGGACTGCAGAAGACCCTCAGGGCCGGCCAGGTTCCCATGATGCCCTCACCAGAGCCCTGGAACTGCACAGAAGTGGACTCATACACACTTTGCTCACAATTTGGCTTCAGTCCTCTCCACCTTGATTTCCAGAAACACACCTAGCATTCAATAACCATTACAAACCTTAATCCTGTCCAGACAACAGAATCCCAGGGCAGGTTATCTGCCTTATAACACACCTCGGTTTGTATCAAGGCTGCAGGATTTCAGCCTAATTTCTGCTCCCTGATTCTACCTGCTTGCTAATTAGACATTTCCCAATTCCATCTGCTTTCTACAAACACCACAATCAGTATGAAGTCCAATGATGTGGTCAATAGACAAATGAGAGCCACTGTGTGTGTGGCCAGGCTCTGTGGCACACCCATGAGGACTAAGTCCTCTGTGTCCATCCTCAAACTGGGTGGTTTGGACAGGACCCACCACTGGAACAAGTCCTTATAGAAGAGTGGGATGAGGAGCCAGACCAGGCTCTGCTGGACTGGGGACACCCTCTTAAGTGGTGTGATCCAAGGGTATTACCAACCCAGGTAGATGCCTCATCCCACAGGTGTTCACACACCTGTGGATGATGTGCTGGCTACGAAGGTAGTCCAGGGCCAGGGCCATCTCACAGATGTACAGCCTCACTGTGTCCTCTGAGAACTGGACATTCTGCTGTAGGTGGTAGCGCAGGTCTCCACCCAGAAGCAGATCCACCACCATGAACATGTCCTCCTCATCCTGGAATGAATACCTGTGGGTACCAGGGGAAGACTTGGCATATGAATGGCTTGGGGATCCAGAGCAATGGCTCTTGCCACACCTAATCCTCCCTCCTTCCAGTTTGATCACCATTCTGCTCTGCTCGAAGCACTGACCACACCCTGCCCAGAGCTGTACCAAGACCCTAGGGAAAACAGAACAGCCATGTCTATGAGGGTGGTTTGGCTGCAGAGCAGAGATGCCCGTACATTACAACTGGAGAATAAAAGCTGCACGTTCCTGAGCCGTTCCAGGCTTCCCTGGCTTCTTCTATGAGGATACACAAAGTTGGTTTGTAAGAGAAGAATGTGAAACAGTGCCTGTGAAATGCTTAGTACAGATCTGGGGGAGGAATTGGTGTCTAATGACCAGATACCATGGTGATGATGGTGGCGGTGATGCTGATGGTGGTGCTGGTGACGGTGGTGGTGGTGATGATAGTGATGGCTGTGCTGGTGATAGCAATCGATGGTGGTAGTGCTACTGATAGTGACTGTGATGATAGTACCAGGGATGATGATAGTGGTGCTGGTGATAGAGCTGGTATTGCTAGTGATGATAGTTGGCGATGCTGGTGATAGTGATGGTGCTGGTGATGATAGTGCTGGTGATACTGGTGATGATAGTGATGGAGCTGGTGACAGTGATGGTGCTGGTCCTGTTTCCTGCCCTCCATAAGCCACTCTCTCTCTCAACCTCAGTGGAAGGAGCCTGAAGAAGGTAACACAGGCAGGATTCTGAGGAAGGGACCAGGAAGAGGAGCAGGGAGACTTGTGATGCCGTGGTGTCCCCCGTGCACACAGCCCTAGATGGCAGGCAACATCTAGAGCGCTGGCATGTGGAAGGGGGTTGAAGCTGTAGGAGGGAAGGAAACTACAAAGTCTGAAGTCCTGGCTGTGGTCCATGTCACAGCATCACCTGTACAGTTGTGGACAGCAGCACTGGGGGCCCAGAGGCTGTGTGTGCCTGCGTGTGTGTGTGTGTGTGTGTGTGTGTGTGTGTGTGTTCTACAGTGTGGTAGGAGACTCCACCCAGAATCACACCTGACTATTAGGCAACACTGTCTTTTAGAAAGCCTGGGAGGCTGGGTTGCTGAGGCCCCAAAGATGAAAATCCTAGCCTTCCTTTTTTCCAAGAAGCCTCAGTGACGATGCTGTGTTCCCACCTCACAGCCAACTTCCCTCCTTTCCCCTAACATGGGCAGCTTTGAGGGGTATGTCTCACTTAGACCTTCTCCCCACTTTAGGGTGTTGTCTAGTGTGCTAAAACAAGATGGAATGCTATCTAAGTCTGTCACTCCTCAGCCTGCCTGGAAATAGCCAGCCACCAGCATGCTGGAGCTTCTCGGTAGGAAGAAAGCCATTCTAGAGCCATGCTATGTAGCCTCTGGGAAGTGGTCACTGTCCACTTTGTAGTTTCTTGACTTACTGTAGCAAAAACCAAAACAGCAGGTTGCAGCTGGGGCAGGTGGGGGTGGAGTCCTGTGCATTATGTTATGTTTAGGTATGGCCCCCATAGACTCATATGTTTGAACAAGCCTATGGGGGCCAGGGAGTGGAATGTGATGGTTTGTATATGCTTGGCCCAGGGAGAGGCACTATTAGAGGGTGTGGCCCTGTTGGAGTAGGTGTGGCCTTGTTGGAATAAGCGTGTCACTGTGGGTGTGGGCTATAAGACCCTCATCCTAGCTGCCTGGAAGCCAGTGTTCTGCTAGCAGCCTCCAGATGAAGATGTAGAACTCTCAGCTCCTCCTGTACCATGCCTGCCTGGATGCTGTGTTCCTGCCTTTATGATAATGGACTGAACCTCTGAACCTGTAAGCCAGCCCCAATTAAATGTTTGCCTTATAAGGGTTGCCTTAGTCCTGGTGCCCGTTCACAGCAGTAAAACCCTAACTAAGACAGAAGTAGTCCAGGAAAACCCCTGGGCCAGGGAATATCCATGTTCTGAGAGAGAATGCCAGTATTGAGAGGACCCCTATGAGTCAGGGAGCAGTCCTGCAATGGAGAGGAGAGGAAAGAACCAACCTCCCAGCAGCCCAAGGTTCTTAGGCCTCTGGCAGGAACCTGAAGGTCCACCCTACACTTGGTAGTATGACTTAGTGCCAAGCACTTGGCTCCTAGCAGACTCTGGGGAGATTCTATACGAATCCCAGTGTACCATGGTTCCCTGGGCCTATCATGTCCTGAACATAGAAGCTGAATAGACTGGGGGAGGGGCAGGGAGGACTAGCACATGGCGGGGGCATCCCAGAGGTTTTAGAGCCAATGAACATCCAGGCCTGTTGTCTCACTCCACAGGGTAAAGCCCACTGCAAGGGTCATTTATCCCCAGCAGGCCCTCGGGTGGACTCACCAGAGGTTCACCAGGAAGACATGCTCGATCTCCTGCAGGATCTCCAGCTCCCGGAAGACATTCCGCACCTCATCACGCTCAATGCACTGCTGCTTGTTCATGTACTTCATGGCGTACATCTTCTCTGTGTCCCGCTTCTGCACGATGCACACCTGGAGGGTCAAGGACCACTCAGCAGAATGCCAGAAACTGAACTCTTCAGCTCCCTTTGCCCTGGTAGAGCCAGGGTTCCTAGCTGGCAACAGGACGAGGCTATGAATAGGCACCTTCTACAGACTGGCAGAGCCCAGTCACAGTGCACCCAGACAAGACTCCTAGCTTCACCATGGGCTGGTTTGTAGTGCTGAGGCCCTTACCCACCATGACCTGTACAAGCCATCTCAACTTATGGAGCTTCAACACCCCCTTCTCAGGGCCTGGATCAGCCTATGGCTTTGTGGTATGCTGGGGACTCTTGTGTGGTTTGAGTGTGAAATGCCCTCTCCACAAGTTCCATGTGTTTAAGCACCTAACCTCCAGCTAGTGGCTCTGTTTTGGAAGCTTGCAGAAGATTTAGTAGATAGAGCCTTGGAGGAAGTAGCTCACTGTGCTGGGGGATGGCTTAGCCCTACTTCCTGTCCACTGCTTCCTGGAGATGCCCTCACAGACCCATCCAGGGGTGTGTCTCTTAATTGACTTCAGACCCTATCAAGTAGCATGTTTCAAGATAAATATCCTAGGAATGAAGGAGAGAACCCTCATAGCACAAAGCTGCGCATCCAGGAAGCCTCTATCTACCACAGGATCATTGTTTCCACCAAGCAAGAACTGTCCATGATAGCAGGTTCCTGGACGATCCTGAAGGCACAGCACTTTCTTAGCAGTGTACTGTCATGGCCCAAGACCAGCACTGGTATCCCTTAGCAGAGAGGAACAGATGATGGGAAGGATGAATGAGCAGAAAAGCAGCTGATATCCCTTGTGGCCACAAAATGTCAGTCTGAACCAAGGACAAAAGATTCCCCAAAGGAAACAGGAAGTTAAGACATAAGAAGCTGGTGCAGAGCCAGCACCTGTGCCCACTGCCAAGTCACCCGAGGACAGGTGACTCGCATAATCAGAGCCACTGCTGAGGGTTTCTACAGACTATGGTCTCCAGGTCTTTGTGGAACACTGGTCACTGTTCTGAATGATTCTGGGCCTCAAAGTGGATGAGACTCCCAGGTATCACCAGAAAGCCTGGAGCTGCCCATATACCTCAGTGGCACTGGCCTCAGGCCCATCCTCTGGATCCACCCTGAAGGAATCCACATTTCCTTTTCCTGAGAATGTACACAAAGTAAAAAAGGTCTCTAGGTCGCTGTAAAGCAAGATGACTTCTAACCTCCTGGCACAGTCCCATAAGCTTAATGACTGCCACACAACCATTGAAAAGTCACTGAAAGGACTTCTAATGGCATGTAACAAGTCTGGAACACGAAGCAAGAACACTAAGCTATGCAGTATCAACAATAGAGTGATCCGCTCAGTCTGCACAGAAGGTAGAAATGAGCCATGGAACGGAGGCAGCTGGGATGGAAAAGCTGCACAGACTCTTCTTGGCTATGGTTTCTGTCGCACTGCTGTGCAGTTCTGGTGACAGCTGGTGGTGCTTCTGTGGACCCTGCTCTACAGCAGTGACGTTAGGGCTGTCTGGCACTCTGGTCTTCAGGGTCTGTGAATGAAGTGGCTGAGCAGCTTCTCGGTTCTGAGCCGCCCTATATATCCTCCCACCATCCAGAGACACAACCTCTGTATCCACAGCTGCAGTTTCCAAGGCAACACTGCACACTTAGTACCTTGCCCACAGACATTGTAAGCCCAAGGGAGCTTAGCCTGAGACACGATGCCAACAGAGTACAGAGGGGACATCCGAGTGCCTCTAGGAGTCCATATACCTCAGCCTAAAGCCATCAGTGGCACAAAAGCAGCCAAGTCCCCATGCAGGCCACAAAGATCCCTGGCCTGGAACTAGAAACTTCCTCTGCTGGATCTAATGCCCCAGGAAGATGCACCAGCTCCTGCCTCCAGGGACCATGCCTCTGTGCCCCAGTCTCAGCACTGCACTGCCCTTTGAGAGGCAGACCAGTACGAGCAGCTGTGGGGTTGGTTGCAGGGGTCATATGGAACATTCAGAGAATGGGTCTTGTGTCTGAGGGTGGGTTGGTCCAAAAAACCTTCTTGAATCTTTCTTTTCATAAAAAAATAAAATAAAACAAAATAAAAAATAAAAAAAAAAAAAGCCAAGTGGGGCTGTTGCTCAGTCAATAGAGCAATTGTCTAACATGCACAAAGTCGTGCTCCAATCCCTAGCATTGCATAACACTGGATGTGGTAGTGCATTCCTGTTATCCTAGCAGATGAAGGCAGAAGTTCAAGGTCAACCTTGGCTACATAGTAAGTTCAAGGCTAGCCTAGTCTGCACAAGACTAAAATACAAGAAAAAAGGCAGAAAAGGGGAAAGGAAAAAGGGAAAAGACGGAGAGGTTGGGGGAAGGAGGAGGAAGGAAGGAGGGAGGGAAGAGGAGAGGGAAGGAAGGAAGGAAGGAGGGAGAGAGAAAATAAGAGAGAGACAGCAAGAGAGCAAAAGAGTGAAAGATCAAGAGAGAGCATGAGAGCGAGTGTGTGTATGTGTGTGTGTGTGTGTGTGTGTGTGAGAGAGAGAGAGAGAGAGAGAGAGAGAGAGAGAGAGAGAGAGAGAGAGAGAGAGAGAGAGAGAGAGAGAGAGAGAAAGAGAGAGAGAGAAAGAGAAAGGGTGAACAAGCTCAAAGGTTTTGTCCAAGAAGCCATAGGACTCCCTAGCTGACTGTCCAGGATATAAGAATACAAACCCATAGTCTCCCAAGAGGGCCTCAGACAGCCCAGTTTAACCTGCCTTTCTGTGTCCCTGTAGGTGCTTCATGAACTGTCAAACTAAGTCAGTCACTCAGAAAACAAGCTTACAAAAAGAAGGTGAAAAATCTCAGCTACCAGGCAACTATGCAAATGTGTGTGAATAGGCACAGCCACACTCAAGCCGAACCATCTGCTTCTGCACACTGTGCAAATGCTCTCAGGACTTCTGAGCCTGCCGAGGACTGCTGGGTCCTTCCCAAGCCTCTTCTCTGCAGAGAAGGATCCAGCTGCCCTCTCACTAGGAGACACAAATGTCCTGGAAGGAAGCTGCAGGTGGGGTCATAGGCAACAGGTAGAACTGCCTCAAAGGCTCCTGGCCAGGGTTCAGAAAATAGGAAAACCTGGGAATGCCTTCAACAGTCCTTCATTAGCATCTGGCCACTTCTCAGAGTCTGCCCACCCCAAAACCAGCCCTGGCAGGAGCCAGCCAAGTCTGCACACAGGCCATCGCGATCCCTGCAAAACTGCGTGGCTCTCAGACTAGTTAGTTCTCCTGGGCATTCTGAACCTGGATAGATCTTGACACCAATCCCACTCCATGATCCTAACTGTCCAGCTGCAGAGAAGGACCAACAGATGTGTCCAAAATGAATTCACAGGCTGGAATAGGGCAGCTTCTGGGCATCTCAGCTCAGTCTGAGGCCGGGGGTCAGGCCAAGTCAGCCAGTGTTGGCTATTGTACAACATCCATCCACTCAGTAGCCCTGCCCACAGGTCAAGCGTGGAGGTGTAACTGTGCACAATGACAGCAAGATTAGTGAATGGGTTAAAACCATACTGGCACACTGACTATTTCGAATTAAAGGTACTTGTAAGATGAACGGGCATAAGCCAACAAATAGCTGACCATCCTGTCTCCTAAGAGCAACAACCTTGCTCAGAACCCAAGAGCTGTGTAGACCGCACTTGTATGTTTCTGTTTAATCCTCCTACCTGATCTGGTTGCTTCTTTACAGGTCAGTAGCTATGTGATGCCCGTAGCTTTTGGTCAGACCACCTAGAGAGCTAGCTAGCTGTCTTGCACACTGCCCAAGTAGTGGCCCTCACCTACCCCACCCTGCAGCCTTCCTTGGGCTCAGCTCTGTGCAGAGGCTCTGTGCTTTCTAGGGGCCCTTCCCCTTGTCACATAGGTCAGGTCAGTAGCACCTACTATCTCCTGGGCAGCAGGAAATCTCATTTGGGGGAAAGCACCTGTAGAGCAACTTATGGCATCTCTGGTTTAGGATGTCTTTAAAAAGAAGATTGTGACTCAGACCTTCCAGACACTAGCAACCACCAAGGAGGCCCAGGAATCTCGCCTTCCTGTCTTCTGTTTCTTTACTGGTGACAGCAGTCCCTGCAGGAGGCATGGCCTTCAGGCACAGATGCAAGGGCTGGGTGCTCATTTGTCACCTCGGTCCTCTGCAGTGTGAGGAGAGATGCTTTGCGGGGGTTTTCTATTAAGATTGCTAAGCCAGGAGATCAGAGACCTTGGGCGCAAGCTCCACAGCCAGTCCCACAACACCCAGAGGAAGCTCCACTCCCAGGCGCTCTGACAAACCCAGGCTTAGAGGTAAGCAGGAACCAACATCTGTCCCAACATTGGGAGTAACTGGGACCAGCGGGACCAGGCACATAGGAACTCCGCCAGCCCAGTGACTTGGGTTCCTTCTGGTCTGTCTGGGTTAGTGTTCGGAGCAGACCTTGGGCACAAGCTCTGCAACCAGTCCCACAACACTCAGAGAAAGCCACACTCCCAGGATCCCAGAATCACAGAATCACAGAGACAGCTTGACTCTGAGGAGTTCTGACATAACCAGGATCACAGGAAGGACAGGCTCCAGTCAGATTTAGCAAGGGCAGGTAGCACTAGAGTTAACCAGATGGCGGGGTGGGGGGCGCAAGCATAAGAAAATAAACAACACAAACCAAGGTCACTTGCCATCATCAGAACCCAATTCTCCCACCATAGCAAGTCCTGGACACACCATCACACCAGAAAAGCAAGATTCAGATATAAAATCTGAATGATGACTTCTCATGGTGATGATACAGGACCTTAAGAAAGACATAAATAGCACCCTCAAAGAAATACAGGAGAACAAAGGTAAAGAGCTAGAAGCTCTTAAAGAGGAAACACAAAAATCCCATAAAGTACTACAGGAAAACACAATCAAACCGGTGAAGGAAATGAGCAAAACCATCCAGAATCTACAAATGGAAATAGAAACAATAAAGAAATCAGAAA
>NW_022196904.1:128327937-128338769 GCF_008632895.1 Mastomys coucha
AGTATTGTTTATTTCATGTTTTGACACTATACTATGGTTTTCAGAACAGCTTATATATTTCAAAAGTACTTATATAACCAAAAGAAACATAGACGATTAACTAAGGAGGTGGCTTGTAAGAGAACAACAAAGTGAGACTGAATGCTTTGCTTGATATTTGTAACTCTTGTATCAAGTTTGAAGAAGAGGACTTTATAAGTTACTCTTTCTCTGAGATGAGTGCTTTTCCAAATTCTCACAGCTAATGATCCAAATTCTTAGCCTCACCTAATGTCTGTGCCACCCTCCAAGCAGAACCATTGTTCATTGAAACAGTTGGTGAATGACTTTATGGATAGACAATCTTAATACCTACACCATTTCTTAAATGAATGTAACCTGTTCTCTGTGGGCTGAGAATGAAGTCACTCACTCAAGTCAAATAGCTTTTACCATAGCAGGAAGTCTGTACCCAAAAATCGAGCCTACAATTCATTTCTTGATGCAGCAGAACTATCAACTCTCAGCTTAGCTATGATGGAGGTAAAATCCTTTGGTGATATAAGGGTCATTGAAATACAGCCTTATTACAATGAAACCCAATGTCTAGAAATTGTTCTTATTTTGGGCTTGTACCACAGTAAGAGCCAAGATTTTAAACTCTACTAAATACAAAACAAACAAAAAGCTTTATATATTCATGTTTATTTAAGAAAATACTAGTAGTGATGTACTATTTTGAAGTATACAGCTAATATGTTTGGAGTTATTTAAAATTTATATTGAGAAATATGTATTTTCACTATTGCTGTAGACGAGCATCTACATAAGACTGTGAAATCAATTGTTTTATATCAAACAACTTTTATAATACTTTTTATTTTTATAATATTTTATAAAGTTTAAGGAATATGACAAAAAAGATATTGTAGGTATTGAAGGGGGGTCTATGGGAGGAGCGGTAGTACAAAAGGGGAACAAGAATGTGATTCAATTCTATTTAATTAAAATATGTTTTTAAATGTTAACAAACTCAGATAAATTGAAGTCATGTAACTTTTCTCATCATAATGCAATAAAAGGTTTTTTTCTTTTTAAAAAAGGAAAAGGGCTGGAGAGATGGCTCAGCGGGTAAGAGTACCAATTGCTCTTCCGAAGGTCATGAGTTCAAATCCCAGCTACCACATGGTGGTTCACAACCATCCGTAATGAGATCTGACACCCTCTTCTGGTGTGTCTGAAGACAGCTACAGTGTACTTATAATAAATATATAATAAATCTTAAAAAAAAAAGGAAAAAAAAGGAAAAAAAAGATTGCTAAGCCAGGCTAGACCCCTATCCTGCTGCCAACCTTAGACATGGCCCTCTGGCCCAGATCTCGCAGCCCCAGCTTTCTTGTCATGAAATTGGCTGCAGATCATTGCCCCACTTGGAGTAAAGAAATGGAAGGAGCATTGTACTACTTCATCTCTAAGGTGGAGGTGTGCCTCCCTGCCTCAGACATTCTCACAGCTGCCCCCAAAGCTTCCGCAGCAAGACATTTTTAGGTGTCATATGCACCCTGCCACCTTCTTTGCACCTGGAACACATCCTGAGCCATTCTGGAAAGCTTTAGGGGTTAGGGGTGGTTCTGTGATCACAAAGGAACCTGTGAAGATCTTCATGTAGGCCCTGGAGGCAACTGCCTGGGTCTGAGGTGTCCCTGGAGTCCCCTCTCTGAGACTCACATTTCCCTCCCTTTCTCCAGTTTTCCAGGGTTATGGTATTGTGTGCATACAGAAGACGGGGCAGCTTCAGTCCACATAGCATAAGCTGCCGTGAAGCCCTTCTGGTGGCTTGTGAGGGATAGCTTGTGTGGACTGGGGCTGGGGGGAGGGCAAAGGCTGCTGGAGAACATTACCCAGTCACTCACCACAGGTCCTAAGTGCTCTGCTCCAGTGAGTGGATAACACAAATCACTTTGCCCTATTCCACGAACATGACAGGAAAAGAGAGGGGTGAAGGGGTAGGTGGGGGGGGGTGCTGCTGCGACATCAAGGGTGTGAACAGAGGACTCCTGAAGGTAGGAAGATGCCACATCTGCTTCAAGACTAAACTAGCAGGAGATTGGCAGGCCAAAATGGGGAACCACAAGAGAAAGCACCAATGGCCGAGTGTTGAGCTATAGATCTTTCCCCCTGAGCTAACTACAATCCTTCTTCAAATTATTATTTTGAAAGCCTATTAAATTTTTCAGAATGAAAATACATGTCAGCCCCAGCAGGCCACCTAGCCTACCTGGTCCTGAATCCAGGCCCTTCTCTGACTGATGCTTCATTCTGCTCCCAGTGAGCAGAATTATGGGCCTGTCGGTCACAGTCCCAGCCCATCAGAGCATGGGCTGAGGGGCTTCTCTTGCAAATATACCTTCACTTTGAGCAGGAGGCAGAGAAGGCCAATTACTTCAGAGGCAGAAGTGAGCTGACTGGGAAAGTACCCAAGGAAGGCCTCCCTTTGTGAGCGGGGGAGGGGGGCGTCTCTGCCTAGCAGGTGCAGAGCCGTAGGTGATTCTGTCCCTTCTGTGCCTCCTCTATAAAAGCTGTCTGCAAAATTCCCCACTCTTCCGAGGTCAGTTATGCACACCCACACACACCACAGGTCCTGTCTCCAGGATCCCTAGGGAAAAATACCTTCCCTAACTCAGTGCAGAAACCCCACAGTCACTGCCAGGGAGACTCTATAATTTTCCCACTACAATGAACCACTAGGAGCTGCTACTAGCTACAGAGCCACAGAGAAACAAAGGGAGCAGCAGGCAGATGGGAGTTTCCTGAGTCGTTGCGTTGAGCTCTTGATTCGCTCTTGATTCCTAAGTCTAATGTTAGCCGAGTTATGGTGAGGGTCTCCGAGAACACAACCAAGCTGAGGGCCTGGAGGTCATGGGTAGACCCTAAATCAATGACAGATGTACTCACAGAAGATAGGAATAAAAGTATAGGAGTAAAAGAATAAGGAACAAGGTCATGAGCCAAGCATACACCTTTAATCCCAGCACTTAGGAGGTAGAGGTAGGTGGATTTCTGAGTTTGAGGCCAGCTTGGTCTATAGAGTGAGTTCCAGGACAGCCGGCTATACAGAGAAATCTTGTCTCAAAAACAAACAAACAAACAAACAAAAAAACAAAAACAAAAACAAAAGAAAAGGAACAAGGTCACGTGGAGACGGGATAGATGTGAAGATACTGATCCTGACCATGGTGGCAGACAGCTACAAGCCAATGACTGCTAAAGATCATGGAGACCGCTGCAGCCTCCAGGAGCCTGAAAATGCCTTTCTCTCTTGCTTGCAGGAATAGCCAGCCCTGTTCCCACATCAGACCTCAGTCTCTAAAGAGTCCAAGCATTGGCTGTTTGGAGTTGGCATGTGGTGGGACATTGTTGCGGTCCCAAGAAGTCAAACGGCATGCCCATTCCGAGCATGTCTATTATGGATACATGGGCTCCCTGCAGAGTCAAAACCTTGGCCTAACTCTGTATTGCACCCTCACCTGGACATCTCTCTCTTTTCTGTCTCCTAATCTGGCCCACAGTCTTTCTTCTCCTTCGCCTTTACTGTCTTCCCACCCAGGCTGGCTTGGCCTGGTCACTGTTGAGTGGGGCTGTCCCTCAGAGCTCTGCACTGTGGACACACCCACAGCTACAAAGGATGGAGCTCTGAGTTTCAGCTAATGACTAGGTCAGCTGGAAAAGCCTGGCTCTGCTGGCCTCCAATGCCAGCCCCCTCAGAGAGGCTCCAAGGAGGAATTTTATGCTGCCCTGGTTTAGAGGGACTGCAACTGCGGCAGGTCTGACAGAGCAATGTGAAAGGAGACCCAGGGCCTCTTCCAGCTAAGCCTTTGCCGCAGGCCCCAGTGAACTGTTTCCGCAAAGGAAATTGGTCCGGGCTTTCTGGGCCACTTCCTCAGTAATCCACTTACACCAGACAAAGAGGAAGTGGGATCAGATCTCAGAGGAGTGAGCCCTGCTGCTCCTGGTCTGCAGGGCGCCCTTCAAAATGCCACTGCTCAGCCTGGCATAAGCTGGTGGCTAATGGCGGTGTAAGTGCCATTCTAATTGAATGCTGTTTACACATCTAGCAGACTTAAGTGATTCACCACAAGCTCTTTTTCTTTCCAAGTCATTTTATTTTTTGTTCCCCAGAAGGCAAAGAGCTGACAACAGGTACTCAGAGCCCCTGAATACCATAATGAACACACCTCCTGTGAGTAGCAGAGCCCAGGGAAGGCAAACCTGGACCACAGGGTACCAGAAAAAGATCCTGCCTTCCCCAGGATTCGGTTGGTGGGCAGTGCCAGCAGCACAAAAAAATAAAACCACACGATGGGTTCTGGAGGTGTATGCGACTGCCAGAAAGTTGACCTTGGAAGAGGGTTGCCTGGGTAATGTACAATAAGGACAGTTTCCCTGGACAGAGAACCAGGCAACTCATGCAGAAGCAAAGCAAGGCAAAGGGTAGACAGAACAAAGAAGGATGCTCAGACAACTCACAGGTATCCCTGACAGGGCAGCAGGGACCACGCTAGTCTCCTGCTTCTCTCAAGAGGTTATGATCTTGAAGAGGTTGGCACTCCTCGAGAGTCCCATCCCGGGTCCCTTCCTGGACCAGCTCCTGCAGTTCCCTACTGAGATAATGTGCCCAGTCTAGACCTGTCCTCAGTCTAGACCTGCCCCCAACCTCTGTCCCTCAGAGACTTACTTCAGGGGAATGTTCGGCCTTGAGGAGGTACCACTGCTCCATGTGGTGAGGAGGGGGACTCACGCAAAGAGGAGAGGAGCAGGTGGGACAAAGACTTGGTTTTCTCAGCTCTAAGCACTACTCCCTGGGCAGCAGCTGGTAGAACTAAAGAAGCTTTGGGTGTCACAGTTAGTCACTTCTCATCACTGTTAATGGATACCTGACAGAAGCAGCTCAGGGGCTGAAAGATTTGTTTGGGCTCAGAGATTAATAAGGTACAGTTCATTATGGCAGGGAAGGCATGACAGAGGCCATGGCAGCAGACACCTAAGCCGGGGACTCCCATACCCCGTAGGATCAAAAAGCAGGATGAATGCTGGTTGTTGGCTCTTTCTCTCCGTTTCCTCCCCTTTTCTTTAGTCTGCATCTCCAGCTTATGGGATGGCGCTGTGCCCATTGCAGGTGGGTTTTCCTCCTGAGGTATAACTCTCTAGAAACATTCTCATGCACACCAAGGGGTTATCACATAAGCATGACAGCCAAATGGGGAGAGACAAGCAGGCCAGTGGCACAGAACAGAAAATCATGAAGCCGACCAAACTGACAAAGACTATTTCTTTTGCCATTACAGTGGCTTCTCAGATTTAAGTTAAAAAATGAATTTTTAATAAGGATGTTATCAACATCTACTAAGTTGTTGTATTGAAAAGTTGATCCTTTCCTGACACTACAAGCCAGAATGAGGTCCAGGTTATGAGTTTTATCCTGACACATAAAACCTGAAAGCAATAAAAGAAAACAAGAAGCTGTCTTTAAATGGAAGTACAGACAAATTTCTGTGGCTCTGAAATCCAAAAACAACTTGGAAAGTGATTGATTAAACAAAATGGCTGCATAAAAAGAAAATACTATGCATAGGAAAAAGTGTATAAATGAACTTGGTAGACAGATAGAAAATATTTGCAACTTAGGTCAGAAATAAAGGTTGTCATTCCTAATAGAGATTGCACTCTAGAAACAAACAGAAATACCAACTAATGAGAAAAATAAAAATAATAAAATAGGCAAATTAGACTACCACAAGAGAAGTGTAAGGCCAGGCTAGCCGAGTTGCTATGCCTCATCTGTTAGGCTGGCAAAAATCCAAGCATCTGGCAACATGCCCTTATGGTAGACACCCCATAGAAGACAATGATGCCACCCCTATGCTGCGGGACTTGGCAATTTCTAGCACAAGTCATGTTCACCACCCTCCAGCCTACATATTCCTTCTAGGAACTAACCCCAAGACATACTGCAGAAGCACACAGGCATGGCTAAAGCAGGAGGCATAAGGACAGTGGGGCTTGTTGGCACACCTTTAGACAGCAACAAATCACAACATGAATGACCAGCACAATGATGTCCTCTAGAGGCGCACATGACTGAATCCTGGAACCTGTAGATAGGTTACTATGCATGGGAAAGGGACTTTGCAGCTGTGATGTTGACTTTGAGAGGAGGACAGCATCCTGGACTGAGGGCATCGGATGCTGCCCCGTGGTCCTAAAAAGACAGTGATGGAGGCTGGGAAAAGGGAGAGCCCAAGTCAGAGAAGACAGAAACAAGAGGCCTGAGTGGCAATGAGACCACCAGCCAGAGTGAGAAACACCTCTAGACCTGGGAGGAGGATTTGAGATGAATTTGGAGTGTCCAAAAAGAATGCAAGCCAGCCCACACCAGGCTGCAATAAACAAGTGGTGAGCAGTCCTGGACAGCTGCGCCAAAGTCAGATACACACGGGTCTCAGGCAGAAGCATGGCTCTCTGATGACAGAGCCTTGCTTCGGTCACAGGGGATCTGATAAAGACTTTGCAGAGATGGAGAAAAGCTCACAGAGAGGGTCCCTCGGGACAGAGCAGCCTCAATCAAAACTACATGGCAGGGGAAGGAGGGGCAGATGTGGGGAGCAAGGGAACTCAACCACTCCTGTACAGCTTCACTGTCAACCCGATTCAGAGCAATAACAGCCACAAGCCCATTAGGAAAGCCCTGAGTCTGACTCGTACTTATTATATGGCCACACCGTTGACTCTTTTAGGTGTGAAAAAGTTCTGTGGCCACCTTTAAGACAATCAGCCTTGTGTTTTGAAGACACCAACTGAAGTACAAAGAGGTGGGCTGCTCCTCTGTAATTCAGTTTAATGCAAGAGAGGGACAAGAAAGAAACCTGTCGTCCACAGGGTGGTCAGGCACGTAGTAGGCCCTTGTACATCTTCCCTCTATTTTTGAGTTGTGGACTTCAGTGGTTCAGGCAGAACTGAAAGCTGCTGTTTGTTGTGGTCAGTGGAGGAGTACGCGCAGCACTAGCACTGGGCTCTGCTCCGTGTGGAGGCCTGGAACCCCAGGCTTAAGATAAGATGAACACAGCCTTCCCTGGCAAGGGACAACATCTGCCCTGTTGTCCAGGACATAGAAACTTGGGAAGTATCACAAAGCATGAGGCTTCCACAGGGGGGTGACACACAGATCAGCTGATGTCTTAAAACAGAGGTGTCTTTGGGGTGCAGAGGCAGAGAGGGGAGCAAGGTGCACGGTGAGCAGAGATCACACAAGGCAGTCATAGCCTCCTATGAGCCTCAAAGCATGACCTGCATCTTGGACAGCTGTGTCCGCCAGCCCCACGAGCTTCACTGGCAAGGGGAGCTCCTCCAAGCCCAACAAGCAGGGGGCAACCATCCTGCTACCGGACATCAGCAGGACCACTCTCAGCTGAATATCCTCCTAAATCAAGCACCCAGGGACCGGGTACACCAGTGACAGGTGACCGGGAGTGACAGGTGGCCTTCATATGCCTATGCAGGGAAGAAAGCAAGAGCTCTCCGCCGAAGTCTGTCACAAGGGGAACAGCTATTTTTAAGGCCCCAATGCTGCCTGGGTGACCCTGAGAGGCAAGCCTGGCACATTCACATCGTGTTTTGGCCCACTTAGGAACATGTGATAAATGCTCTGCTGCATGCTGGCTCTGTGGGGCCGTGGTCAGGAGCCTTTCTTTGTCCTACGGTGGCAGCAGAGGCAAGTCCAGAACAAGCTGTTAGAAGAGGGACTTGCAACAGGCTCCTGATACCCAAGACCACAGCATCCCTAGATCCCATGGCACCCTTGGTACCTACAGTACCGGCAATTCATGTGACACCCCTGGACCACAAAGCTTTGGTGGTACCCCAGCCAAGACTCAGAGTGTAGCTGCTCTCTCAAGAACTAAGCCCCGCCCCCCTTGATCAGCCTCCTGCAGCTGATGGCTGCCTCACCTCCTGACCTTTAGGACTTTTGAGGAATCCGCTGAAGCTATGCTCAGGACTCCTGTGGGGTCTCTTTCACCTCCAATCCTGGAAGGGATGGATTCCTGTTTGATCTTCAGCATTCTTTCCCTCTTCAAAGCCACCCTAGCTGGCAGCCCTGGCTTTCATGGAGAAAGGCTACTGATGGAGACTCACTAGGTGTGGGCGGGCATGGAGAGCCTCCTAGGGTGAGGACAGGGCCCAGATGGCTTCTGCAGAGGTCTGTGCTTGGGGGCCCACAAAAGGGAAGTTCAAAAGGCATCAGGCAGACTGAGCATCCCAACACAACTTCTCAGGCAGAAAAGTTCACAGTTCACTCAAAATTTACATCCAGAGTCAGCCTGGGCCTGAGTGACAGCTCTTCAGTGGGCAGGTGAGGGCAAGCACCCTGCAGCTGAGCCACCCTGTACGGGACTCACTTGGAACTGACAACTGTCCACTCTGAGTGTCTCTGTAGTCCTTCCCCGGGCCCCATCTGCTGCTGTGGTCCCACAAGGGGACGTAAGGTCCTCCTGAAAAGAACACCTTCACATCTCTCCTTCCCGACTAGTCTGTACATGTTTTCCACAACCAGCAAAGGTACAAACCAGAGGCAATTTCAAACCATCTTAGATCACAACCAACACAGCTAACAGAGGCCACTGTTTTGAGGTCTCCAGGGGATACTCCCTGACAAATGAGATGGTTCCACCAAATCTGCTTGGGCCTAATAAGGTCTCCTCAGCCTCTGCCAGTGGGGTAGACCCGGCAGGATGTCTGTAAGAGGGGAAGGGGTAGATGCCTTAGCCAGAGCCTGTGTGCTGTAGGACTGGAGGGTCACAAGCTGGGGAAAATAAAACCCAGGCACCTGCAGGGAGCGCAGCAGCTGTGATCAGGGTCACCAGCACTAAGCAGCATCTGGAGACTTGTCACTGCTATGGACAGCTCTAGTGGCCACCTTGAGCTTACTCTAGTGATGCTTTTTCATAGATGCTATACACACTGTGACAGCTAATCCTGTAATGGGGCCATAGAGCAATGGCTCTGACAGCTACAGTATAAATATTTGAGATGCAAAACCCCAGAGTTCAGGATCCAGGGTGTCTTGGAAGAAAATGGTAGAGATAATGGTAAGTGTAAGAAAGTCACTTGACGCTGGTATAAGCATCAAAGGTCAGAACATTGCCCTCCACCTGCCTGGTATCAGAGTCCACTGGCTAAGAACAAGGAGCACAGAGGGTACCACCCACCCAACTGAACTGACACAGGCTTGCCTCCCATTGACCTTCTCATCCTGGTGTCTCGGTGATCCATACTAGCTGCAGGCAGAACTGACTCCAGCAGCCCCAGGGGTGACCCTGGACCCCATGAGTCAGCATTAATCATCCCAGCAATCAGATCCCAGAAGTTAGGCATCTCTGAGCTCTCTGTGGCTATAACTGGTCTCCTGCTGCTGTGTGGAGCATCCGAGAACCAGATTCTCCACAAACAGAGCTAGTGAACCATAGGCCCAGTGATGTTCCACAATACTCCTGGCAGGATGCAGCCACTGAGAGGTTGCCATGGCAACCACAGTGCTGCCTTGTCTCTGAAATGCTGGGCAGAGGCAAGGTGTCATCATTGGGGGCCATGTTAACAGATCTGTCAGGAAGGGGCAAGAGGACCCTGGCCCAGCTGCACACTAGCCCAAATCCCCCAAATTTTGCATCTACATCTGAAGATGATCTTCCCCAAGTCTTCCCTGGATTTATCTAGGGATTTGAGAACTCAGCAGGGACAGAGCTCCTGGAGTGGTTAGGGCCTCTGTCAAAGGCATTTCACACCAGTTCTCTAAGTTCTTTTTCTATAAGCTGAAAAGAAGGTGACTGTGTGTTTCTATTGGTGTGCAGGCCTCCCTTTTCCATACAAGAGCTCCATCAGTCCTTCTGTGAGAGCTCTGCAGCCAAAATGTGAGGCCCAGCTGCTTAGGAGACCTCAGGCTAAGACTGGAGTAGGGGAGAGAGAGGCTAGGTTTCCCTTCCCTGAAATCGCAATGTCCAGGCACCCTGAAGCTTCTGTGTATGCGAGCTATGGCTGGCTGGCCTTGGCCTGGGGATAGAGAGAAGGAGGAAGGTGGGGGTGGGGGAGTCTAAGGAACAGAGAGTGACCAGGGCAGTAGGGAGGTAAGAGATAAAGATGGATGGAGAGACTTGTCCAAATTGAAACCAGGCCCATAAGGTCCTAGGGAGGAGAAACATTCCTGCCAAAACAGCAAACTATGCCTGTTGTTTTCCCAAAGTGAACCAAGGTACTAAAATCCCCACCTAGACCAGCACTCTTGCACTCCCTAAAGGACATCCAGACCCAGGAGTCAGGCATCTCCTTGGGATCTTCCTGGTGTTTCCCTGATCTTCTACTTACTGGTGACATGTCCCAGAGGATCTTTAGGACTGATACCTTGCCTATAGATAGCACTGACAGACATTAACGTTCAGCCTTGAGTCTGTTTATCACAGGAAACTTGCCTCCAAAGCTCCTCGCACCCGCTGGAATCCAGAAGCAAATCCTATCTTCCCAGCAAGAAATGTCCACCCACAGACTGCAAGATCACTATCTTAACTGCCTGGGCCCCAGATTGGGTACAAGTCCTATATTCAGGTATGTCCAGCTTCTGCTCAGCCATAATAAAGCTCTAGGAAGCAGCCCCTCCCTTCGCTCCTGGGAGGGGTTTGGGGTGGGAGAACTGATGGGAGCCAACATTGGGATACACAGACTAACCAAGTCTCCAATTAGAAAAACAAATTCCTAGCCGGGCGGTGGTGGCGCACGCCTTTAATCCCAGCACTTGGGAGGCAGAGGCA
>NW_022196904.1:128338779-128378416 GCF_008632895.1 Mastomys coucha
AAAAAGAAAAACAAATTCCTTACTACAGCAGCCAAACACCTCACAGAACAGCACACTACACAACTCTGAGAATACATGACAAACAACAAAATATGGGCCACATGAATGAAGGGTTCGGTTGACATCCCAGGCCTGCCACTTTGTGGTCCTGAATATTGTGCGTTAAAGGCACAGAAGAACAACAAATGCAGGAAAGGTTTCCTAAGAATGCACCAGATCTGCTAAAGATTCACCCTGTAGGGCCCTTACCACTTCCTCTCTTACTCTTAGTCTTCCCCTGATATATTTTAGACCCCGCTTTCTCCTTCTGTCTATGCCCAGGCCATGGCCAGCCATTGCTCACCCAGAAGATTTGGGGTGTCTGGACTTCTAGGGAGGGAAACAGCCTCTTTTTTCTCTACTCCAGTCTAGGTCTGAGGTCTTGCTCCTAAGCATCTGGGACTCCTGCTCTTCAGGACCGGCTTGTTATTCCCAGAATGGATAGAAGCCTAGAAGAAGAGCAAGTCTATATAGCACCAGCATCCTTCCCACAAGATGTCAGGATTCCAACAGGATGTTTCTCAGGGCCTTGGTTAAATGAGAAAGCTGGATGTGAGGTTCTGATACCTGAGTCAGGAGGTCACTAGAGTCTGCTGCCTCATGCAGGTGGCCCTGGGCACCCAGTTCATGCTTGGTGAAGGAAGCCCTAGGAAAGTCTATACTCAAAAGGATAGCCCCAAGAGGTGGTCAGGGCCAACGTCACTCTGTCTCAAACTGGTGAGGAGAATTTCAACCAGTGAGTCCCTCTAGTTTTCATCTCTATCTCTCTGCCAGCCATTCAACGTTTGCCTTTCTATTTCTGTATTTCTGACTTGAGCTATATTCCCAAGCATCTTGCCTGTGTGTCCCACTTCACTCCACCTTATGGAAACAACCCAAGCAGATTCTGCTCCCAGGAACAACTTTCAGGGGCTTCATGCTCAACAAATAAATGGCAACAAAATCAGCCCTCAACACCTGGAGGCCAGGGGGGCTTGGGAGTTCCACAGCAGAGGCTTGAGTCCCAGGCACCTAAACATTGCCCCCCCCCAGGCTCCTCTGAGACATAAGAAATCTCACCAGAAGATCTGTCTGTCACCATCAAGGAAACACAAGGAAACAAGTCTCTTGCTTCCACTGGGAAGGCTACAACCAGAAACTCAAACCCTGACAAATATGGGTGGGAGTGTGGAATGGTATGCCCTATGGTGGGGTGGTTAAATGAGAAAGCTGGATGTGAGGTTTAACATGGTTTAACATGCTTCAGCCTTTGTAGAAACAGCATATCAGTTCCTCTAAAGTCATAAGATCACCCTGTGCTACAGCAATTCCACCTCTGAGCAACCGAATTTAAAGACGATCAAGACACCATTGTACACTCATGTTCATAGCAACAGCAGTATGCACAATGGCTGATCTGTGGAAGCAAGCCAAGAATCCATCAATGGGAAAACACTGTACATGGGTCAGTAGGATTGCTCCACCTTCAGAGGGAGGAGATTCTGACACAGATGAACTTTGAGGATATTTTGCTACATGGACCCAACCAGAAACAAAAGACACATTTTTTTTTTCACAATTGCACTATACCATATTTAATGCTTGTGCCCCCTCCCAGGTTCCTGTATTAAGGTGTCAGTAGCAAATCTTGAGGGTGGGGAGGACTCATGAATAGAGCATGTCCTGATGAGGAACCCCAGGGAACTCTGACCTCTTTCCACCATCTGAGGGGCACAGCCAGGAAGTCAGCCTCCACCAGGGACCATATCTGTCTCCATTTTGAACTTCTGGCATCAGTAACTACTAGAGATATTTATTGCTCAAGCATCCAGTATGTGGCGCTTCTGTCATAGTAGCTAGAAATAACTAAGGCAAGGTGTCCCGAGTACTCAAAACCATAGGGACAGAAAGCAGAATTCTGCTGTTAGGGCCTGGAAAGGGGACAAGAGAGAGTTATCACTTCACAGGGATGGCTTTAGTTTTTGCAAGATGAAAGTAACTGAAATCTGTCATATAACAACATAGCCATGGTGACATGGGACTGTGCATCTAAAACAGCTGACCAAGATTGTATGGAGCTTACTAGGTTTTTAGGAATTGGGAAAACAGTCAAGGACTAGTTATAACAAATTTGTATAGCCCGTCTCTGAGAGTCATGGCCCCAACAGGGGAAGTAGCCATTGGTTAAAGGAACATTAACTGGAAACATTGGTCTCAGATGAACATATTTGCCACTGCTTGGCACACAGCAGGGCTTCGGTGGGCTTCACCTGTCTTACTTATAGGAAGAGTTGTCTGCTGGAAACACAGCTTCTGAGGCACAGCATACAGGTAGATATACGCTCAGGCCTACCGGAAGCCCAGCTTCATTTCCAGGCCCTCACTCCTTCCTCTCTGGGTCCAGTACTGTGACCACTGAGAGTAGCAAGGACAGAACCCAACCTGTGAGGCATTGACTCTCTCAAACACCCACCAGGCAGCCACCGCCTAAGATTCCTGGTGACCTAACTAGGCAGCAGCTAATTGGGATCGGGAAGGAGTGTCCCAACTGTACCACCCACCGTCTTAGACAGTGAGCCATTCTCCCCGACCCCACAGCAGCCTGCTTCAGCTCAACAGCTCTCGAAGACAAGACTTGGTCAGAGGAGCCATACTCCTGGATTTCTGCACACTTGACATAAGATAGGATATGCCAGATGCCCTCTTGAGGATCAGGAAGAACCCCTGACGTAGTGTAGGAGGGCAGTAAATACAGGAAGGGTTGGGTAAGGAGTGCCCTGAAAGCCTCCATGGGTAGGAAATGGAAACATTCCTGGAAAACAGCACCTACCCTTTATGCTGCCTGACTCCAGCCTAGCCCACTAATGCTGGTCTTCAGTCTGGGATGTTACAACCCATCCCTCTTCAGACCTAGATTCTGAATGCCTCCTGATCAAGATACCTCCCAGGATCAGCCACTTTCCTAGTCCTAGCTCCAGCTTCTGTTCTCTACTACTCCAAGAACATCACCTGCCTGTCCCTCTTGCCTGCATCCTCCACAGCCCTGGCAACCTCCATACAGAGGAGTTTCAACTGGACTCAGGCTAGCCATCCTCACAGACTCAAAACAGTTGGGCTGTAGGAGCCTCTGGGCCCCAGGGGATGTTAGAGATGCCTCCCTGTGGTTTGTTTTCAACACTGTGCTAAGCGCTCATCTGCTTTGACTTAATTCACCCCAGGCTTCAGCAACCAGAACAGCCATCCTTTGTGATACAAGGAAGTAGAGGCAATTAATCGCCCTCAATCACCCTGTGCTTTGTACTCTGGTGGAGGCATGATCTCTTTAGAGAAGGCTTGCGGAACCTAAATAGACACAGTGCACAGACAGCTGTGAGGCTAGAGGGGAGGGAAGTGCCCGGACAGCTGAACACAAACGTCTTTTCAGGAGGGGTCCATCCAGAGCACATGCTGCAGAAGCCGGGGGCTAATTCCAGCCTTTTCAGAGCTCTTGTTAAATCTCTTTGAGTTATAATTACCCCCAATCTGTAGCTACCACAAGGCAGCAATCAGGAAGTTAGATCTGGCCAAGAGAGAAAAGACAAGTAGAGACAGGCTCCACAGGGCGCCTGCTTGAGGGACAAGAGCCTCCCCTCAGGGTTGGTCTGGGAGGAAGAAGGCTGGCCAGACACACTGGGTCTTGTCACCTTGCACCTAAGGGACCAACATAGATACAACCTGGCCTCTGAGCTATACAGTGTGTAGCCTGAAGTGATGTTTCAGTTGGCAGGGCCATGAGATGTCACAGTAGCTCCTGAATCTTGGGGAGCTGGCCCCAAAACACAGCCTTCCAAGGCTTATTGAGGAAATCCCTCAGACTGCAAGATGTCTACAGTATTGTGAGTAGCTGCATGTTGGAACCTTCCAGGGTGACCAAGGTTCTACAAAACCAGACCAGACTACACTTTGTTGTCGACTGAGCTGAAAGCCCAGACACCCTGTGTGGAAGGTGGTGGAGGGCTAGATTGAGGGCAACCCCCTGAAGGCCTAGAGCTTCCACTTCCTCCCTGATAGTCCTGAGCTTTTTGCTCTAGTGATGGGAGTAGCTTCTCTGAGTAGAAACAGAGTAAATCTATGTGTGGCTCCATGGTTCCATATATCCCCACCCTCCACTGGCCCACCCAGAGACTCTTCCTTACCTTGCCAAAGCTGCCTTTCCCAATTGCTCTCAGAATCTGGAAGTGATCGAAGTTCACTGTGGAATGAAGCAAAGAGACACCAGGTAAGGCAGTGGAAAGACCCGGTACCAGGCACAAGAAGCTTGTACCTTAAGAAGCTTGCACCTGCTCAACAATCCTGCAGTCCATCAGAGATCCAGCCACTTAACCCCTCTCCTGAGGGGCTGATCGTGTCTCTGGGTAAACTCCAGCTATGCAAAGGATGGCTCAGACCCTCCGTGTAAGATTACTATGGGTTGGGAAACGTATATGACCACAGTCGGGCTCCCAGACTTCCTCGGCTGCAAATCTGCAACCCAGCAACTCCACTGACATTGAATCCCATGGAAAATGTGCAACAGGAAGCCAAGGCATCTCGACCCTTGGAGCACTAGCCCCTTGCTCTAGGCTTCTCCAACAACAGGATGGAGCACTTGCCCCGCTAGAGCTCACTGGATTATAATGGTCTCTTTATTAACAATGGGGAACAGCACAGGACACATTCAACACAGCCTGGTTGTCTTTCCCAGAGATCACCAGTGCCCACTGATGCAGCCTCTGCTGCTACAGCCCTGGTGAGCTGGACACCACTTGCCTGTGTCAGAGGAGAATTCTGATTCCCAGACTTCCCGCTGTGCCCTGATTCCCCTGGAGTCAAGATGGGTCATTCTCTTCTACCATCCTTTTCTCATGCAGGACCAGAGGGGCAGGTTCAGGCAGCCTGGATTTCTGCCCACACCACTTAGACAGGTCCCTCTAACTGACTCAGCCTAGAAGTGTAGGTGCCCACATGTATAACTCTATACCACACCACTTGGAGGGTCTACCCAGGGCTTTGAGCCTTGAGGACCCAGGCTGCCTGTGGCTCATGGAATCGTACACATTCACTCCATAACCACTTTGTCTCTGGAGATTTTGGGAGGGGTGGGACTCCCATTTCTTCCTAGCCTATAAGTATAAGGCAGGTGCTCTGCTGCTGCCCCAGAGTTGGGTTCTGAACAGTAGAAACTAGGTTGGTTGAGGGGTGGACAGGGCGCCAAGCTTCAGGGCTGGCAAGCATGTTGAGGAGGCCTATAGGGAATGGATGCAGATTTCATGGATAAGAACATACAACCATCTCACCAGGCCTACACAACACCACACAGCAAGTTCCAGGCCAGGATCTATTGACCTCAGGGTAGCTTAGTTTGTGGCCACCTGCTGGAGACCTCAGCCCCTGCCCACATGTTACCCTCAGTACCCAAACTCATCTGAACCTCATTCCTCAGCCATTCCTCACTTTACAGCTCTGTTGTTGTTGCTGTTTGAGAAAATGTCATACTGCAATGAGGAAGCACTCACAGCAGGGTGGGTGACAGCCAGCCCCACTGCCCTTCCTATGAGCAAGTAAACATGGTTGTTGTTTGGGATAAGTCATTGCATCTACCAGTTAGGAAAGGAAGGATGGTTGTCTAAGTCCTTTCATGTGATGGGGACAAAACTTAAAAAGTATGGTGAGAGAGTGGTGGCATGGTGGGTGTGATGGTCTGTATATGCTCTGCCCAGGAAGTGGCACTATTAGGTGTGGCCTTATTGGAGTAGGTTTGTCAACTGTGGATGTGGGCTTTAAGACCCTCATCCTAGCTGCCTGAAAGCCAGTGTTCTGCTAGCAGTCTTCAGACGAAGATGTAGAACTCTCAGCTCTGCCTGTACCATGTCTGCCTGGATGCTGCCCTGATCCTGCCTTGATGATAATAGACTGAACCTCTGAACCTGTAAGCCAGCCCCAATTAAATGTTATCCCTTATAAGAGTTGCCTTGGTCATGGTGTTTGTTCACAGCAGTAAAACCTTAAATAAGACAGTGGGTATGGTGGGAATGTATAGACACCATCCAGCAGAGGATCCCGTGTATTGTGCTCTTCTCTTGGGCTCCAGCCTGCCTCATAGCCGTGAAAAGGTGAAGGGGTAGATATGATGAAGTATAACACAAGGTTCTAAATGTAATGAGCGGGGATTGGAGAAGGGGTCTGGCATCAGGAGCCAAAACATCAGGCTGGGAGGGGAGGCTAGGCACTAACCTTAGGGTGTAAAATAAGGCCCACATCTTGATGGAGGGGAACAAGCCTGGGCCAGCCACAGTGTAGCTTTTGGAGACTGGGCTCTGCCAGCAAGCTTTGAGCCAGGGTCCCTGCGCCTGCCCAACCTGAGCTCAAATACAGCTGCTGCTACCTCAAAGGTGGAGGCTTCCTACAGCTGCAAATGGGACCCTAACCCACTCAAGCAGCCATAGTCAGGGAGCCTCATCCACTCCCCACAGCTGGAGAGAAGTGTGAGGCTCCGTGCCTACCTCCAGAATGGCAGCATTGTCTGTTGGGACCTACCCCCAGCCTACCGTCCATCCCAAAACCACTTGAAAAACAGGCTAGGCATCCCCCTGCTTGTGGACACCACAGCTCACTGTGATGTCCCTGGCAGCCCCTCGACAGCCAGCAGAATGCAAAGCGTCCAGTGTCTGCCCAATAGCTGTGAGTTCACACAGGAACTCAGCCAAGGCAACTAGACTTTGCAGAGCACAAGCATGAGTTTCTGAGTTTAGTCTTTCCTGGGAGGAAAGGATGGGGAATAAAATACATTAAATGACAGGTCAGAGGCATGTAGGAATCTCCCAGCAGCTGTCCTACACCATGCTCAGACACCTGCACAGCCGATGTCACCATCCAGGTTTGTGGGGATGAAGCCTCCTAGGAAGGCTGGGTGTCATGGCATATGCTTTTAATCCCAGCACTTGGGAGGCAGAGGCATGTGGAGCTCTGAGTTCAAGGCCAGCCTGGTTTAAACAACAAATTCAGGCCAGCCAAGGATAAATAGTGAGACCACGTTTTAAAACAAACAACAAAAAAACATGACTCCAGGCTCCTTCTGACCGGATCTGCTAGGGTGCAGAGCCAGCGTGGGCTCAGTGAGACCTGTGATTTGGACACTGGCCTGTCTGTGGCCTCCCACCAACCCTCAGCTTCCTGTGGTGGGCTGGAGTAGGTCTGTAGCTGCTGCCCACCGTGTACCCACCTCCTTGGATCTCTGGTTTCCTCCTCTGCCTGGGACACATGAGGCTCTCCCCTGTCAGCTTCTGCAGTAGGCGAGGGAGTCAGGGAGGCATGGCATTATGCTGGCTGTGGCCTTGAAAAGAAGCAGGTGCCAGGTGGCTTCAAGTTTCAGTATGCAAGCCTCTTGGGCACATTCATTTCATAGCCAATTCATAAAACCAAGGAAATGTGGCTGCCATGGGAGTTCCCCAGTGTTGGAAGTAAACATGGACTGTACAGGGAAAAGACTGCCAAGACAAGGATTCCTTACTGAGACAACCCACCCTCATGGTAACAATGGCCAATGGTCATGTGAAGATGTCTTTGGTGTGGGAAAAAACTCAAAACATAGATTCTTGACTTTCCCCAAACCTGCCTCGGCAACAAAAGGTTTGTCCTTCTAAGTGACCAAGCCAGCTCTACTTGCCATCAGTTTACTAGCACACTTGGCTGGCCTCAGCTCCAGGGATGCTTAGAACCCAGCCTTGCTGCACATTCCCAGATGCAGGTTCCTCTCCTTCTCTTTAGGTTCCCATAGCAGCCAGGGGTCCAGATAACCGCAACACCTTTGAAGCTGACCTTGGGCAGAAGAAAGAGCCCAGATGAGGGCTGAACAAGACAGTCTATACAACTCTAGGACGATTTGCTGTGAAATTGTGAAGTGAAATCTCCCCCCAGTGTTCAACACCTCATAAATTATCAAGTAAGAAGAAAACACTAGTTCAATTCAAACAGGTTCATCTTACATGTACACATCTCCTGCTCGAATCAAAACTGGTGTTTGAAGAGGAGGCAGTCTGTCTTGCCTGCGAGGAAGTGGCCCAGCTCAGAGCTACAGGCCTCCAGATGCTCTCACTGAAGAGCGTGGGCACGGACTCTTCCCAGGGCAAATAAATATTTCAGAATCAAGGGTTTTTAAAATATTTATTCTTCAAGGGAAGCTTTTATTTTGCAGAGTATGGCTGGAAGCAGGCTTTGCTATATGGGGCAGGTCAACTCTCTTGTACCCGTAGCCCTGAAACTATTTTTCTCAAGGATGTGAGGTACCAGAGAGCCATACAGAGTACTGTTGAAGTCATTAGTTGGGTTCACAACCACAGACTAAAACCAATGGGAAGAAATAAGGTAGCTCAGTGTCCCAGCCTAGCAACTCAGAAAACTTCTAGACACGTGTTCCCTCAATGTGACATCTGACTATAATCCTGAGAGCTGCATTCAATCCTGAGGAGTGGTGCGGGGCAGAGGGGGAGGGGAGGGACACACACCAAAGGAAAGACAAGGGGCTCTCCTCTCTTGCTGAAGATGGCCAGCACTGCCTCCTTCGTCTCTGGTTTCCCTGTGACTGCCAGCTGCTCTGACTGTGTGGCCTGAGCAGGTATTTTTTGCACAAGAATCCTTGGCATGTTTAGATCATGCATGGAGCCTTGCCCACTGGTCCTGTTATGGCAAATAAATGAAGGGTAGCTGGAAGGGGCAGATGACATAATCATTCCAATGACAATATCAGGAACATGTGTCAGCTAAAAACAGTCCAGGGAGAGCCAGAAGCGTCAAAACTTAACACAGTTCGCACAAAATCCTAAGCAAAACCAACAGGTACTTGAACATGCATCTCCTAAAAACAACAACAATAACAAACAAACAAGCTGTGTGCAAGTGACCTGGCCAGGCTTCCTCCCCTCCCCTACACCGCACCTCAGCTCTGATACTGGGTTCAGCAGGCAGACTATGGCAGGAATAAAAAGCAGTGTTTCCCAACTGGAAGCAATGGAAAAGTGCTAAGTCACTTAGGCTCTAAATTAAAGCGTGGTCCTTTCTTAAAACAGACAAAAGCATGCCCCTGTGAAGAAGGCAGAAGGAAGATGGTCCCCGGGAAAGTAAAAATAGACTCAGGGCTGCACTGTGAGTCATTCTATTGTTATCAGTGACACAATCAATGCACAGCCTGAAGGCCTCCCCCGCAGGCCTGGAGGGGCAGCTGTGCTCTCCACATTCCCAAGATGTCTCCAGAGAGTCCTGTCCAAATCCAGGAGAGACCTGGGAACTTAGTGGCTGGACAGAAAAAAAGCTGGGATGGAAGGGGCTACCCAGAGCCTCAGATGGAGCCTAGGCTGGGAATCTTTCCCGATCCTGGTAACCTATGAGAGTCTCCTGACCTCAGTATCCTCCTAGAGTGCCAGTCCCTCCCCCACAGGACAGTTCCACATGAAGGGGGAAATCTTCTGAAGTGATCACAAAGATTGCACAGTACAAGTAAAATTCCCCATACAGTCCATGACCCAGAAAAAAGTCTCATGAGGAAAATCTCCCACCGGAAATGACTAAAAGCCTGGCTCGCCATAGTCCCGTGGCTTCTATAAATGTGTGTGTGACCCGGGATCATGGGGCTACCTGAGGTACAGGTTCTTGCCTTGTGGCAGGAACAAGTGAAGAGTCAGAAACCCCAACTCTTTTCTGCAACAAGCCACCACCTACATAGTACAGGTAGGACCCAGGAGCAGCCCTCGGAGCTGCTCAAGACTAATTCGGCTGCCCTTTCCTATGTGAGAAAGCTGAGTGGGCTAGACCAGCTAGCTGGCAAAGAAATTTAGGGTTCTAAAGTGTGAAAAAGGAGAGTATTCTCTGCCCCGGCTGGACCCCAGGATACCTCTTTCCTTATCTTGAAGATGTTGCTGGCCCTAAGGACAAAAGTTCAGATGTAAGGAGTAGGGAAGTTGATGTCTCCTCTGGGTCTGATGCTGGACTCCTCCATCCAGAGCATCAAAGATGCAGGCAATAGTCAAGTGTACTTACTGCTGTGAGTCCCAAAATGCTCCCTCAGCCACCTCCCACCACATTGGCCCCAGGTAGAGCAGGTATATAGCCCTCTAGGGCCATGGACTTGTGGCCTATGCCACTTTCTAGATTACCAGGGATGTTGTCCTCAGCTGTCATCCCAGTTAGCCAGGCCACATAGGAAAACAGCCAGGTCTTGTGGCCCTGACTGGGAACATCCTCTGCCATCTTCTTGCCTAGCTACCTGCTGCTCACCTTTAGGCCTTCTCTCGGAAGCTGGCTGAGGTTTGGTACCCCCTCAGAGCCCTGCCCTAGTACCTTCTGCTAGTCTTTGTCTCTATCTAGCTATTGGGCTGGAGGAAAGACCTCTTCTTGTGTTTCCCTGCAGCAGACATGGGATTTAGAAGGAGCAGAGATAAAGCTGAGATTGCTGAGGGATCCTGGATTCCAGAACAATCCTGGCTTCTCATAACCAGGATCATGCCAAGAGCCAGGGGTCCTGGAGCTCCCCTACCTCTACTCTCTGTTTTGGCAGTGACCTGGCCCATCCCCCACCTTTAGTTTACAGTAAATGCTTCCGCTGGTAATGACTTCCCAGACTGTTCTGCCCACCCTGGCCCTGCCACGTGAGCCAATCTGGCATCCTGTTTCCGTGTTCCATTCTGATATCCCCAGACTGCAATGGAAACTTCCATAAATTAATGATTAGGGCAGCAGCCAGATCAATACAATGGCTCTGGCCAGCCACAGCTTAGCTCCTGGGGCCTGTGGGGAAGCTGCCTGGTATGGGCAGAGAGCCTACCCTACATTGGTCGGAACATGGGGTTCTCCCACAGTTGTGGATAGCAGTGCTTCCCCCAAGGTGGCCCAGGGGAGCCTATTGTCCAAAGCCGGTCTTCTCCTAACCCTTCAGGTGCTTGGCACCCTTAGAACTACCAGGGACAGACCTGGGAGATCCAAGTCTATTAGCACCTCACATTAGACAAGGGCCTACCCTGTTAGGCTCACAGTCAATAGACACAGGAGAACACATTCTGATACCAATGTGTGTGTCTCTGTGTGTGTCTGTCTGTGTGTGTGTGTGTGTGTGTGTGTGTGTGCGCGCGCACACACATACATTGATTGTACTTTCCCTGGCCATGGCTTAACACTGAGACCCAGGGGATACCCCTGCTGTAATGCCAAGCTGGCTTCAGTCCACTAGACTTGGACCTCCACCAGCTCCTGGTCTCAGGTGTTTGGGAGTCAGAGCACCAAACCTGCCCAGGCTCTCATCCTTCAAATCTCAGAGCTGGTAAGGCAGGATAGAGTGAAATTCTTATCCAGGCTCTTCCTCCCAGAGACCAAAAGGATTGGGGGGGTCTAGCTGTGTCACAGGATTCCAGAATTACATACAGGAAGCCTGTGGTCTCCCCTGCTGCCCTGGGCTCCTCCGGACCCCAGAGTTGATCATAGTCATAATACTTTCTGCAGACCTCACTGCTAGGGGCTATCCATACCTCGACTATGCTCAGGGTCTCTGTAGTTTCCTTCACTGTGTGCCATTCTGACCCCTTTCAGTACCACAGGATCCCTCTTTCCCAGGAGATACAAACTCCAGGTTTGGAGTACAAGTGCCTCCTGAGTGCTGGGGCGGATGGGTGCCGGAGTACAGCTGTAGCCTCACACAGCAAGAGTCTAGCCAAGGCCCTAGAACAGTAGCCCGCTCTCCAGAATGGTACCAGGAATGTCTCACCATGAATATATGGAGCAAACATGCCATCCTAAGAGGAACCTAGGCTAAGCTTGCTAAAGACTGGCTTTTATATGGGAAACAAGCCTCTGCCTGAAATCATGGTTGAAGGATGAGTGGAGGGAATGTGGTCAGACCAAAGGCTTGAAGGGGTTTGCCCAAAACTGCCCTTCCACTGGTCACTGCAGCTTCTGAGCTTCTGTTGTAGTTCCACCAGTCTGCGGCAGCACCCTGGAGGAAGACAGAGGAGGTCCTAGGAAGAGCCAATAGTCTGATATCCAGAGGCAATAGGTACTAGACCCAGTTGCAGGCGAGGGCTTGAGTCTCTGCACTTCTAGATCATATCATATGTGGGAGAGCCCCATCCACTGTGCAATCTGTGGTACAAATGAGGCTGAGATCCTATGGTTGACCATCCAGCAGGATGAAGGACAAACAAGGGCCACAGAACCCAGGGAGGCCCCATACCCGTGCTTAGCTCTGATGCTTCTGAAATTGGTCAGAACCTCGGATAGCAGCTGCCAGAAGAGCCTGGCAAGCTTCATGCAGTGGTAGCTGCACTTTCACTTTCCTGTCCCTCCCAGAGGGTGGGAATGAAGGCTCAGCTGTGTAGACCCCAGGGCTACTGAAAGAAGCCCTGCACCAGGTCCTGCACAGTCTTATGCCATCCCCTCTTCTCCACCATCACCTGCAGACACCCAGTACATGCAGAGATAGGGGAGGGAGAAGTGCCAGAGCAATACCAGCATCTCCCTAAAGCAGGCAGCAGGGCTTTGCAACCAGACAGGCGTGAACTCACTTCGTACTCTCACACACATTAGCACTTCCATAGAGGCGAAAACACCTTCCCCGACTATCAACAGCACTTTCCCACAGCCTCCTCTTTCCTGGAATGAAGGGCACAGGGGAAGCAACTGGTACCCTGACTGCCAAGGATTCTCACTGAGGACAAGGGATGCTCTGTGCCCTTTCTCCTTGGCATGACAAAGGCAAGAATGACACTGCCCCACACTCACATCCTGGCCCATGAGATACGTGTTCAAAGCTTTCTCTATCATTCCTCTATGCCCAGCAGGGACAAGAGTTGGGGCTCAGGAATGGTCCCGTGTGCATCCTGAGTCCCAGTTGTCAGTCCCTGTTCATGTGATCTACAAATTCTCAAAAGGAGCTGCTCACTGCCACCTGATGTCTATGCTTCTGCCCTCCCTACATAATGTAGGGCACATGGCCATGTGAAGCCCAAAACTACACCTGCTAGATACCAAAGCACCAAGGACTGGGACAGTAAACACTTATTTCAATACACAAAAATCTCATCTCACACACAGACTAGGGGTGAGAATAGGGCATTTATTTCATCATGAAAGAGTTTCGTTCTAAAAATGTTAACAGTAAATGGTAGAAAAATATCAACTTGCTAAAAGCAGTCCCTCCACATTGGCCAAAAGGCAGGACTCATTCGATGCTTGAGAGCTTGTCAGGGCTCAAGGACAGCCATTTCTTCCCCTATGGCCTTCAGGACTGAACCAGGACATGCCAGAGTTGGGCACTGCTACCATGACAGAGAAGGGCCAGCCACTACCCCACTTTGGGCTTTAAAAGCAGAGGGGCTCCTGGGGAAGAGCTAGGTAACAGCCAGAGTAGAGTCACCCCAAGGCAGCCCCTTCATGAAGCACATCCCGGGCATCCTCTTCCCTGCTAGAGTGCCCGAACCATAGGACAGATCACACATATTGGTGGATGGTGGCACTACGCACCCTACACACACTGCAGGTACAAGTACTTTGCCCAGAACACACTTTTCTCTGCCTTCCCACTCGAGAGGAAGAACCCGAGTTTACCTTGGGGTCTAAGCAGACCAACCCTCAACCAGAGCCCAAAGGTTCTGTCTGAATGCTGCCTCAGTCTCTAAAGACAGCTGCAGACACAGAACAGGAGACCCTATAGATGTCACTAGGAGATGAGCCCTAGTGGTAGCCTCCAGGAGAGAGAGAGAGAGACAGGGAGAGAGAGAGAAAGAGAGAGAGAAAGAGAGAGAGAGAGAGAGAGACAGACAGACAGACAGACAGACACAGAGACACAGAGATACAGACAGAGACAGAGAGACAGCAAGAGACAGAGACAGACAAAGACAGAGAGAGGAGAGACAGATACAGAGAGAGACAGAGAGACAGAGAGAGTCAGAGATAGAGACAGAGACACAGAGACAGAGACAGAGAGACAGCGAGAGACAGAGACAGACAAACAGAGAGACAGACAGAGACAGAGACAGAGAGAGGAGAGAGAGAAGGAAAAGCTACTGCCTTCTGACCCTCCACCAGCCCTAGGATGAAAATGATCATGGGCAGCAGGAGGGAGTGGCTAGGAGGCTGCCAGGCCCACCTGACCTAAGACAATTGTCCATCAATTCCCAGGGTACCAGCCAAGTTAGGAGGTTCCAGGGAAGCAGGCTCCAGTCCTCAGACATGCACGACCATGTGGTTTCACATCTGGGTTTTATCTCCCCATGCTCTGACAGGTCCTGCCCCGCTTCCCACTCCCATAGCCTCCCTATCTCCTTCAGCTGGAGGGCTGACCATGAAAGAAGCATCTGAGACTCAGCAGGATGCATCTCCTACATCCTTCCACAAGACAGGGGCTTACCAGTGCTCAGAAAGTTGCTAAGGCAACGGGCAAAGTGCAGTGTGGGAGGAGTCTGTGGAGCGTACATGAGCGTCAGCGGCTATACACACACCAAAGCAGCAGAAGGCTCTCTCCTCACACTCATTACAACCCAGGGCCCAGAGCACAAAACACAGTCTTACACACTCATAGCACAACTTACACACCTACACACTCACACATTCATCTTGCCCACACCAGCACAGGCACACTCGCATTCTCACACATATTCATACGATTTCACACCCACGACATTCACACCCGCCCAACATACACATAGACTCTATCTGCTCTCCACCCAGTCCAGAAACCTGGGCAGCCTCCTTTCCCACTGGTCACTTGTGTCCTGCCTGCAGCAGCCAGGGAACTTGAAACCATGTTTTAAGTTCCTACCCTGCAGGAACAAACAGGGACCCATAAAGGCTCTCAGAGGCATTGCCTTAGAACCACACCTCTCAATCCCCAAGATACACACACACCCCCAAGCCAGACCCCAGTGACTGCTGGGCTTTGAGCCTCGGAACGTACTCAGGTGCTGAACCCCAAACCCAGCTGTCCTTAGGAGTCTTGCCCAGTGCCATGTAAATGTCAGCCATGGCATGAACTGATAACATAATAAAGACTGGGATGCTAACCCTCACACAACAAGATTGGTCACCTCTGAATCTCAGACTTTGGACCAAAGGGAGGAATAGCTGGGATCCTGAAACTCAGGCAATGTCCTCTTGTGTGCTTGGGAAAGTCAATGGCAGGTGGAGGGGGTCGCACCATTTTATCTGATTTTCCTGGCTCTACCTAGCAGAGTCCCAGGAAAAGACACCGGGGAACTTGACAAGCCTCCATTACAGCTCAGCTCACAAAACTTACTGCTTGGGGACACTGGGGCACAGTAGGAAGCTGGGAATGCTGGGACCCCCTCCTCTAGGCACAGTCATCAGAGTCCCACAATCCTCAATTCATATTGGCTCCTCAGCCATTTTTTGAACATTTCATGAAACATTTAAGGCATACAGGTCATAAAGAGAACAGATGAGCAAGCCCCGAGGCCAGACACGAGACTGGTCCAGAGCCTGTAGACCTCTCTACAAACCCTTACTTTCCCTACCAGCCATCCTTTCCCTAAACCACCCTTAGCTGCCCAGTTTTAGTTCACCACACCAGGAGTCTGTCCATTCAGAATCCTCAAACTTTATCCAGGACCCCTGTGTCACACATTCTCCCTGGAGTCTCACTCCCTTTTGTAGCTGTGGATCTACCCACACCGATCAGTGTGGTTCTTTTCACATCTGCATGACTTACTGCTATGGGTGCACATTCTCCCATCTCTCCTACTGGGGCGTCTTACCCAGAGACATTGCCAAGGGGAGCCCTACCACTGACTCCCTGGGCTTCTTCACTTCCTGTAAACACTAACCAGTAACCACAATGTGGCTTAACAGAACACACATTTGTTCTCTTGCGGTTCTGAGGGCTGAAGTCTCATGTGGGTCTGACTGAACTAAAATCCAGGTGTCACCAGGCAGACAACATGTATCTGCCCAGCTGCCTAGGTTGAACCTTCCCACTAGGGTGATGGTACTGAGCTATGGGGGCCCTCTAGAGATGTCAGGTTCTGATGATGCCTCATCCCTTGGTGCCTTTATAAAGGAAGCCCCAAAGGACTCCCTGCCATGTACACCAAGTGAGGACATGGCAGAAAGACACCACCATTCATGAGCCAAGAAGCAGACCTCAGTAGATGGCAAATATGCCAATACCTTTACATTGGACTTCCCACTTTCTGTGAGAGCTAAGTATTTATGACAACACCCCTGGGAAACAGGACAGCATATCTCCTTGAAGCACCAGCGAAGAATTCTTCCTTGCTTTCAGTTTCCAGGGAGGACTGAACCTCCTCAGCCAGCAGCCTGCCTTCCTGTAGTCACCTTCTCCCAGCCTCTGTCTCTGCTCTCGCAGCTCCCAGCCTCCTTTTGCCCTTCTGCCCCCATACACAGGCATATAGAGCCAACCCAAGTATTGCACGGCAACCTCCTACCCTCAAGGCCTTCTGCTCGGTCATGTTTGCAAAGTCCTCTTTGCTGTGTGAAGTGACAGTCAGAGCTTCTATAGATTTAGATGTGGAACTGTCTAACCCACAATAGCACATGAATGTGCACTGAAGCCCCTTTGGGTTCCCGAAGGAGGTGAGGACTCAGAAACTGCCAAGCAGAGGGCTTTTCTCTAAGCTATGTTCCCTTTAATTAAGTGATGTAATGGGTGGTGCTCCTTGGTGTCAGGGTCATGTGAGGAAGGTCACTGCTTCTCCCTGGAGGTCCCCTCCACACACACGCAGACAGAGTCAGCAGGATCCTACATCGTCCCCAGGCTATGGGCTTGCTGAACAAACACGTCCTAAGAAGGCTGTCAAGCAGTGACCTCCTCCCCAGGCAGACCTCTTAAGAGACACTGTCTCCACCCAGCATTGTCTGCCTGCTGAGCCGGCTGCTCTGGCAACTGTGGGCAATGGGCAATGCCACCACCTCCCAAACCCATCATTACACATTCAATCAGAAACCATTTCTATTTGGAGACTAATTGTTCTGAGGACTTCTTTTCAAAATATAAATTTGGAATTGAGATTCTAATCCACTGGGGCAAGCCCCACCTTGCCCCAGCATGCCTCCATCGACTCTTTGAAATGTGGGAGAACTTTGAGGGGCAGGCCTCCAAGCCTGGGCCACCAGGCACAGTGCCACCAAATAGGTATCTCAACCTCACTGATGCAGTGATGCTGGATAAGTGCTGTCCAGCACCAGGGAATGGAGTGTGGGTCCTGGAGCCATTTGGAAGAGTCAGAGATGGCTTCCTAGAGGAGGGAGCTAGGTTGCTAGAGAGAGGACTCAGGTATTTCTGGGTGGTTTGGGGGGAATCCTGTGGGAGTAGCTGAACTAATAGAACATGAGAGTACAGACTATAAAGAGAGATCCAGGTCTCCAGTGCCAGGAGCAGGGCTGGACCCATGAACAAAGAGATGCCCAGGGTACCAGGGTAGCAACAAATCATGCTGTCTCACTGGTGAGACCAGGGAATCTGAGCTCATGAGTAGCCACTGGTTCATATGCATATGTACAGGTACTTGCATGTGTGTATTCTGGCACAGGTCATTGTGTGTGCCTACATATTGATGTGTGTATATTTGAATCAAATGTCTGCATGTTTGTGCTTAGTTAAGGTGTGTGTGTGTGTGTGTGTGTGTGTGTGTGTGTGTCTGTGTGTGTGTGTGTGTGTATATTATGATGTGGGTATGTCATGTGTACCTGTATGTGAGTGTGTCAAACACTTTCATTACTGTATGTTGTGCTCAGCTATGAATTACAACATATGTATACAGACATGGATGCTCATTAGTGTGTTTATAAGTTTTCAACATATGTGCCCACCTGAATTCTTGCATATTGAAGCACAATGGGACTCTCACCCCAGAGGGACTGCCAAGCAGCCAGCTCTAGCTGCCAGCAATGTCCCCACAGCACTGTGGACTACCTTGTGAACACCACTTTGACCTCCTTCTTCCCAGGCCTCACCTTAGGAAGGTGGTCTAGACCCAGGAGGAGATCCCCTGCCCTGTACCCCTATCTCCGCCTCAGACCCTCAGTCAGGTGTGAAAGTTGGCTTTGCATCTTTTCTTCTTCCCAGGATAAAAGAAGGTAAGATAACTCATATTTCTAGAAAAACCCAGAAATCTCTCTGCTGGAGCTATCAGTACCCAAGCATTTCAATCTTTTTGGGACATGTGCCCTGCTGGGACAGGGCATGCTAATGGCAGGAGACAAGCTTTCAACATTCCTTAACACAGACAGCTGGCCATTAGGGATGGGTTGCTATAGTTTCCTGCAACTAGTGAGTCTTCCATGAGTGTTCCTGGTGAAAGCCATGTATCACCAAGACTGCCGCATGCACACCACAAACACAAACATCACTGACTTCAGTCCAAGGAAAATCAAGTCCAGATAAAATCCTGGTGTTCAAAAGAGTGATCACACAGCTTGTGGTCCTGCATTGTTGACAGTAGGCCATAAATAACTGCTTGCCCTGCGCCATTCAAAGATAACCATGCTCGCTGGAACTTCTTTAGACTCAGAGAGATACATCACCCAGAAAGGACCCAGCCATGAGTTAAGACAATAGCTGTCTGTGCAAGAATGTCCCGCTCAAAAGAGAACAGGGCATCAGGAGGAGAGCCCTTAGTGGAGCTAAGTGAACACACATCCCTCACAGCCAAGTCACAGCCAGTGTAAAACTCACTCCCTTGCATTCACTCAACCTCCACCAGGGCCTTTGTGGGCAAGAGTGGGCACTACCACAAACCCCAGTGCCCTGAGCGCCTCAAGTAGCCATGGCACTGTCCTAGGTGCTGACATAGGGACCTGGTTCTCACCCTTCACCTGGGAGACCACACCACTAAAGGGGACAGTGCCTTACTTGTATGAACTAGCAGTGGTCACAGGGCGCCATTTAATCCTGAGACAGTGAACATAGCCAAGAGACATGTCATAACCCCCAAGCCAGCAAGGTGCATATGATCTCCTCTTTGTGCAAGCTTGTTACCCTAGTTGAGAGGTAGAAGCAGAGCAAAGATTAACCACGAACAGTTAAGGCAGCTTTATTGTGGCTGTTTTTTCTTAGCTCTGCTTCTCAAGCCTGTACAGTATTTCTAGTCATCCCAGTTTCAAGAAAATACTGGGGATGGGTCACAACTGTTTTGGTGCCTCTCTGCATCAGGGAAACAAGGGAGGCACTGCGCACTGTGATCATGGTCTTGTAACTCTGGTCCCACAATCACAGCCCTGGAGGTGGGGAGCATGGGATTAGGTCCTGTGCTTGCTCTTCCATGTGCCAACCTCTCTCCTTTCCTCCAGTTCTCCAGGGCCCAGCTCCCCGACACTCTGCCCTACTCTGATGGCTTCAGACCACCAGTGTTCATTAGGATAATGGATATGAGCCTATAGGAGGCTGGGACATTCCTCGCATCTGGGAGAACCTGCCAGTGCCTGAACCAGTAGAAAGCACAGTCTGTCTGAAAAATGGAGACTAAAAGCAGTAGGTCTTAGCCAGCCTCTGAGCAGCCCTCAGGGCACCACCCGGGCTAATGCAATTCCTTCTTACTGAGGCTCAAGCTTAAGGTTCAGCCCCCATAGACAGAGATACAAGAAACTCCCACAAATCATTAACCAACCGGCAAATTAAAAGCAAGCAAAAGGGCAGAAAGAATCACAAAAGACCCAAGACAGGGCAAAAAGAAGCTGGCCTTTGTTATTTATCAAGAGATGCTAACTAGACCCTAACCACAGTCCTGCTTCCACACTGGCAGCAAAACCTATGTCACATGTGTGAGCAACTCAGGGCACCTCTGGAACCACATGCTACAACGCGAGTGTGACAGGCTGCAGTCACTGCATAAAACTTTCTTAGAAAGCCAAACATACACTGGCTGAACTGCCCAGTAATTCCATTGTTGGATATCAGCCCAAGAGAAATGAGGCATGCGGACAGCCAAGTGCCGGAAACCGCAGGGTGTGGTCAACGGAACAATTGTGCAGGGGAATCCTGCTGACTGTACTCATGCAACAGACACTGCTCAATGACTTGTTGAGCTACTAAGATCACTGACACTGAACGACTGAGGTGAATGAATCTCAAATGCACGTGAATGGCAGAGGCCAGACTTAATATTACACAATGTCATTTGTTCAAGTTCAAGAACAGATATGTCAATCCAGGTGCTAAGACTTACAGCTGGGGCCATGGCACACTTATAACTCCATAACCCAGAAGTTCAGGAGGACAGAGCATTTAAGGCCAGCCTGGACTACACAGTGAGAAACTCTCAAACATAGAATGAGGGAGGGAAATAAAAGCCAAGAATGGGGAAAAGATCTCGATGTTTGTCACTGGGGTGAGAGAAATGCCTGGACGAGAACATGAGGGAACTTTCTAGAATGATAACAATGTTCTGTGTTCTGGGGGGCTGTAGCTTCGTGGGATACATGTTCACCAAGGCTTCTCAGTCCATATGATTCTGATCTGCACCTGTGATTCCAACTCAAAAATGCCCGACATATTGATGGGTGTTAGGGGGAATGTTACGTATTTAATCTGTATTTCTGGAGAAGTGTTTGCAATTAGATGACAGTAACCCTTAGTCACCTCAGCAGTTAGCATGGCTTCTTCAGAGCCAGATGATGGGCAGTGCCAACAAGACCCAAGTCCGTTTCTAGGATAGGCATCGGAGCCAGGCAGAAGGTGAGACAGGCAGGCCACAGGGCTGATCTGAATAAAGCTAGGTTGTGGTTGGGGGATAGTGTGGGGTGAAAAGGAAGGGAGGTCAAGTGGCAGGAAGTTGACCCTAAAGAGACCAGGTACTGAAGATGGGTGTGGCAGTGAGAGGGGCTACAAGGAGAGTCTTTAAAACAGTGCTTTGGTGGATCAGATCAGCAGAATTTCTGAGCCAGTCTGGGCCCTGGGGTAGCAATGGAGGTTGAAAGGGCTGGTGGAGGCCAGAGGCCCCAAAGAGCCAAAGCTCTGTCTCCACCACTTCCTTGAATGTCAGGAACTTGGGCCAGCTGAGTGTGCAGCAATGTCCACACCCAAGGCTGGACCTAAAGTGGCCTAGAAGTCCCCTCTGATTCATCCCCACAGTACCTCAGGTCTTTACCCCTGGCTCAGAAGTGCAGAATGAACCCAATGCGCTAGGAATCATATTCCTCCTTTAGAAGCAGGGCACTTAGCATGAGTTGCTGGTCTGTCTTTGGAATTGCCTTAAAACTGGCTATAATGGGAGATATCTGTGTGCAGAATTCACCAGAGTTCTTAAATGCACCTCAGATCACACATGTAAGCATGTATGTGCTAGGGAGTGCAACTCTGTCCATGTGTGTGCATGTGCAGGCTGCACCTGTGTGCCATGCATGAGTCTGAGGGTGCAGCTCTGTGCCTGTATCTGTATGCGTGTGTGTGTGTGTATGTGTGTGTGTGTGTGTGTGTGTGTGTGTGTACTGCACACAGTAGTTCACAGAGGCACTATGCAAGGTTCTCTCCAGGATGGTTTGCTTTGCTTCAAGCCTCACTCACACACATTTCCTGCCAAAGCCCGGATGCAGCTCTGTGGTCTAAGCCACAAGGGATGTGGAATGAAGAAGCTGGTAGCTGAGTCAGTTCTTCCCTGGAGAACTCAGTGGCTCCCTCCCATCCAACCTGCTGTTGAGGGAGAGCATGGGGCTCACAACCACTTATCACCATCACTACTCTCTGCTTGGAGCAGCCACCTCCTCCCTGGGCTGGCTGCTGGGCTGCAGACAGCCAGCTGATGAGACTGCTTGCTAAGCTGACAGGCAGTAGATGGCCTCACCCCCACAGTCTGGCTCACAAGTCAGACCTCAAGCTGTTCTGTACCACATTCATCAGGAGCATTCTGAATCCCCACTGCACATTGAAAGGGTGAGAGAGCCCATATTCCTCTTCATCCTAGGCTTCTCCTGGTGCCTGTGGGATCACAAACCATAGCCATAGAGGCTGCAGCCTTCACGCCCCAGAGTCAGTAGTGGGGGGAATCTAGGTAAGACCTCAGCCTGCCGAGGCCATGGCAACTGGTACCTGAAGATGGTCTCTCTGGAATGTGACTTGCTCTTCTTCGCCCATCCTCCAAACCCTGCAGTGTAACTCAGATCTGCACCCCTACTCTGTATCTCCCAGCAGGGCTCCCCACCCATGGTCACAGTCTCCTGGCAACCATGCAGGAATCTGCCAGCTGATCTCTCGTCCTGGCCTCATTGGCCCAGTGCTGACTAAGAGTAGCACCCATAGTGAGATTCCAGGAGGCTACCATACTCAGCATGTGCTTGGCTGAATGATACCCAGAAGACCTCTAGGCCCCAATCCCTGGAGCCTGTGAATGAGTCATCTTTCATGCAATAGGGCACTTTATAGATATGGCAAAGTGAAGAGTCTTGAGAGAAGATAAGGACCCTGCATTACCCTAGTGGGATAGAAGGTAATCACGGTGTCTTTATATGAATGACACAGAGGGGAATGTTCGCAGGGGAAATGGTGGGAAGGTTAGGGAAGGACATGACACTGAGGACTTTAAGAATGAAGGAAGAGGCCACAAAGAACACAGCCTTCAGAAGCAGTGGAAGCAAGCAACAGCTTTGCCCTACAGAGCCTGTGGAAAGAGAATGGCCCTCACCACCTGACCAGCCCATGCACACTGATCCCATCTGGCCTGGGAGGCAGCAGACAACCATGCTCCAATTCCACACTCAGGAGGGTATATGGGGTCTTAGCCGAACATCAGTCCCACATCAAATGGGATAAACAGAAGCGACACATGACTGCTGAGAGAAAGCTGCTATTTTAAATTCTACCTCACGGTAAATATAAGGTTTTATTTCGGACTCCTTTCCTTTGTATATTCTCTGACGGAAAGTCGATATTTGAGGATTAACAAATCACATGGTTCTTTATTTCTGCAGGAAATGTGTGTTGATAAAGCCTTTCACTGGGCTGTGGAAGCTGAATCAAAGGGTTGACATTTACCCAACATTTGAAATCTAATAGGATTGATCACAGACCCTACTCTGACCCTTGCCCAACATGTACTTATAGGCATCAATCCTTCAGGTACTGGTCTATCCAAGAGCCAACCACAGATAGCCCAGTCCAGTGGCTCCTCAAAATATAGGGCATCTCAAGCTCCAGGTCACCTGAGTTCAGGGTCAAAAAAATCAGACTGGAACTGGGTCATATCCAGAGGTCCTTTAAAAAAAGCCTCAATCCATCTTTCTCACACTCTTTGGAGAACACCTCATCTTTAAGAGAGAGGCAACAACAAGGGAGACAGTCATAACCAAGAATCTAAGAAAAATCAGTCCCCAACCTCCACAACTTAGTGAGGAGACAAGCCTTCCTGCAGGTACCAAAGGCAGCTGAGGCCCCGGGGAGCTGTCCTTGGTGCTGCCAGCCCCACCCTCACCTGAGCCAATTCCACCCAAGCTTTTCCTGGCCTGAGCCCAGACTACTATCCTGGAGGTCTCTCCTCCATATACTCACTGTCTCCCAGGATGACCTTTGAGACCCTCACACTCTTCCACATGGTCCTATAGCATAGCAAGTGGAATCTCAGATATTGGGCTCCACAGAGACAAATACAACATTGTCCAGAGACTACAGCAAGGCTTGTCAAGAGAAAAAGAGGGGCCCCAGTGAGGGGGCAGGTTGAACTCTCTCATCTTCCCACTGAAGGAAACCAGGTCCTCAGACTGGCTTTGAAAAGTCTAGCTCAACACCAGTGATTAGTGATGAAATGCAAGCACTGAACCCCCAAACTTTAAAATTCATTACTATCCCATATATTCTCCGGTTCATTTCCCTTAGACACACCTCCTTGAAGTATAAGAGCCAGGTCAGTATGACCAGCCCAAGTTAGTTAAAAGGGTTTTAATGGGTTTTTGCTAGTATCCACAAATGCCAAGACACCAATCCACAAGGCACAGTTGTAGTTTTTGTATAGCCAAATGCTTCTCAAATACAAATACCATCTCAAGGATTTCTCTACTGTCCTTGCCTGGTCTGATACTCCCTGATATGTCCACATCAAACAAAGGTGTGCAGTTATCCCTGAGGATCTCAATTACCCTGGCCTGATCCACCTCTCCTTGTCTGTCCAGGGTGCTGTTTCCAATGGTCTAGACCATCCATCCATGACTGTCTAGAGCAAACACAGCATCCAACTATCCCTTGAGAGCCCCAGTTATCCTGGCCTGACCAATTCATCTCCAACCAACCAGAAACCACAGAGTCTGAAGAAGGCCACAAATATTCCAAGGGAATAGACAGTGGTGGCCCCTCCCCCATCTTCTTTCCTCTCTCCTCCTCCAGCTCAGGAGATGGGATTATTGCCCTGCAAAGGGGCATACCTATTTTTAACCAACTGAATTGAATTAAGGAAAGGCATTATTTCTACACAGAGCATAAGACTTCTGTTCTCTTTGATGTTTCCAAAAATAAGAGTCAAAACTACAGCAGAGCTAGGAGTCAGCACAAGCCTGTGGTTTCCACAATAAGTGTCTTGGCCAGACACAGCCTACGATGGTAGGACAAAGGCAGCCAGGAACTCTGTGTTGGTTGGACAATGGCAGCCAGGCCTGAGGGTCTTCCCTGAAAGCCCAGAGCCCAGTGCCTACGCCAGGCTTAGGCCTCCAGATATCAGCACACTGATGCCACAAAGCTGGCTCCAGCCCCATCCATGTTCTGTTCATGGCAGGAGGAAGGCTGGGATGGTTGGGGCCACACTCATTGTTCAGGACCTTCAGACTGTGCATTGCCATCTCTCTAACCCTCCTAAGCAGCTTGTCTCTCCTATTGACAGCTCTCCAGAGCCCAGACAGCCTGCCTGTCTCCATCCTCACCACTGCACTGAGCATTCCATCCTCAGAGCCCCATAGGCAGCCACAACTAAGTCATGTTCCTGCCTACAGTCCCCATAGTCTGTGCTCCCAGGCCTAGAGGGAACTTTATTTGTTCCTGACTTGGAATTCTTCACATTACCTTCATGCTTCAGGAAACTGGCTACTTATCCAGTGCTCCAACAGCCCAGCCCAACATCTCAGGGACAGCCTAGTCTCTGCCAATTGTCCTGTAGAAGCAGAGCCTCAAAGTTCTTCCTGGGCCCTCTGGGATTAGGCAGGGCTGGTCATGATTGGTATTATCCAGGGACAGACCCTAGACCCAAAGATCTAGGGTCCTTCTCTGTCCATTCCTTTTGGAAGGCACATCCTATAACTTGGCTTTCTGCTGTATATTCAAAGGAGATAAAATGGTCAGTACAGAGCAAGATGAAGCAGATCATCAGCCCCTGCAGGGTTCTAGAAAGATCCAGAACACTAGGAACCCAATGTGTGACAAAGGGAGAACTCCACATAAGAGGAGAAGCTAAAGAAGGCTGGATTTCTACCTCATTACTCTTGACAAAATAATCTATAGATGCAGCAAAATTCATGCACACACACACACACACACACACACACACACACACACACACACTACAAGCATTTTATGGCCATGAGAAGTGGTGGGTTTATCTGTATCTTTGTGTTAAGAAAGCCCTTCAACTAGCAAAAAGTAAACCCTAGAAGCCAAAGGGAAAATAGTGGATTTCAGAGAGATGTCTTGAAGCACCGAATCTACCTCTTCCCGATAGAGAAAATGAACACCATCCAAAATCTCTGAGCTCTACAGTCTAGGGGACTGTCTTACCACGCAGTGCCTACAACCATATGAGATATGCCATGCAGCCCCATGGGCTGGCACAAAGCTGAGCTCCTGGGCTTCCCAGCCTCCACAGCCATGAGCCAAATATACCCCTACTCCCCATATAAATAAACAAAAAAGGAGAAAAGAAAACTACTGTGAAGTGGATAAAGGTGTTTGCACAGATGTGATACATCAGGGCAAACTCTCCTAAAGTGCAACAAACCTATACCTATCAATGAGAAAAGGAACCCAAGAAAGAAGGTAAAAGGATATAGGGACCAACCTACAAAAGCTACATGTCAGGCAGGAGCCTGAAACCTCCCTTGTCCCCAGCTTAAATGCAGTTGACATGCCAAGGAGACAGTGTTGACTTACCAAATAAAAGTGCTCACAGCCTTTATGAACCACCCACACACCATGGTAGCATGTTATCAGCAAAAGGGACCAGAAGTCAAGAGTGACCATTCGTCCACACTGTTCGATGATGTTTTATTTTGGCAAACTCAGAACCTCAAACACATCTCATCTCCCTGAGTCAGTGAGCAACACTTATGCGTAATACATACAAAGCTAGAGCTGGGGCCCTTCCAGGCAGGTATTATCCTATGAGAGAGCCCTAAAGTGAAATACAGTATTAAAAGTGAAGTAGATTGAATCCATAGGAAAATTCCACAGTTAAGAGCATGTACGTCTTCCAAAGGACTAGAGTTCAGCTCCTAGCACCCACATTGGGCATCTCACAACTACCCATAACTCCAGTTCCAGGAGATCCAAGTTCCCTCTCTGGCCTCCTAAAGACTGAACATACATGGTTCACATATAGGCATGCAGGCAGAACACATGTGCTCTCTCATATGTAGAATCTAACCAATAATATACATATAAATAAATGTACATGTGGATACCTTGCCACATGAAGAGAAGAAAAGAAAACAAGAAAAGCTAAATATAAAGGAGCAAGGGGGGACTGGATGAAGTGGTAGATTGCATAGACTCGTAAAAGGTCCACATGAAAGAGAAAGGGGCTTCCCAGACTCCACCCAAATCTGAGGAGCTACTGACAGCTGACAGACACCAGAGAAGGAAGAGTCAGTTTTCTTTAAGAGTTTGTTTCCTGGTAGGTTGACTCTGCTCCAGGAGAAGCCCTACACTCAAGTATTCAGGTAGTACAAATTGGTCTTGGTGAATTGCAAAAGACAAAAGTTAACATAATTTTTTTAAGGAATGTGAAGTTGGAATGGGGGTGGAGTAGATCTGGGAGGAACTGATGGAATTATCAAAATACATTGCATGTATGTGTTAAAAAGTCTCAAAGAATTAATAAATATGTTTTATGTTATTATTTTATATATGTCATTGTGTTTTAAATAGATTGATGGGCTGATTTTTTAAAAAAAAGCATACAAGAATAACATAAAGTGATTATAGAAATTCAAACCATGCTTCATGGGGCTCTTCTCTTCATGTACACTAAAGGCTCTCTGTAGTAACCACAAACACATAAACACATGTGTCAAACACAGGAGAAGAAGCATGTAAAGACACATAAAGAAATGCATGCAAAGGCACACATGACGAAGTGAGCATGAGAGGTGTGTGCGCAGATGGTAGGCGCCTTACTGCCTGTCTGCTTGCCTCCGTTACGGTCATGTTTGAACTTGAACATGAGGACCCTTTCTCTGAATGTGAGGTTATTGGTTCTTAAATGTCTCTGACAATTAAAGCAATAGCCCACTGACCTTGTGCAGAAGCAGTTGCCACTGTCCCCAGCTTACCTCCCTGGACTGTGGTCCTGAACCAGCAACCAAAGGCTCCATGGAAATATGATAGTTGTGCCTTTTTTTTTTAACCACAAAAAATGTCTTAAGGATATAGACACATATTCAACCTGGATAATACCATCTTCAGAAACTGAAGTCTTGTTGGATGTTTTTTTGCTGCTGTTGTGGTTTTGGTTTGGGGTGGTTGAGGGATTGAGGACCTCCTTGCATGTGAGGCAAGTGCTCTGCCTCAGAGGTACATCCCCAGTCCTTGTCTGTAAGTGCATTTTGAAACGGGGTCTTGTCAAGTTGCTCAGGCTGACTCTGAATTTGTTCTGTAGCTAGAAGATACAATCTCAGCCAGAGTAAATGTCTCCCAGGTAAAGGCAACTCCAGCAGGAAGTCCTCAGATGTGTTTGCTATTGTCAAGTGAAAACATGAACTTTGCAGGCACTTGAAGATCCTTTGAGTTTGATTCAGGGGTCCATAGAAGCCCTGAAACAACGGTGAGAAAATAACGGTTGTGGTCAGCTGAGCTCTGCCCAAATAGTGGTCATCACAGCCCAACCTGAGGAACCTGGGCCAACAAGGAGAGGATCTGAGCATGCTCCCTGGATTGCATCTCTATGGGAACTGACTCTCCAGTGAGAACTGCGGTCAGACTGGCTGCCAACTGGCCACCTCTGCACATGGTGCAGTGTGGGGTGCCTCCCTTTAAGGCAGCCCAAGAGTAGAGTCACCATCTGTATCCTACAGGTCTGGGGGTACCACACGTGCTGAGTGGGGGAGAGGTGTTAAGTTGTATAACACTCCAGCCAGTCGGTGCATTGAGCAAGAGCTGGGCTGTGCTGCTTAAAATACTCAGGCAGAACTTCAGAGGTGTGGATGATCTAGCAGCACCCTCAGGGCCTCACAAAGCCACCCACTGCCACTCTCCAGAGAGAACTAACTCACCACGCAGCCTCTTCTGAGCCACGTGTCCTTGTGGAGCAGAGTGTCAGCCCTGGCATTCCCTCAGTGCCGAAAACAGCTAGCCAGGCACACTGTGCTGTAAGCGGGCTTCCTGACAGTTTTTGTTTATTTGTTTGATTACTTTTTCCCAGACAGAGTTTCTCTCTGTAGCCCTGGCTGTCCTGGAACTCATTTTGTAGACCAGGCTGGCCTCGAACTCACAGTTCTGCCTGTCTCTGCCTCCCAAGTACTAGGATTAAAGGTGTGCACCACCACTGGCCCACTTGTCCTGATAGTTTCTTGGACACAGCTTCTTGGTAACCAGATCCACTCAGCTGTGAAATCCTATGGACCCTAGGGTTTCAGCCATGACCATGATGCTTAGAGATGGCCCAGGAGGACACAGCATCATTCTGCTGCCAGGAGCCAGTTATCATCAGCTTGTCTCAGCTTCTCTTAACTGATAACTGACAAGGCCAGCCCTGACAAGTTCTCTGGGTCAACAGATCTTCCCTACAAAGGACCACCACCAACCCGGGTGGCATCTGGTACTGAGGCCTCCAGGCCCCAGGAATACACCTAGTCATCATTTTAACAAATGGTACTGGACCAAATGTACACTAGATGGCAAAAAGAGGGAAGAGGAAAAAAGAAGGAGGAAAAAACTCAACCTTTACCTTATATGAAACACAAGCAAAAAATTAATGGCTATAAAACAGTAAAAAGAAACAGGAGAAAAATCTTTGTAACTCTGAGTTGGGGAAATATTTCTTAGCAGGGTACAAAAAGAATAAACTATATAAGATATTGAAAATGACAACACACACACACACACACACACACCTTTATTACAATTGAAAGGACCTGAATAAAATCATTGTTTTAAAAAAGGAATGTTGAATTCACAGGATTAGTGAACTTCTATGTTCATTATGGCTCCTATGAACAAAAATAAGGTACACACACATTGGGTCAATGGGAAGCAAGAGTCAAGGGAGGCTCCCAGGTGATCGGAGTTTTCATTCCTTGACAGTAGCCACGGTTACAACACAGTGGTACAGTTCTGTTCAAAGACCACTGAAATGGGTGTGGCCATTCACCCCTTTATGCCCGGCACTCAGGAGGCAGAAGCAGATGGAGTTCTATAAATTCAAGGCCAGTTGGATCTACTGGCAAGTTCTAAGACAACCAAGGATAAATAAGAAGACTCTGTCCTCAAAAAATAAAATAAAAAACCTAATTGTCCTTAGAATGGATCAATTTTGGCTTCTTACAATCTATACTCCAATTGAACTGATTTTAGAAATCAACCGTATTCACATAATTTGCAACAAAAAATTCATATGAAAAACGTCGCTTATAATAGCATCAAATAACCATAACTACTTAGAGACAAATTTAACTAGAGTTGTATAAGACATAATTACCAAAAGATAAACCCACTAGTCATAGAAATTAAAATAAAACCTAAATAAATGGAGAGAGAGAGTTCCAGTCCAGCCCTGACTCAAAAATAAATGGATCAGTGAACAGATGGGATATACTATGTGGATGAATTAAAAAGACAGATAAGAATACAGATGTCTGGTCCCCCTAAAATTGGTTTATATATTTAATGCAATCCCAGTCAAAACATTAGCAGGTTTTATGTAGATTCAAAAAAAACTGACTCAAAATTTATATGGAAATAGTAAGAATCTTGAATGGTCAAAACAGGGTTGAGGTCTGGAGAGATGGCTCAGTGGTTAAGAACATTTGTTGCTCTTGCAAAGGACTAGGGTTTGGTTTCCAGCACCCACATGGTGACTCACAACTATCTATAACTCTAGTTCCAAGGGCTCTGATGCCCTCTTCTGACCTCCATGGGTACCAGACATGTACATGGCACACACACATACATGCATGCAAAACACTCGTGTTCATAAAATAAAATAAATCTTAAAAATAAACCTGGAAAAATGGACAAATTTAGAAGACACATATTACTACTTCCATTCAAGATCTACAATAAAGCAAAACGGTATATTGTTGGCACAAAGAAAGACAAGAAGACTGGCTAGAAATCAACACTTATTTGCTGAGTTTTGTCCAAGGCGAGAGGTGATCCAGAGAAGAAATGGCACTTACTTTCAGTGTGGAGGGCTAAAATGACCGGACATTCACATGGAAAGCATGAACCTCCACCCTAACTCAAGTTCTGTGCACAAAAAAATCCATTTTAAATGCATCTTAGGGCTGGCAAAATGGCTCAGGAGGTAAGAGCACTGACTGCACTTCCGAAGGTCCTGAGTTCAAATCCCAACAACCACATGGTGGCTTACAACCACCTGTAATGGGATCTGAAGCCCTCTTCTAGTGCCTCTGAAGACAACTACAGTGTACTTATCTATAATAATAAAATAAACCTTTGGGTCGGAGCGATCAGGGACCGAGTGAGCGGGGCCAACTGGAGCAAGTAAGCAGGGTTGAACAGATCAAGCAGAGGTCCTGAGTTCAATTCCCAACAAACACATGAAGGCTCACAACCATCTGTATAGCTACAGTGTACTCATATACATAAAAATTAATAAATAAATCTTTAAATGCTTCTTAGATCTCAGAGGGTAGAAGTGCAATTCTGTAGCATGCCCATGGAATGAAGTTTGATCCTAAGGGTCACAGCTAATTATAAAGATTCCTTAGATAAAAATGAAGAAACCAGGGCTGGTTAGATGGCTCAGCGTGTAAGAGCACTGACTGCTCTTTCAAAGGTCCTGAGTTCAAATCCCAACAACCACATAGTGGCTCACAAGCATCCTTAAAGAGACCCGATATTCTCTTCTGGTGTATCTAAAGATAGCTACAGTGTACTTACATATAATAATAAACAAATCTTTAAAAAAAATGAAACCAGGGGCTAGAGAGATGGCTCAGCAGTTATGAACAGAGGTCCTGAGTTCAATTCCCAGCTTCCACATGGTGGCTCACAACCACCTATAATGGCATTTAATGTCCTCTTCTGTCATGCAGGCTCACATGCAAATAGAGTGTTCATAAACATTAAATACATTTTTTAAAATCTTTTAAAAAAATGAAGAAACCACTAACTGAAAAAGACTTCAGCCAGCAATAGTGGCACACACTTTTGATCCCAGCACTCGGGAAGCAGAGGCAGGTGGATCTTTGTGAGTTCGAGGCCACCCTAGTATACACTTCAAGATCCAAGACAGTCAAAGCTACATGGAAAAAAATGAACCTGTCTAAAAAAGGAAGCAAGGAGGAAGAAAGGAAGGAAGGAAAGGAGGAAGGAAGGAAGAGAGAAGGAAGGAAGGACAGAAGGAAGGACAGAAGAAAGGGAAAAGAAATTGTTCATCAAGAGATAATTCTGGAAGAATAAAGAAGTGAGCAATAGCCCAGGAGACAGGATCTGTGCATATATTCATCCAGGAACTAGAATGTGAATTTAAGAAGATCCTATGATTCAATATTCATACAACACACACACACACAGGAGAAGACTCGAACATAACTTCACAAATGACCATGGACTGGATAAAACATTACTATTCTTCTTTCCCACAGTTCTGGAGTCCAGAAACACATAGTCAAATCTAGAAAGATGTCACAGCTTGTGAAGGTCCACTTTTTGGGTCATATGCATCCTCTTCCACACCCTCATGTGAGAGATATTGACACACTAATTCCATCATGAGGAATTCACCCATGTGACCTAGTCATCTCCCAAATACCATACCTATTAACACTGTTATCTCAAGAGCTTCTGAATGTGGGGGAGAGAGGCCACAAACATTCAGTCCATCATAACAACAAATAAGCACATGAAGGAATAGTCAATATTATTAGTCATTGGGAAATGGGGGTTCCTAAAGCCAGAGTTCCTAAGTCTTTACCTCTGGAAATGTCTGTCAATGCCACAGAAGAAACATCATTCTCAGGATCACTGTGTGGTCCTCTATTAACAGCAGAGTACACTGTGTATTCCATGACACTCGCTAACTTTCACAGGCCCAACTCCCAGAGTGCCTGGCCTAAGTTCTTTCGTACCATTTGTCCATTTTCTTTCCACATGCCCCGCTCCCCAGTTAACCAGTGTGCACCAGACACCTACTGTGCAAAGCTTGGTGAAGTTCTGAATGAACATGACCCGGCTCCTGACTTCACGGCTTTCTCAACCTAGTTTAGAAGTGAGTTCTTGCCTTAGGTGGTTCATGGAAGAGTGTCTATCCACTGATGGTTTGTAGGAGTGTTCACCTGGATCATAAGAGATGTCATTTTAAACAGAAAGCCCAGATCCCATGGATGGACCTTCTGAACTGACACTCATGATGCTCCCAGAAGCCCCTTCAAAAGCCAAAAGCCTCTGGAAGCCCTGTGGATGCTACCTAAAGCACCATCCCCTTGCCCACAGCCCGAGGAACTAGGCACTGATGCCCTGAGGGCATCATGGTTCCAGAAATTTGCCTAAGGATGCCAAGGGGTGTCTCTCTCTCTCTCTCTCTCTCTCTCTCTCTCTCTCTCTCTCTCACACACACACACACACACACACACACACACACACACACATACACACACACACAGGGAATCATAAAGGATATCACAGGTAGGGTCATCCATTCAGGACATCCACTCAGACATTCATTCAGGGACACCACACACAGGAATAATGAAGTGACACCCACCCAGGACACCCAAGAAAGCCAGCATGGGCAAGGGACCAGCAGACCTGGAAGAGAAGTTCTGCCTCACCCAGCTCACCTGGCTGCTTTTCAGTTTTCTCCAGATGACTCACTTGCAACTCACTGTAGAGCAGGAAGACAGCCGAGAGAGCAACTGCACCAGTGAGAGAAGAGCCTGCTAGACAGCAGGTGTAATTAACAGAAACTTCTGAACTTTCCAATTAGTTCAGTCTGTAAGGAGCAGGCTGAGCTCTCTAGGGTACTAGAGTGTAATTTGAAGGAATCTGCATTTGTTTTGGCAAAGGTTGCTGGAGATTACACAATAGTAGAGCCCACCAGACTCCACCACAGACAAGACCAAAGCCTAGGAGGAACCACCTGGCTCTGGGTGGCCACTGAACCCTCTGGTTTCTCTTAGTCCATGATATATATGTTCACTCCCAGATGGCACATATGGGCCTTAGGATATGTATTGTTCTTGTGATGAGGCAAGTTTTGCCTTCCAAGGACCCAGGGATCCTTTGGACAAGATACCTCTCTTGTCAGTCTTTAATAAGCCTATAGCTAAAGTTGTGCTGAGTGAAGCTAAGACTCAGTGCCATCTCTGAGGAAAAGGCCCCCAGGTGAGGATGGGCAGCATCATGGATCATCATCCCATTGCTGATAGGACTAGGCATTGGACCTCCCAGAAGTCCCCTCACTAGCCTGGGGTTAGTGCTACACTTATACCATCTGCTCTCATAGACAAACACCTATGGCTGGGCTACACCTCAGGCAGCCTAGAGAGGCATGTGTGTCTGTGTGTCAGGGGGCGTCCTCCTCCCACATGCCTCACAAACACCTGCAAGGAAGGCGGGAGGCAGGGTTTCTGAGGTGAGGGTCACACAAGGCTGCTTACCAGCCTCTCTTCCCCCTCCTCAGCTTGGGAGGGCACTTTCCAGACCCAAAGGCTCACTTAGCTACTACGGGGACAGAGCACCTCCTGGCCTGGGCCTCGGGTCCCAGCAGACACAGCACTCTGATGCTCCAGCCACTTCTTAAAGCTGCACCATGTAAAGACCGCTCTGGGTAGCAAGCTCCACCACAGACACTTGTGCCAGGTATCCACACATGTGATGGCCAAGAGGGCAGAATCTGAGCCCCGGAGCCCCAGCCTAACCCTGGGACAACCTGGCAGGCAGCCAAGGCTCTTTGCAGACAACACTAGCCACAACTCCCATGCACACACTCAGATACTATGAATGCTCACACACACTCACACCACCATGCATGCCCACAAACACACCCACCTACACTCTCTTGTGGACTCATTCTCATGCTTACACAAGTGAATGCTTCACCCATACATGTATTCACACCTTTACATACACATACACAGGCTGACCCACAGACCCTCAGTGATGGCCTCGTTCTCTGGAACCCTTCCTCCAATCAAAACAGGTCTTATCGTTAGCCAATAGGCCAGCAAGGATGGACTGTCCCATACAACCCTGGGAGAGCTTATCCTTATCCTTGGTCCTATGATCCACATGAGGCCAGGCTCTCCAGATCCACCTCTGCAGTTTGCTTTTGGCCCTGGCTGTCTATGGAGTGTGTGAGCCCCAGCCAGGCTCTAGAGCAATACCTGCCATACTCAGCTGAAGCTACAGCTGCACCCCTCTCCAGCAGTTGCCGAAGTAGCACATCTCAGGGTTCTCACCTGCTCACAGGGATATGTGGTGACTAGCTGCATACACAGAGAAATCTGCCACTGGTGACAGTGGACAGAGGCAGATGCTGCCAACACCCCACAGTGCAGGAGGCAGCTTTTCCCATGGAGTTACCAAGCCCTGATAGCTACAGTGTTGAGACTGGCCCAGCCTGGGTTGGGGCTCAGGGACCCCCTCAGCATGGGAACTTCATCTACCCGGACATGACCCAGAACAAACCCTTGAGCATGCTTCAAAGCTGCCCCAGCACAGCAATGAATCTCATGCCTGTTCCCCAAACCCGATTTTCAGCCCATGTTGATTCCTAACTAGCTCCATACAGAGCTTCCCTCCCACCTCAGGGAAAGGACATCCAGGCAGGTGTGCCTGCAGTGACCAAAACTCAACAGTCATATTCAGGCCATCAAAAGTGCGGGCCAGCCTCAGACTGGGCCGCTCTCCTAATTTGTCAGTTTCTCCATGTAGTGAGATAGTCTGCAGGGTGGCAACAGCACAGGACAAAGATGTGCCTGTAAGATGGTAGGTGGGGAGTCTGCACAGCAGACAAAAGCTACACTACAGACCCTGGGAGGCTGAAAGTTGGAAGGGCAGGGATGCTCAGAACCACTTAACCACTTGACACCAGGTTCCTTTCTACCTGGCACAGGAATCACAGCTGAAGTCACAGAATCACTAGGTCCTCTGGGAAGGGGCAGGATGAGGAACCTGGGGACACTGGCTGAAGCCTGGCTGGCTATTATCCCTGAGCCCTTCCATGGAAGAGACAGGAGAGGGATGTTGTGCTGACGACCTCCCACTACAGGGAAACCACACCAGAGTCCTATACCCCATGTCTATAGCCCTACACACACCCCCAGCATTGGCAGGAGCCACATGCTGCAGGAACTAAGTCTCTCAGGATACAGGAGTGATGAAGCCCAGAGGCCTGTGCCCCAGGAGCCACCTTCCCGAGGACACATGAGATGTACTGTGGACAGTGACATGGAAAAGCAAAAGGGAGAGCAGATGTCACTGGGCAAGAGGAGTACAGGTGGCAGCCATTCTCCAGCATCTGGCCTGGATGTGGCAACTGTCCCTGCTGACCTCTGACATTGTCACTGTGACTTTTCTGGTTGCTAAACTGTGAGCCACTCACAGGTCATGGAAAGTCTTTGCCAACAAGAGATGCTTCCAGAGCCTTAGGTAAGCTGTCCCCCTGGAAGGAGGTGGACTTGAAGTGAGAGACAGAAGAAAGTTCAGTGATGCTTGTGAGCAATGACAGGGAGGTATTTCACTGAAGTGTGCCCCACTGTCCTGACTACCAGGTAACCAAGGTAACCGCCAAGCAGACAAGAGCAGGAAGATGGGGTCACTGCACTGGGAACATAGGAGAGACCCCTGGGAACACATCCAGAGCCTGGCTGAAGAAGGTTTTCAGAACACATGAGGAAACAAGGCCATGCTGTGATACACTTTTCTGAACACGGAGCCAAGAGGACATCCTAAAGGATGGTTCAGGGATATGTGGGAAAGAGAGACCCTGAGGAGTAAGCGGCCAAAGGCCTGGCCCAGCATGGGATAATGATAGGAGCCATTGCTTCTGGTAGCGCTGACACAGGGGAGTGCAGAAGAAGCATCTAGCTTTGGCCATGCTGAGTGTGTGAGGCATTTTCCAAGACATACAGGGAAAGACAGGAGGTCAGAAGCTGGGCAGAGCGTGTGGGACGTGGGAGACAGGCCCCAGCTGGGGATGGAAATTTAAAGGTGCTGGCATATAGACGACATTTGAAGCCATGAGATCACCAACGCATGAGTGGAGTGAGAAGAGGGAGGGTGCCCCAGCCTGATGGAGCCATGGAGCTGGGGAAGAGGCCAGCCAAGAAGGATGAGAAGGGTCCTAGAATGTGCATCCCCAGCCATTGTGCAAAAGGGAAGGGGTATCAATCCTGCTATAGTAAATGTGGTCAGCATGCTGAATATTATTAGCTTTAGTCACATGGAAAAGACTTATTCAAGACAGTTAAGGAGCTAAGGCACAAGTCCTGTCTTGTACTGCTGAGAGGTTGGAAGTGCTCAGAGAAGTGGGGACGCAGGATCAAGTAAATCTTCCTTGCCATAAGAAAAATAAGACATTGCTTATTCACTCAGCAACCACATGTGGAATGCCACCTGGGCAACAATGTTAAGCTCTACTCTAGGGTTACAAAAAAATGCATGATCCACCCTCATTCCCCCTCAGGAGCTAGTGGCATGACAAGTCACCAACTAAATTTGCACAATCCCCAGAAAATAATTCTGTCTTGCAACCCCAGGTACTCTTTTTGTACGACAGACAGACAGGCAGGCAGGCAGGCAAACAGGCAGACAAGCAGACAGGCAGACAGGCAGGCAGGCAGACAGACACAGACACAGACACACACAGACACACACACACACATACCACCCTATAGCTGGTTCCTTGGACAGCTCATAATTCACCACCACCACCACCACCACCACCACCACCACCACCACCACCCTCACCCCCTAAAATCCCTGGATTCAGGGGTCTCTCCAGAGCCCCTACAGAGTACTTCTCCTCAGGGGTGGTGATGAGAGTCCAGAGGCATCTCTAACTTCCAGGTAGAGTTGTCAGGACAGGGAGAATACAGAGAAAGCACTGGGTCTAGACCTGGGACATTTCCTAGAGGTCATGGTTCTAGGCCTACAGCTGATTTCCACAGAATGACCTGACAGGCAGGGGTCATGGGGGCACAAGAAGCACCCATGAGGATGAGTTTAAAAAACAGAGATGCTGGGTTGAGGTGGGATTTACAGAATTTGGGGGTTTGTTTTTGCTTGCTTGCTTGTTTGTTTGTTTGTTTGTTTAGAGGCAGAGTAGCCCAGACTAGCCTTGAACTCATGACCATCTTCGTGACCTATTTTCCCGAGTGCTGGGATTACAGGCATGAGCCAGCAAGCCTGACCACAGGACTTACTCTTGACCATGCTGAATCTGGGACACCTTACAGGATATACAGAGAATGATGTCAAGTCAGAGGCTAGACAGTGAAAGACAAGCCCCAGCTGTTCCTAGAGGTCTGAGAATACCCCCCCCTTGAGCTTTCTTCAAGGGGGGAGCTGAGCAGCAGGAGCCCAACACCTCGCTCCTTTCCTCAGCAGTGTAGTTATGAGATGTACCATACTGTCATCCGTACTGCCATGTGCAGCGGGTCTCCTGTTCCATTGAGAAAGGATTCTGTGACATCAACAAACAATGTGTTGTGTAGGTCATCTGGTCCCAACTCTTAGTACCCACATAGAGCCATATGGGCATTCCCACTGGTGCCTCTGAGGACAAAGACATGTATGTACATCTTGTTGGATGTCTACCTGGGGATATACTTGCTGGGCTATAAGCTCAACACTCTAAGCAGAGTAGTCAGAAGTAGCCTGTGGTTGAACAAGGTGGATTTAAGGCTTATTGCAATCTGTGGGGACACATGCCATGGAGAATGCAGGGTGCCTCGGGAAGATGGTGTTAGAAAAGACTGGCGACTGGGGCTGGTGAGATAGCTCAGCGGGTAAGAGCACGGACTGCTCTTCCGAAGGTCGTGAGTTCAAATCCCAGCAACCACATGGTGGCTCACAACCATTCATAATGAGATCTGATGCCCTCTTCTGGTATGTCTGAAGACAGCTACATTGTACTTACATATAACAATAAATAAATCTTAAAAAAAAAAAAAAAAAAAAAAAGACTGGCGACTGGTCTAGGACTTTGGGTAGGTGAAGTCCAAAAGGGTTTGAGGTACCAGAGCCTATGGGGTAACCTTATGGGTGGGCATCTTCAAAATGCTTCTATAGAAAAAAATGAAGCTACCGGAAACTGTGGCTGGCAAAGCAGTCACTGTCCCCATGTTAGTGTGATAAGTGGCAGCTCTCACTCAGGTTAGCCCAGATGGGATCTCATGGTTTAGGATGAGACAAGTCATGTTTCAGGTGGCGTTCAGATGTAAAGGTCTTTTTTTGTCCTGGTCCTAGGTATCAGAGTATGCTCTGTGAATCTTTTAAGTTCTACAGAGAATAGCAAAGCCCCACTAAGAAGGTCAGGGCAGCTACCAATGGCAGCGGCTGCTGCCCATCCCATAGGGCAGGCAGAATGCAGCTTCAATAGACAGACGCTTTTCCAAAGTGAGGCCTGAGCCCACACTCGCACAAATAGTCTGCAGTGAGAGAACAGAAAGCAAGATGAGCTGAATGGATGAGGCAATGGGAAGAACTGGCTCTTAAGCAGGCAATACAACCAGGCTTGGGTTTTAAATCCCCCTAGAAGCAAGGAGCACACCCAGTACATAGATCGCAGCTTCTACAGCAACCTTCTCAAAACAGAAGCTAGTGTTCCTTAGAGACTTGGCTGACCCTAGGGCTGGGTCAGGAAACATGCAGGCTAAGCCTGGAATATCGTGTGCCAGGATGTGAAAACATTTTCAACACAAAGCTGCCACAAATGTTGATGAGGTGTGCCAGTGGAGCCAGGGGAACAATGCGAACAGCAGACTAGGTAGAGCTGGATCGCATCCCATACCATGAAACAAATGTCTGTAAGTACACAGCAATGCAAGTGGCTGAACAGCCAATAATGGGAGACGAGACAAATCATCTGTGCAGAAACAGGGGCCCCTAAAGAAGGTGACTGTGAGCCCCTCTGTACAAACCCTCAGGGCTCACCTGCTTGTGCATGCTCACATGTGCTCTCTGTCTCTGTCTGTCTCTGTCTATATTTCTGGCTTTCTCTGCCTGTCTCTCTGTGTGTCTTTCTCTCTGTCTTTCTCTCTCTCTCTCTCTCTC
>NW_022196904.1:128378426-128442109 GCF_008632895.1 Mastomys coucha
CTCTCTCTCTCTCTCTCTCTCTCTCTTTCTCTACACATACACACACACACACACACACACACATACACTCATGAAACACTCACTGCTCTCTTTGTCTCTGTCTTTCTGTCTCTGTGTGTCTTTCTCTTTGTCTCTGTCTCTCTTTCTCTACACACACACACACACACACACACACACACACACTCACACTCACAAATCGTTCACTGTTGTCCTCTCCAGAGCCAAGACAATGGTTCTCCCTCCTGCCCAATTTTAGGGTTTGAGCCTGCAACCCCCTCCTCTGTCTCAGAAGCCTGGGTCACGTATTTTACTACAGTGACAAAGAGCTGACTCACACAGCACCTTGGCTGCGCCATCTAATTGATGTCACCATGGATGGTGTGGACTGTGTGAGCTCTCAATAAGCCATGTCAAATGGTCCTTTGCCTCTGAGGTCTTCCTCCCCCAATCCCACAGCCCCTGACTAATCCCCAGGGAAAGATAGAATAGCCACTGGCTGGGAGGGGGGTTAGTGCTGCAGAACATGTGAATGGCCATCACGAACACAGGACAAGAGATTCTGTCACAACCACAAGAAACCTGAGGAGACACAACACTGAATCTCATCTAGGATCCAGGTGGGGTCTGGGGACAGGGGAGACATTAAGGGACTAGAGCAATCTGAATACGGCAGAGACACAGTTCACCAATGCTGTATCCCTACTGTTTCATGGCTTTTACATACCCTGTGTTTTGTTTGGAAAAGGGTCCTACTATGTAGCTAAGGCTGGCCCTAAACTCACAACCCTCCTGCTCCTTCCCGGTGCTGAGGTTACAGGTGTGTACACCAGACTACCGACATACCACATTAACATAAGATCTCAGTGTGAAGGAACATAGATAGGGTTGGGTATACAGGACCTCTACCGGATCCATGGCTTTCCTACAAATCTAAATAGTCTAAAATAAATGTAATAGGAGAAAAGTTGCTAAGAAGAAACATCTATGTTGTGTGTGTTCAAGTGTGGGTAAGACAGAGAGATGACAAACAGGAAAATGGCTGCTGCACGAGTGCTGGTTACATAAGACAACGGAGTTCTTAAGTTTTTTCTTGTCACTCTCATTACGTAAGAAAAAGCTATAAACGGGGTGGGGGGGCTGTCTGGTGAGTATCTGGCAGTTCGGTAGAGGATCTATATAATTTATCACCCAAACCAGGACACTGTCACAAGGGAAAGGGGACACTATTAATAACCATGCTAGGTCAGCAGCTGGAAGCCAATGTCCCAGGTGACCCTAGGTACCTGATCACTGTACGGAAGTAGGGCTCACAGGTTACACTCTCTAGGTCAGCTTCAGTGGCCCTGGGAAGTAACACAAGGGTCAGCAGGGAGGTCAAGTTAGGCAAAGAAGGGCAGAAGGGGTCTCTGGAAATGGGACCGGGGATGTGACATAGGACAATGAGGCCGGGGCCTGGAGCACCGCCACATCCAGAATAGCTCCTCCTAGAGGAGCTCCCACACCCTTGTCTTTACCAAGCCCACATTCAGGGTGGCAATCTGTAGCCTCTTCCTTCCTGGGATAAGTCAGAGCTCAGTCATTGAAGACCCACTCAGATTTGCACGATGTCCCTTCTGAGGTGCCACCTCAGTTCAGGACACCTAGGGTCACCCTCTGTGACCCATATGTTCAGAAGAGATCATATGTTCAGAATGGTCATATACCACCAACCAACTCCAGAGTCACAGCCTCTCTGGCTGGGGACACTCCGGCACTGCTGGAAAGGCCTGAGGAGAGCAGGGACACAAGGGACCTGGGTTCCTGCCACCTCTCTTAAAGCCATTTTCATCTTTTCTCCTCTTAATTACATTTGCCCGTTTCCTCTCTCTGTCACCGAGCTTTATAAATCCCCTTTCTGCCCATGGAACTAAACTATGACTCCAGAGACACAAGAAAGCGAAGGGAAGGATTGGTAGGAAAGCATCTTCAGCAAAAGCACAAGGATCTGAGTTCGGATCTGGCCACACACAAAAAGGGAGACACAGTGCTGCACACTTATAACCTAGCACTGAGCAGGCAGAGGCGGGTGTGTCCCCAGAGCATGCTGGCCAGTCAGTCTAGCCAGTCTGTGAGCCCTGAGCTGAGTGAGAAAAGCCATCTCAAAAACAAAACAAAACAAAAACAAAAAACAAACAAAAAACCCAAGCAACAAAACAAACAAACAAACAAAAAACCAAAGGGGAGCACCTCAGAAGACACTCAGCACTGACCTCTGGCCTGCACAGGCATGTGCACACGTACCCACATGAACACATACGTGCACTACACACATACACACAAACACAAAAATAAATAGGGGGAAAAAGCAAATCAATGAGGCTAAACAAACATGACTCATGGACTGACACGGGCAGATCCTACAGAGGCCTCTCAGGAACTGAGTCCAGAGTCTAAGAGGTTTCTATAAAAGTCCCTGCAACGAGATAGAGACAGGGCCATACTAAGCAGTGACCCTACACACATACATACACACACAAACACCCAGCCCACAGCAGACAGACACCCCTGACTCTCTTTGGACTTGCTTTCCAAAAACAGAAAGTACACACACACACACACACACACACACACACACACACACACACACACACACACACACACACACACACACACACACACACACACACCTTGCCCCAAAGGCCTTGGTACTTTAGGTACTGTGTGAGAGCTGGTTTGGGGGCCTCTGCATGTGCTGAGTAGCCTCAGCTAAACTGGCATCATGCATAGCTCAGGCCTGTACCACCAGGAGAGGCCTTGAGCTTCACTGGTAAGGCTCTCTAAATGATGGTCACTGGATAAGTGCTGACCACAGCACTCCCGGCCTGTTCCAGCTACTCCCTATCCCTGTTCAGCTTTTTCCAATAGCCAGCCTTAATCCATAGCAACCTGAGCCCATCTGCAAGCAGGGTCTTAGCCCTGGGAAGTTCCTTTCCTATGTCCAAGGGGAACCTGGAAGTGAGCTCCACAGTAGATACAGGAGGAGGGATTCTGCCTTCAAACCTGCTCCTCGGGAAGCCTGCGTCCTTCCACTTCCACTCTGATACCCCACCTCAGTGATGATGGGAAGCAATAAGTCTGAGACTATGAGGACAACTGAGTTCAAATATGTTCCCAGGTTCTTGGTTGTTCCTTTCGGAAGGCCCACCACCCACACTCCTGCCTAGTGGTTGCTTAGTTCTTTAGTTCCTAGCATGTAGAAGGATGAGGCCGAGGTGGTGTGACCTCAGGGGGGTACCATTCCTAAAAGTTCATTTGGTGGAGAAGTGAGGCTGGAAGCAGATCTCACAGCCCCTCCTGCCTCATAGAACAGCATCCCAGGGGACATATCAAAGTCTCAGAAGATACTGAGCAGCTCTGTTGTAAAGGCCACTTGAGGGGACTGCTGGATGGTGTATCGGTAGGGCACTAGGTCTTGGGGTGACTCAGTAAGTGGTAGGATATCCCAACACCCTAACAGCAGCAGGAACTCTTATGATCTGACCCCTGAGGGAGGAAGCCACCTTGATGTCTGACTTCATGACATCACAAGAAACAATAAAATTATTTAAGTCACTATATTTTGGGGTACCTTATCAGGAAAAGACAACCAACATGATGGTTCCCAGAGTACCAAGTGAGTCTGCCTTGAGAGACACAATGCCAGCAGGTCCTGTCTTGAGCCATGAATGGACTTAACCATAAGCAGCACCTCCAAGGACAGATATGGTGACCACAGCACCTAGGGAAAGGTGGAGGTGCCCGGAAGGAAGATGGCCATCAAGGCAGCCGCAAGCCCTTTCCTACCTTCAGGGCCTCACCTCCAAAACAACAACAAAATGCCATACACACAAATACTGTTATGTGCCAGTGACCCAGCCCCCATAGTGAGCTCAGAGAAGCTCCATATACATGATGTTTACTGCTTGCTGTGGTCACAAGCTAGGCCTTCTGCATTTGAAGCATGAGGAGTCATATGGTAATTCTGAAAGCCCAGAAACCTTTTCAAAGTCAGCTTCTTAAATCACTGTGAAAAATGGAATGTGCCTGTTCCTATTTTTAATAAATTGGGGGCGACACTACTCCCACCTACAGCATCTCCTTGGCTTCAGAACTGAAATAACAGCAAGCTAGGGTTTCACACAATCCACACGGGCCAGAGTATGGGAGGAAACGTGCTGGAGACCAGCGCGGGCTCCAGGTCACATTTTGGGGAACAGGGATAGGAGGAACTCCTGCCTCAGACCTGGACCCAAACAAGTTGGCAAGTATTGGGTCTACGCTGGGTTCCCAGCCATGCTGACCTGTGTAACCACCTTAGTTCTTTTAGCCAAGAGATTTCAAGCCAGTGGGGAATGAGTTTTTAATGAAGCAGACACTCTGGTTTTCAAAAATAACAAAAGTGCATTAATTTCAGTTTGCTCCATATTGTCTCAAACTCCGATCATTATAATTATTCAACACGTGGGGTGGTGGTAATTAATATCAACCATTTGATAGGATCTGTAGTTACCTGAGAGACAAGCTTCTGGGTATATCTACGAGGGAGTGCCTGCATGTGGTTAACTGAGGTGCGAAAACCCCCGGTGACTCTGGGCAGCGCTGTTCCACAAGCTGAGGTCCTTGCACAGCATAAAGAGGAGAAAGCTGGGCATCAGCGTTCATCTCTTCCTGATTCCTGACTCTACATGCAGTGTGACCAGCACCTCACGCTCCTGCCACCCTGCCTTCCCTGGCATGATGGACTGTGCCTTCAAACTGAGCCAGACAAATGCTTCTTAAGTGATGTTGTCAGGTGTTTTGTCACAGTGAAGAAAAGAGTAACAGACACCCTACCTGATTCTGGGAAGGGAGCACCGGCCCTGACCCCAGCAAGAACAAGGCACATCGGAACTCTGGGAACAGAATGGCACGCTTATCCAGGGTAGACAGCACCATACCCAATGCAAGGGCCACAGCTGGGAAGACCAGGGCCCTGTCGTGTGACAGCGTGTTAGCAATAAAAGCTCACTGCGCAGAGTTTGTGGCAAAGACCAAAGTAAACAAGAGGCAGACAATGCCTGAAGTGCACTACCCAGCACACAACACCGCTCGTCATAGTCTCAAATGCAAAGGAAAAGTCAAGTTAGAAAGAAAGAATGGCGCCAGTGGAGGCCCCAGCCCTTTGGCTAAAGTGAACCATAAAAATAATTGGGACCAGAGGGCCCCAGGCCTCAGCATCAGGACCGCTGGCTGTATGGCTAGCCCCCTCAGCATCAGGACCACTGACAGTCTGGACAGCTCTCTCAGTACTCACAGGTTTGAAAGCTGGTGGGAACATGCATCCTTCCTGTAGCTACATCTGCAAAACAGACACAGTGACCGACGGGGCAGCCACCCCTCGGCAGCCATGCCTAGAGGCAAACTGTTGGGTTGCCAAGCAAGTGGGTCATACGCGCACAGTGTGCCAGTCATGTTTTGGTTACATATGGGAAAGGATCTGTTTAAGTGCCTGGAAGAGGCAACACATAAACAACACGCTGACGACAAGGTTCTAGTGGCAGTGGGGGAACAAGTGGCGGGCAGCTCAGTGGGAAATGACAACAGCCTCCGCCACAGGTGAGTCTTCTGTCAAGCCAGCGCCCAGCAAAGCCAAGCAGATATCCACCTCACCCACCATTCATAGCTCATTAGAGCTCAAGGTATGTGGGTCCTACCAGTGCCCTGTCCTCACTCAACAACACACCTACTGTATACCCATTGTATACTCAAAGCTCTTGCGATTTGAATTGCGTCCCAGTAACATTTCCTGGGAGCTGTTAGACCTCTATACCCTCTTGAACCAGAATCTGTGCCTTCAAGTCCCTTCCCCAGGGGCACAGAGGCACTAATGACACTTTGAGAACCTATGTGAGCTATTCAATCCAGCTATTTAGAGGAAATGCTTTCACACAGATTGGCCTTCCTCAGAGCCCCCCTTAGCATGGCTGTGGGCCTCACCAGCAGAGAGAAGCTCTGAACAAAAAATGACTTTCAGTGTTATCTGCATTGCTCCTCAACTGAAAACTGGGTGGCTAAATTTTTAAACAAAAAGCCGGCTTATTTTTAGCATTGTAAACTGCACAACCAGATGGATAGACACACAGAGATGATATTTGTTACATAAAAACGTCTGACTGTGGGTCCGGAGTCCATTCTAGATGGGCCTCATTGGCCAGAAGGAAAAGAAGCACTGGGCTTCATAGCCATTCAAGGATCCTCCTGGACCTATATACTGTACCTGGAACTCAGGACTCAAGAGCAAACATCCAGAGAGGCAGGAGCACAGGGACCAAGACAGGACCAGATGCCCCCCTTCCCACACCTGGGGCCATTCAGAAAGGGCATAAAACCAGAGAAGACCCTCATTCCCAGCAGCCAGAGGCTTCCTAATGCCAAGGCTGGGGAGAGAGAGTCAACATCGCAGGCCTGAGCTAAGCAGGCATCCTCCTCTCCCTTACCATGGAGCTCCAAGCAAAGAGCTGGGGAGACAGCTCCTCAGTAGAACACTTAGCATTCAAGCATGATGGTCTGAGTCCAATCCCCTGAACATACATCCTAGAAGTCAGATGTGATGCTACGCACTTGTAATACCAACTCCGGGGAGACAGAGACAGGAGAATCCTTGAAGCTCACTGGCCAAACGGCCAAGCCTACTTGGCAGGCTGCAGGATAGTGAGAGACTCTGTCTCAAAAAACAAAACAAACAAAAGGTAGATAGTGACTGAAGAACAATGCCCAAGACCGCTCTCTGACTTATATACCACACATACACACACACACACACACACACACACCACCACACCACACCACACACCACATATATACATACACCATATACACCACACATGTATACACTACACACACACACACACATTATACCACACATACACCACACACATATTACACACTCATATATACACACACCACATACACACATATACATACACCACACACACACACTACACATGCACACACACCATACATGCACACATATATACACCACACACATACCACACATACACACACAACACACACACAACACAACAGACACATGCACACACCACACACCCAACACATATAACACACACATACCACACACTCACACATACACCATATACAATACCACACATACACACCCCACACCACACACACATCACACACACACACACACCACACACACACATATCACATATACACACATGCACACACCACACATGCACACATACACACATGCACATACCAAACACACACATATCACATATATACACATGCACACACCACACATGCACACATACACACATGCACACACTATGCATACACACATACCACAGCTGGTTGGACAAAGTCTCTTAGTAAACTGGGCCAAACACAGAAGAGACTGAGCAGGGGCCGGCAGCCTCAGCACCTCACCCTCTGCTTTCTGAGCTCTGAGTAATAACAGTAATGAAAGAGAGGCAAGTGTCACTGTATAACTAGAGCCATGGGCTGCAGGTGACATAACATACCTCCCAGGACACCCAACAAAAGTCACCAGACCCTTAGCAAGGGCTTCAGCACAGTAGCCATATTCGAGATGATCAGACTTTGGTTGGTTGGCCTGCTTTCTGATTTTTAAACAGACTTACTTACTACATAGCCCAGCCTGGTCTCAAACTCATGTTCCTCCTGTCTCCGATTATGACCAATGCTTGGCAAATGATTGTTTGAACCAGCTGTCTCTTCAGCCAGCATTAACCCTGTAAAGAAGAACCAATAAAAAATAAAAAGGCCCCCAGTCACAGCCCAGGAATGAAATGGAACCAACACACAGGAAGACTAAAAAATCCAAGCCTACAAATACCTCCAACATGTTCAACCTAAGAAAATGTGGAACTCAGAGAACAAGGCATTATCATTCTCAGTGGGTGAATTCTCAATATAAAAAGTAAAACTGGGCCAGGGAGATGAGTCAGCAGGTAAAGGCACTGACTACCAAACCTGACAAACTGAGATTAATCCCTGGAAGTCACATGTCAGGAAGGAACCAACACTCTCAAGTTGTCCTCAGACTTCCACATGTGTGCCACAGTATGACAGCCCCAAGTCTGCTGTCTCCCAGTCTCCATCGCCATCCAAGTGAGCCAGTCTTGGACACCTGTTGTAACAGAGCTATGACATTCCTCAAAATGTGTTCTAAGGTGGCAGGGCCAGAGATGAGCATGCAGACATTCACAGCCACGGAGTTGATATTTCAAAAATGTCCTTCAGTTGGAAATTAAGTAGACAGAGTAATTACATCTACACAGAGGAGGGAAGGGCTGGTTTTCCTCAGAGTCACGGGGATGTAGACAAGAGATGCCTAACCCTCACTCTGGGCCAGTCTACCTCCACAAGCTGAACCTCAGCTTTCCCAGGGAGGGACTTGGTGTCCTTCAAGAGTGTCCTTCAAGTGTGATATGCCACCCAGGCAGAGAGCTGCTGACAAGAATCTAGCAGCCAACTGACGCTTCGGACCTCTTCGATGTTGGTGACATGTTGATAAAAAAAAAAAAAGCAGGTTACAACAAAATGGCATGTATCAAGTGGTCCCATTTCTCTACAAAAGGGGACAGGGGAAGGTGTGTCTACACAGCTGTAGGTGTGACTGCATTCCTAGGTTCCTGGAAGAAAGCCTGAGGGTCAGTAGGCACTAGGCATTCACCTGGGGACCTCACCATGCTGAACATGCATTTTAGCATAAAGTATAACTTCTTTTCAAATGTATGCATTGTGATGCACTTCTAATTAGAAAAAAATGTTTGTTTTTTTTTAAATTTTCTTTTTTAAACAGTGTTTTAAATGTCCTGCACTGGGTTCCCCAACTTAGCACCCTGGAGAGACACCCTCAGTCATTTCTAGGGTCCAGGATGGGAGCATGCCTTCTCAGCTATCTGGTACTCCCTCCTGTTACGGGGACACCACAGCGGGCCTGGGATGGCAAGCCCTGGTCTGCTAGGATGGACCAATATCTCAACAGGTTACCATAGTGAGAAGGTGCTGCAAAGCTCTCAGTATCAGAAGAACACCGTGGCAATGATAGGAGGCTCTTCTATCATTACATTCTTATTACACTCTATCATCTAGTAGGAGCCAGAACATAGGGCAAAGGAAACAGAGCCCTTGGTTGAAAAAAGAAGGGAAGGGGATTCTTCTCTTGCCCCAAATATCAGCCAGGCAGGAACGGCACTCTGGGTTCCAGGAGAACTAATAGAAACGGAGGCCATTTAAGATCTTTTTTGGCACAACTACTCTCTTTAGTCACAATTTACCTGCTACTTTGTTAAACTGCCCTCCTATTTTCTTCCTTTCCCCCCCTTTGCTGAGCAAATTTGATATATTAATTAGGTGTTTTAATCTTAAAAAAAAAAATTCATCAGAAGGTCTCACATTACCATGGCAACTGTACAGTTCCAGTACATGCAAGTCACCAGCACAGCGTGGCTGCCTCTTAGGCCCCACTACATCAGGAAAAGGGGGTGACTCGTGTCCCCTGAAACACAGGAGTCCAGGCCCTAGTTCCTCTCTGAAGGGCGCTCTTCTGCCCCAGCTGCACTCATTCTATGTAAATGAATCCTAACACCTTCACTCAAGGCACTGCATAGAAGGAAACACAACACCATGACTCTATTCCCGCCCTGCTAATGACACAGGTAAGAGGAGCCAAGTGGTTACCCACCCAGAGAACATTCTCAGCCGCCAGGCCCAGGACTCCACTTGGTCACTCAAACTCACCAAAACCTAGTTAAGTTCTCGAGGTATGCCAGTCCAAGGCTACACAGCCAATGATGAGCACTGCCTATGACACATCATACAAAACGAGGCCTGGTGAGCCACGTCAGCAGCTCACCTCATGTAAGCCCAGAACAGTGAGTACTCTCCGTCATTGGAAGCAATGTAAGCAAGTCATATAAGCAAGTAAGGAGGTAGGTTCTCAAGTGACAGAGAGCACCACACTCACTTTGCCCCCATGCCCCTCGGCTAACCCTTGAGTTCTGAGGCAGCACACTGTGAAGAGGAAAACGTGGACTTAGACCAACACCCACAGCCCCTGCACTACATCACTGTTGCCACTCTGCTGCCTTGGAGACGTGATTCAGAGACACGGAAGGGTGGCCAGCCCTTAGCTGGCACCAGCAAGTACTGAAAGCAAATGTGTTTTCCAGACCTCTCGTCTTGCAGTCAGAAACCCAGTGCAAACCAATTTACTGATCTACTCCTTCTTTCAACCTGGTAGTTTTATTGGTTGGTTTTGGTTGGTTGGCTGACTGGTTGGTTGGTTGGTTGGTTGGTTGATTTTTAACTGATGTTGAAAATAAAAGTATAACAAAAGTGAGTCCTGTTGTCCCCAAGTTCAGAGCACAGGGACCAGCCACCTCAGAACACAATGTGCCTGGTGCAGACAAACCTGAATGCCCCTCCCCTGCTGACCATACTCAGCAGAGACCTGGAACTCACTGGCCTGGCCTCATGCCTCCCGTTTCCAATAGGAATGCCAGCATGTAGCCTCACATGCTTTCCAACACCGGCCTGAGTTCTGATTATTGTAATTTCCCAAATGCTTAAATTATTTATTGGAAATAAGTAGCTTGGGCTCCTATGCTGAACTGTGTTCTAAAATTATAAAAATCCATCATATCTCTGTAGGCTGCCTACAAATGAAAATGCATATTTCAACTATTTTAAGAAAATGTCAAAAAACATCAAATGTGTCATGACTGTACCATTTAAAATTATTCGCATGGCATCTGTAGGGAAGAGCTATATGTTATATGTGAATCCATCCTAGTTCCCCCAAAGCTGCATCCAGCAGGTGCTAAGTCAAAGGTCCGTGTACCCAGCAGGGCTCCAGGGGCTAGGCTTGCAGGGCCAGATGTCTGGCACCTCCCATGCCCAGCTCCCCACCAGATTGCCCTGCTGCTACTCAAGAGACATAGGTCCTCCAGGTCAACAGCTATCACTGCAGAAAGATTTCACAGAACTCGAGTTCCCCAAGGGCGGGTCTTTGCACAAAGGCAAGGATGGATTGTGCAGCATAATCTAGTGTAGGTTCTGGTTTTGCAGGGTGAAACACCTCAAACTGAAGGGCCCTGGCCCCTGTGCCACCTGTAGGGCAGCCACCTCACTTCACAAACTGCACACCAAACAGGATTCTCCTAGAATTAAAAGTAACCACTCAGCCTGCACACCACCCATAAAGGAAAATGAAAACACGCGGTGCGCATTAGTGGGCGGTGTCGCGCCTGAGCCGGGAGCCTCCACCATCACCGACTCTCACCTCGAAAGGCGGGCCAGAGCCTCATCTGCCCGCTGCGCTGTCACTGGAAACAGGACGCGCCACGGGGACTTCAGTCGTGGTACAATAGTTTCCCCGGAAACGCAGACGCCCCGAGAAGTGGTCCCACCCAGGTGGCGACTGCGTCCCAACGCAGAGAAATGCCACCCACGCTACCGCCCTGAGACAGCGCGCGAGGTCTCCAGAGGCCCGGGTACCCGGCTGTCCCCGGGAGTCCCCAGTGGGCGGTTTCACTCACCGTCCTCCTTGTCGTCAAACACCGGCCTCCGCGCGCTGGCTGCCGATATGGACGACATAGACATCCTCTTCTTCCACTTGCTCCACTGAAACAGGGGGCGCGGCTGCGCGCGGGCATCGCCGGCGTCCCGGGCCCGGGGCTGGCTGGCTGCGGGCGGCGGCAGGGCGGGGGACACATCGGAGCCCGCGGGGCGCGCACGACCGGGAGGCGGCGAACCGGGGAGCGCCGCGGCGCTGCTGCCCCTTCTCTCCGCGCCGCTCCTCATCGCCAGGCCTGGGTATGCGCAGCGGCCACAGCCCGGAACATGGCCCGCGCCGGACCCTGCGAGAGCAGAGCGCTAAGGGCCAGCAGCGCCGGCCGTGCTCCCGGTATCCGCTCTGGCTCGCCGGGGCAGCCGACCCGCCCGCGGATTGCGAGCAGCGGGGCGGGGCCGGAGGGGTGGACTCAGGGTGGAGTCCGGAACCGGGGCGGGGCCAGGGCGGGGCTGGTTTTAGATTCAGTGCGTGCACGAAGCGTGGGCTACCCGCGGAGAAGGGTCTACTGGCGTAGGCTCGACCCTTGCACCAAAAAGGCAGCGGAGATAAAAGAGGGCAGATGCCAGTCGCCTTCCTCCTATCTTGAAGTGCCCAAGAGGCCAGAAATTTGGACTCTTTCCTTCACAGGGCGACGGAAACCTTTGGGGGCCCTGCAGGAATGTTGTGACTGGCGAGCAATCGGGAATCCCCTGAGCCTTCCAACCTCTGCTGTCTTCGTAGAAAAAAAGTCGATTGCAGATTTCTACCAGTCGATCCTTAGGAACCTCAAACTTTAGGCCGCGGTTTTCCGCTGTGCGCATAACGGGGGTGGAGAAGTATCGGAGCTGCCATTTGGTGGCAGCAGGGTGCTATCCCGCTCTGAGGCCAAAGGGGGCGCGGGATCTCGACACTGGAGGAGGTTGGGAGTAGGGAGGAGTCTGGCACGCAAGTCCCGCCCAGAGCGGACATTAGGACCCTTACCTGCGAGAGAGCTCATCCGTACTGATGCGCTTGTCCAGAGACCTGACTGTGCGTTACCCTAGCCTAGCTCCTCTGACCTCTCTTTGTATAGCTTATTGGGCAGCGAATAGAGTCCTAGTACAGGTTTGCGCCAAAGGCCTAGTGAGGAACACAAGTCATCTAGGGTCCTGTGTCCTCACGAGGGTCTTCACTGCACATTGGGGAGCTTGGAGTTCGGCTTAACCTTTCTGTCTCTGCTCCTGCTCCTGCTCCTTTGCGAGGTCGGGATGCTTGGCTTCCGGTATCTAAGGCCCTATTACTGGGAACCCTATTATGGAAGTGGTCTGACTTGGAAGTCTCTGCTGCTTAAGTCCTGCCCTAAAACCCGGTCACAAAGATAGTCCTCCTCCACTACCTGAAAGACCTGGAGTATCCCTCCTTCTGTCCCTATGTGGATTATGGGTGACCACAAGGCAGCAGGTTCCTCCCTCTCATAATTTCTACAGCGGCCGTCAGCCACCACAGGCTCATCCCTCCCTACCGCCTTAGGAATTCAGTAAGGCCTCCAACCTTCTTGACTGGGAAAAGCTAAGTACAGGTGACCTGGACCTTCTCTGGGCCAACATTTTAGGAGCTAGAATCTCACTTTTTTACATCCGGTCTTAGCTAAACAGGAGCCCCCTTTTTTTTTCTTGGCCAGATAATGGATGGAGCTATCTGCTAACACAGGACAGAGCACAAGGGGCTTCAACTGTTCAGAGGCTGGGGGATGGAGGTGGGGGGATCTGCAGTGTAACATAGCTGAAAGTCAGCCTCGCTACCACAGGTCTCCATGGTCTCTCTACCAGAGGTCTGCAGTTTTCTGCACTGTGCTTCATTACAATCCCTACCTACACCTGCTGCACGGCCTGCTAAGAGGAAGTCCTCAGCTTTCATTGTGTGGGGGAGAGTGAAGGCCAGCCCACCCTGCGCATCAGAATTCTCCAAGGGCCTTGACCCAAATAGTGGCAACCTTTCCCTTCCAGACCTCTAAAAATGTCAGGAAATAAATAAAATGCAGGGTTATGTCCTTCCTCCCTGCCCCACCCCCACTTCCTGAGAATGGCACAGGGAACAGAACGAAGAAGGAAGTGTCACAGACAGAATAATGGTGGGAGAGGGGCTGGGGGATATCTTGGTTGGTAAAGTACTTACCTGACACATAAGCATGAGTTCCATTCCCAGCACTCACAGAAAAGCCAGTCATGGCTGAATGAGCCTGTAGTCCTAGCATAGGAAGGTAAGAACAGGGGGATTTCTGGGCTTGCTGGCCAACCAGTCTAGGCAAATAAGTGAGTTCCTGGATTAGTAAAAGCCCTTGTCTCAAAAAAAAAAAAGTGAATTAGAAGAAGCAGCAACATTGATGCCTCTGACTGTTCAGGTATTAAATGGTTAATTCTGAATGCCAACTTGATTGGGTTGAGAAATACCCAATTGGTGTTTCTAGAAAGGAATGGCATACCGGAAAGGTCAACCCTGAATGTGGGCCACACTGACCCATAGGATGGAGTCCTGGGTGGGATAATGGGGAAGGAGGAAGAAGCCCATCTGCACAGATGTGCTGTTCCTGCTCCCTGCTCTCCAGGATGCGCAGCTCTGCCCACTACTGTTCTACTTTCAGTCTGGTGTTGTGATAAGACACTGACCAAAGGCAACTTAGGAGAGGAATGGGATTCTTCCAGTTTACAGACCATAGTCCATCCTCTGGAGAATTCAGGGTAAGAACTTGAAGCAGAAAGCACAGGGGAATGCTTCGTGCCTCACTCACAGGCTCATGCTTACCTGGCTTTCTTATACTGCCCAGCGCCACACGTCTAGAGATGTTGACCCTCCTAGATCAATTAGCAATCAAGACAAACCTCTAAGGACATGCCTGCAAGCCAGTCTGATCCAGCAATTCCCCCATTCAGTTGACTATTAAGTTTAGAGTTAAAGCTAACTAGTACACTCAAGTATTTGTCACCTCGATAAAATGTCTGACTGAAAAACTGGAAGGTCCCTGCTTCTAGCGATAGATCAGGGTCTAGAGATTCACAGGACAGACATTAAGAACCAGGCTAATGAAGAGCTTATAACAGGAACAAAGACAGGAACTGCTATACGCAGATGCATGCTGCATCTAGCTCCCCACCAATGAGGCTGGGATCTGAACCAACCATGATCAAAAGGGGAAGTTAGAAGGCTAGTAGCGGGTTCCCAAGCTCCCCAATATTTTCAAGAGTCTTAAACATAAACACTAAGTCCCAAATCGCACCTGGGTATTTTCAGCTCTGTCTCATATCTCCTCATCTAAACCAGGCGCAAACCCCCTCCCCCTCCATCCCCACACATTTTCACTTTTCAGCGGCTTCTGTTATCCTGGGTAAACTGCTGTCCAAAAACATTAGCTACAGAGGCTGAGAATCCAGTCAGTAATGTGCTCACAGCACAAGCCTGAGGACCTAAGCTAGATCTCCAGCACTCGTGTCAAAAGCAAAGGAGGGTGTTGCACTCTAGTGATGCCAGCACTGAGGAGGTAGAACAGGCTAGCCCAACCACTTCTTCACTGGGAGCCCCCTCTCCATCATTAGAATCACTGGGTCATGGTTAAGTAACCCTGACTTTACTTCGTGCCAGTTCCAAGGAATAACAGTGACACTAAGGATGTGGACATATGCCCAAGAGAAAGTATGATGTCCTTCCTTTATGGAAAGGAGGGAAATGCTCCCCTTACAAAGGAAATAAACAACCCTGTACTGAGATTGCTAAGATGAGTGGTTAAGAATAAACCTCGTCTGTGAAATTATGGAGGAATATGTGCTGGTTTTGCTGGCTCACCAAACTGCTAAACTTACACCACAGTGTTTGACAAGATGGGAAAGCCAGTGTGTGTGTGTGTGTGTGTGTGTGTGTGTGTGTGTGTGTGTGTGCGTGCATGTGCTACCCTCTGTTTAAGGCTCTTCTGGGGGTCTTGGATATACTCAAAACCTCTCTCCTCCTGGGGTCCCAGCAGCTAGAAAACAGGTTACCTGCTTCCAGGCTACAAGACCTAGATGAGTACAAGGCAGAAACTTCCAAGATGAAGGAACTGCTCGGCCTAAGCAAGATGAAACCTAGTAGAAAGAGCACAGGCCTCCCAGGCCTCCGCTGTACTCCATGCTCCACTATCCCGGCCTGGAGAGACCTGGCGCCTCTGGGCGCTCCAGGGGTCCTTTTTCTCTGTCTTGAAGCGTAGCACACATTTTCAGTGTAACAATCATGGAAGCACAGCAGCTTCCCCTCACTCTGTCCTGAATCTGTCCAGCGCAGCCCAAGCTGGCAGCATTTCTGCTGACAGAACATTCTTTAAGGCCTCATGAATCTCCTAGTTCTATCAGAAGAGCACTCTGAAAACCTGGGCACCTGTCTCCACTCCTCATTCAGTTTTATCACCTCGGCAACCATCTAGATATATTTTTTCCACCATGGGTTTCCTAATTTGAGCAACTATTGTGACCTAGACAGGCCAGGAGGCTTCCCAGGTGATAAAGTGTTAACTTGTTTCACTTAACAAATCTTGTTTGTCTCTTCCTTTTCTTCCCTCCACTTTTTACAAAGGCTCAACACCTTTATACTGTGCTTGAAAATCTCACCTTCACATCCAAGGTTCTCACTCCACAGTAGACTTTTCACCCAGTAGCAGAACACTATGTCCCTCCTGGTCTCTGCTGCGTTACCATGGGGAAGCGTTTCTTCCCATTTCTAGGAATGTTCTCACCTGTTCTTCCACCCCAGAACCCTCCCTAGGCCACATCTCTCACCATCTCTTTCAGAACACCGGATAAGCCCCTTTCGGATTATCAAGGAACACCTCCTGTGCTGAAAGCCATCCACAACAGCCTTTCCAGCCACTCCTACATTAGGGTTTTATTAAGCTACTCCCAGACAAGTGAACATACATACCTAGCCCCTGCCCATTAACAGATCAACTTTGTGGGGAATACAGAATATCTTGCAGTTCACACAGGGGCATTGGATGGACATGGGCAAGACAACAATGTCACTAAACAATGTATGGATATCTTGGTAAATTAGACACAATTTTAGTTCTCAATTGAAAAGAAGATAATAAATTTGAAGATATTATATACTTAAAAATCACTCTTTAAGCCAATATAGCAGAGGTAGGAAGTTACAGACAAGGGAAGAAAAAAATGAGTGTGGGGGCTGGAGAGATGGCTCAGCCGTTAAGAGTACTGACTGCTCTTCTAGAGGCCCTGAGTTCAATTCCCAGCAACCACATGGTGGCTCACAACCATCTGTAATGGGATCTGATGCCCTCTTCTGGTGTGTCTGAAGAGAGCAATAGTGTACTCATAAAAAAATAAATAAATAAGTAAACCTTTTAAAAAAGAGAAAAGAAAAAAACAAGTGTTGAACAAAAGAGGAAGAAGAGGAACTTCAAAGAAAGAAGAATTTAAACATAATGCAAATAAAAGGATGGGAAACAGGACCCGTCGTAAATCTATGAAGCAGAACATTACAAGTGATATCAAAATAAACAAAACACATCATTGGTCTTTTTAAGAAATCTCAAAGGGTGGGCGAGATGCTTCAGCTGGTAAAAGTGCTTGACATTTGTGTTAGTTTAGTTATGCTTTCCCCAGGGAGTGGCACTATTTGGGAGTGTGGCCTTGTTGGAGAAGATGTGCTCTTGTTGAAGGAAATGTATCTTTAAGACCCCCATCCTAGCTGCCTGGAATCCTAGCCTTCTCCTGTTTGCCTTCTGAACAAGATGCAGAACTCTCAGCTCCTCCTGCACCATCTGCATGCTGCCATGCCCCCACCTCTATGATAATGGACTGAACCTCTGAACCTGTAAACCAGCCTTAATTAAATGTTGTTCTTATAAGAGTAGCCCTTGGTCATGGTGTCTGGTCACAGCTATAGAACCCTAACTAAGACAACATTCAAGCCTGATGACCTGACCTTGATCCCATAACCCACAGTGGAAGGGGAGAGCTGACTCTGAAAAGCTGTCCTCTTAGCAGTACATGTGCACCAAGGTAGGTGTGTGCGCGCGCAGGACCCCCCCACACACACACACACACGAGAGAGAGAGAGAGAGAGAGACAGAGAGAGAGAGAGAGAGACAGAGAGACAGAGAGACAGAGAGACAGAGACAGAGACAGAGACAGAATCTGAAGCAAAGAGACAGAGAGATCTAAAAAATAAATCAATAAAATTATAAAACTTCTAACCTTGCAGGATAAGAAGGACAATTTCCCTATCAGAAATGAAGAAAGGGTCAGCAATAGAGACCCTTAAAAACCACATTAAAGGAATATTATGAAACTTTCCCTCCAATACATTCTCAACTCAGATGGTAAATGGAGAAATTCTTTGAAAAATGTAATTCTTATACAATTTTCAGAATAGCAGATAAAGCAGCCCCATACTACTGAGTGTGAACGTTCCCAAAGGGTCAGGTATTGAAAGCTTGGTTCACAAGGGGATCGTGGAGATACTCATGTCATCAGTGGGTGAACCATCTGAGTCCAGTGTGGATGGACCGTGAGGATGCAGGGCCTATTAGAGGAAGCTGACAACGGAGCTTCTTCAGGTGTGTCATTCCAGACCCTTCTGGCCAGAAGGTGAGACACTTTGCTGTACCACACATTCATTATGTGATGCTCTGGCTGAAGCAATGGAGACAGAGAGCCATCTTGCCTTGTTTTATTCTATTTTTTTGAGACAGACTCTCACACTGGTCTCCTATCTACTACCCAGCTAAGGATAACTTTGAACTCCCAGTCCTCCTGTCTCTATGTCCCAAGGGCTAGGATTGCAAGCATGTACCAATATACCTGGTTTTTTAGATGATGCTTCTCAGGTAAAACAGCCCATCTGTGTAAACGACATGGTATAATTAAGCTGTGTGTGGTGGCGCGTACCTGTAATTTTACCAGCACTGTAGAAGTAGAGGCATGCAGGTTCAAAGCCATCCTGGCTATGTAACAATACGATTGTAAGCAGTTCACAGTTGAACCTAGCAACCTGAGTTCAATCCCCTGGATCCACATAGTGAAAGAATAGATCTAGCTCCTATAACTGACCTCCAACTTCCACACACCCTGTGGTGCATATTCTCAAGCATGCATGCACTCACACAGGCATGCACTAAATAGATAAATTAATGTAATGATATTTTTAGAAGAAGACTCTGTCTCAAAGAAAGAAGGGGAAAGAAAAGAAACAGAAAAGAAGCAAAACGTGTAATTAAAAACTTCGCCACAAAGAAAACTGAAGTTGGCTGAGGCTATGAATACCCACACGAGAACAACACATAAACCCTTACACAAATAATAATTCAAAGTGAAGCAGAGCCCAAGCTAAACCCTAACACTTACACAACTAGAAGAGTGGTCTAATTTAGGGGTAGACAGAAGGTAACTATGTTACAGATATGAAACAAAAACCATGATCCATTAAAACAAAATGTAAGTTGATCCTTGTTAACAGTAAAAGCCTTGGTGTTGCAGAATATCATTGAGAAAATAAAAATCAGATTGGGCCAAGGCAGTGGGTGAGGCCAATAGCAAATCCTATATCTAGAACCAGACTTGTACCCAGAGTACATAAAGACTCTCACACCCAATTACAAGAAAACAGCTCACTTGCAAAGTAGATAGAAGACTTGAACAGATGATACTGCAAAGGAGTCATAGAAACAGCTACCATACCCATAAAACTGTGACCCACAATCACAAACCATCAGGCAAGGAAAATCAAACCGCAATCAGGTGCCATTATCCACTCAGAAGAATGAAAAGCCAGCAATATAACAAACAATACCAAGTGTTGGAGGTGACTGGTCTGGAACTCACATTTGGCTCACAGGAAAGTGGTACAGCTGCTTTGGAAAGCGCTGTCTTAAATTTTTAAGCATACTTACCATGCAGCTCAGAAATGCAGGAATATAAAATACATGCCAACTCAGAATATGAATATTCATAGCAGCATTATTTCATAATAACGGAAGCTATAAATAGTCCAAATGTCTGTCCCCTGGTGAATGGACACAGAAAAGTCTATCAATGCCATGAAGTGCAACTGAGCAATGGAGAGCAATGGAACACTGGCACCTGCACAGATGAGCTTCAACAACCACCTACCAAACAAATGGAGCCATGTGAGATCCTGTATATCACAGGATGCTGTCTGTGAGAAATGCCCGAAAGAGCAAAGTACAGAGATAAACAGGAGACCAGGGCTCACTGGAGTGGGTGGGAATGAGATAGACTGCAGGCAGGCTTCGGAGTGCTGAGCACAGAGGCTCTCTGAGGCTGAGCTGCGCTGGTGGGGACTACAGATCCACTGGGAATCTTCACAGTGGACTGAGGCCAAAGTTTTTCTGTCCTCTTTCTGTCATCTTTCCATCTTCACAGAGTGTTGCAGTTAGAATGTAAAATGTCCCTCACAGGCTCACATGATTGACCACTTGGTCCCCAGCTGCTGACACTGTTTGGAAAGCAGCTTTGTGATGTGTGGCCTGGTTCTGGCCCAAGTCCTCTGCATCCTGGTCTGGCTGACATGGTACAAACTCAGACAGACACACTCTTGCTGTCATGTGGAACACACATACACACAGTAATGATGATGATGATGGTTTTAGATAAATACATGGAGCAATATCTTGAATGGTGAGAGATTCTGCCTTCTTGTGCTTTGCTGCTGTGGCATAGGTACCTGGATAGCATACCCTTTGGGGAATCAAACAACCCTTTCATGGGGACTGTATATCAGATACCCTGCATATCAGACTTTTCATAACAGTAGCAAAACTACAGTTATGAAGAATTTCATGGTCACTACAACATGAGGAACTGTATTATAAGGTTAGGAAGGTTGAGAACCACTGGCCTAGGAGCTCAGGAGCAGGACCAATTTGCAACCTCCTTTCTCACTTCCAGGGGGTACCATGCTTATGCAATTTGTTGGGTATAAAATCAGGGTAACACTTCTAGCTTCCAGCACTGTAGTTGGTCGTGTGGTTCTCTTCAGGAATATCCAGTGTCACTTTAAATTAAAATCGAATTATGAAACCTAGCTACTGGTTTGTCAAGAGTGAAGACCCCATCAAGGTTCTGGGAAGGAAGCCATCCTCCTTTCTGCATCAACCCCATCCTTGCTCCTCAGGGAATCCTGTATAAATATTTCCAGAATCTTTAGAAAAGGGCCAAACCAATTCCCTGCATCATCTGGGTTTAGCAGCCCACGATCCTCTTTTCAAAATAGGCTTAGAGTCTCATCCGCTTTTGACACTATGAAAAAAAGGGCAAGTTTTGCAGCACAACATCAGTCTTTGGGGGTACTAAGGAAATACGATCTCACTGGGTGGGGGTACTAAAGAAATACAATCTCACTGGGAGACAGCCACCTGCCTTTGCTAGGAACTTCCCACCATTAGCTCTAGGTCTTTCCAATAGGTATTATTTGCCACGGATATGGATCGTAGCATTCCCTAGAGAGGTACTAACCCCAAGGTCAAGGTCATTGTCCATAGTAACTAGTCATCCCTATGTACCAGACAGACCCAGCCCAGCATCCCAACCACCCAGTGGGATTCTCAGCATAGAGCTTGACCAGAACAGATATGTATGAAGAATAGAGGCACAGCTTCACAATATAGCTGGTTATACCTGCTGACCTGGCCTCAGATGCTCCATGGATGCTCATCTGGGACAGGGTCTTATGGCTATCATTATTCTTGATTGAGATCTAAAATTGTGGGCAGAGCACTATCTGGGCAGGGGATGCTGGGCTGTAGTCAGTGAAGAAGGCAGGCTGAGCACTAAGTAGGCATGAACTCCTCTTGTTCCCTTATGACTGTGGATACAATGTGACCAGCTTGTTCCCTCTAGTTCCTGTCACTGTGACTTCCCCACCATGATAGACTGCAACCTGAACTCTGAGCCCTAATAAACTTCGTAAAAAAATATGGAACCCTTTAGAAATTTTCATGTCATCCTGTTCAGAGGCCATGTTAATCCCTATACCATTCCAATTTTAGTATATATGCTGCCATAGAGAAATTAACTTTTACGTTGCTTTGGTCAGAGCACATTTAAAAACAAATATCAATTTCTTTTTAAAAACTAACCTGTTTGTTTTTATTTTTTATGTACATTGGTGTTTTGCCTGTATATATGTCTGTATGTCAGATACCCTGGAACAGGAGTTACAGTTTTTAGCTGCCATGTGGGTGCTGGGAATTGAACCTGGATCCTTCGGAAGAGCAGACAGTACTCAACCTGAGCCATCTCTCCAGCCCTGTTCAGAGTATTTTATCAAATGCTGTGGCAAAGGTAACTAAGAGGTCGGCTGAGCTTTAACTTTTCTGTTGTGTTAAAATGGGAATCTACCCACATACGGTGGCACTGGCACATGCCTAGTTCTCAGGAAGCACAGGCAGGCACATTTCTGTGAATTTAACGCCAGCTTGGACTACAGAGCAATTTCCAAGATAGCCAGGAAGACACACAGAGATACCCTGTCTGTAAACACCCCCCTCAAAAAAGGGGGGTATGATGGCCCTCATATATGTGAATGCTTAGCTACCAATGAGTTGAACTCTTTGAAAGAATGAAGTGTGGTTTTGTTGGAAGAAATGTATCATTGGAGTGGGTCAAAAGCACATACCAGGCCCAGGCTTGCTCTTTTCTCTGCCCATGGATCAGGATACTCCAGTACCATGCTTGTCATGCCTGCCACCACTCTTCCCCACCATGATGATGGACGAGGGACGAGGCTTCAGAAACTGTAGCCAAGCCCCCAATGAAGTGCTTTCCTTTGTAAGAGTTGCCCTAGACAGTGTTCACATCAATAGAACACTGACTAAGGAACATATGAATGTCCTGAAGTGTAGCAAGGAAACACCCACGGGTGGTCTCCACCCAGCAGTTCATCTTCTTGGTCCCAGTCAGCTGCTAGGATTCTGCCTGGATCGGAATCCTGGGTAGCCTAGGGCAAACTCTTCGATGCTGATCAGCGGGGAATAGTGGTTCCAGGCTTGCAGGGGAAGCAGCAACTGCTGCCCTCTAGTGTTACAGTTCTGGTGCAGTCCTTGAGTGACTATATCCTTAATTCTCCAGGTCTTCCTAGAAGTCCAGGTTGCTCAGCTCTTGACAGAGTGGCTCTGGGGACATCCACGGCTGCCCTATAGTGCTTGCCACTGTTGCCATCACCTTCAATGACACTCATCGGGTACTGGGTCTTCTTCCTTCCTTCCTTCCAATTACCAGCTCAGCACACTCTTCTAAAAGCACGAAAGAAAAGCACACTCAGGGGAGCCTTTTTATTAAACGTAAGACTGAGATACCAGAGAGGGAGCGCAGGAGGCTGTCTCTCCTCAGAGACCCCGAGCAGCACCAATTACAGCACACTGCCCATGCCAACAGAGGTTTGTGTTTGAACCAATGGCAGAACTGGCCTTTTAAAAAAAATTAATGTTACAACATTTTATTCCTATCTAAATACACATTGGAACAATATAGGAGGATGTTAATAGCTAAAGTAACTGCAAAGGTAAACAAATTTGTTTTATTAAGCTATGATTTCATTCCTGGTTTTACTGGCTTTGAATATGTTAGTGATAGTGAATATACAAAATTATGAGGAAAAGGAGCTTCATTGTGTTGAAGGCATACTGACCAATTTATTTTCATCTGTTGCCTACTACGGTAGATACAATTTGACACACAGTTAGCATTACTGAAGAGCAGACAAAGTATCTATAGGCAGACTACAAATGACAACAAACAAAACTTACCTTCAGGGCCACTTGCCTTACTGTTTATAAAATACTGAATACCAGGGGATCTTCATTAAGAAAACAAACAGGCAAACAAAACAATAACTTAGAAGACAGAAAGAACAAACACAAGAAACACACCCAGAGAAACGTCCATAAAGACACAAAATCAGAAATCATAATACACAACCAAAAGACCAGTAAGATAAAAAGAAAGAAAAGAAAAAAAGCCAAGTAATACCAGTGTTTGTTGTGTCTTGGCCATCTACTTCTGGACATGGGGGCTACCCTTATGTGTGATTAATATACCCATGAGGCTTCATTGGAGGAAATTAATTATTTTTCCTTTGCAAGTGAATGTCAGTTAGGTGTGGATGAGGGATGGAAGCCTGTATCCACTTCCTTCTCTCAGCACTGGGACCCAATCTGACTTGAAGCTTTGCAGGCCCACAGCACATCTTGTGCATACTGCCACAGTGTCCATGAGTTCCTATGTGTGTCAGTCCTCTTGTGCCTGGAAGACACTGTTTCCTTGGTGTCATCTATCCCTCTGGCTCTTGAAATCCTTGTGTCTCGGGCTGGTGAGATGGCTCAGCAGGTAAGAGCACCGACTGCTCTTCCGTAGGTCCTGAATTCAAATCCCAGTAACTACATGGTGAGTCACAACCACCTGTAATGAGATCTGACACTCTATTCTGGTGTGTCTGAAGACAGCTTACTTATTTATAATAGTAAATCTTTGGGCCGAGTGAGCAGAGGTCCTAAAAAAAAGTCAATTCCCAACAACCAGATGAAGGCTCACAACTATCTGTACAACTACAATGTGTACTCATATACATAAAATAAATGAAATAAATCTTTAAAAAAAAATCCTTGTGTCTCCTCTTCTGCATGGATCTCTGACCTCTGAGGGAAGGGGTTTGATGATGACAGCCCATTTAGGAGTGAGTGTTCTGAAGTCTCTCACTCTCTGCACACTGTTCAGTTGTGGGATTCTGTGTTAGTTCCTGTCTACTGTGTCAGGAAGTCTCTCTGATGATGACTGCGCAAGGCACTGATCTATGGGTCTAGAAGAATGCTCTGACAAATCCTTTTGTTGCTATGGTCCTTGAGGAGAACAACTGTGTTTGGTTTTCCCAGGTCTCCATATAGTTATACAGTTTCCATATTATCCCTCAAATGTCCCCTAGTGTTAGCTGTCCCTCCCTGAGTCCCTCCTTCCCTCTTCTTTCCTCCCCTCTCCACTTAATCCTCTTGCTCGTTGCCCCCATGCCTCTACATAACTATATATTCTGTTTCCCCTTCATTGGAAGATCTCCTCCTTCTCCCTGGTCCGTTATTTTACATCTAACCCCTGTGTAGCATGCCTATCAAAGGCTTAAAAACTGGCATCCATATATAAGAGAATATATACAATATTTGTCTTTTGGGGTCTGGGTTACCTTACTCAGAACAATTTTTTCTTAGATCCAACCATTTATTTGCAAATTTTATAATTTGGGTTATTTTTTTACAGCCAAATAATATTCAGTTATGTAAATGTACCACTTTTTTTGTTATCCATTCATCTGTTGATGGGCATCCAGGGTGTTCCTAATTTCTGGCTACTATGAATAGAGCAGCAATGAACATGAATGAGCAAGTGTCTCTCTCTGGAGTAGGATGTGGACTCCTTTGGGTATATGCCCAAGAGGGGTATCGCCAGATCTTCAGGTAGATCTATTCCCAGCTGCCTGAGGAACTGTCACACTGATCCCCATAGTGGCTGTACAAGTTTGCACTCCCACAAGCAATGAATAAGTGTTCTCTCCCCACACCATCACCAGCATGAGCTGTCCTTTGTTTTACTGATCTTGGCCATTCCGAAATCTCAGAGTAGTTTTGATTTGCATTTCCTTGATGATTAAGGAGGTGGAACATTTCTTTAAGTGCTTCTCTGCCATTTGTGCTTCATCTTTTGAGAACTTTGTTTAGATCTGTACCCCATTTTTAGTTGTTTTCTTCACGTCCTTCTTTAGTTCTTTGTCTTAGATATTTGCCCTCTATTGGATGTATAATTGGTAAAGAGCATTGACCATCCTGTAGTCTCTGCTTTGTTCAATCAGTGTCCTATACAGAAGCTTTTCAGTTTCATGAGGTCCCACTTATTTGTTGATCTTAGTGCCTTTGCTAACAGTTCAGAAATTCTTTCCCTGTGCCAATGAGTTCAGATCTATTCCCCACTTTCTCTTCTGTCAGGTTCAGTGTATCTGGTTTTATGTTGAGGTCCTTGATCCATTTGGACTTGAGTTTTGTGTGGGATGATAAGTATGGATCTATTTGCATTCTTCTACATGCTGAAATCCAGTTTGACCAGCACCATTTGGTGAAGCTGCTGTCCTTTTCCCCTGTGTATTTCTAGCTTGTCAAAAAAAACAGGTGCCTCTGGGCTGGAGAGATGGCCCAGCGGTTAAGAGCACTGCTCTTCTAGCGGTCCTAAGTTCAATTCCCACCAACCACATGGTGGCTCATAATCATTTAAAGATCTGGTGCCCTCTTCTGGCCTGCAGGCACATATGTGGGCAGAATGGTATATATGATATAAATCTTTAAAAAAGAAAGAAAAACAGGTACCCATGGGTGTGTGGGCGTGTGCATGGATCTTCAGTTTGACTTCAGTCTGTTTTTATGACAATAGCATGATGTTTTTATTAGTATGGTTTTTATTACTCTGTAGTACAATTTGAGGTGGGGGATGGTAATATCTCCAGTAATTCTTTCATCACTCAGGATTGCTTTAATTATTTTTTGATGTTTCCGTATGAAGTTGAACATGGTTTTGATTTCTGTGAAGAACTGTGTTAAAATTTTGAAGGGAACTGCATTGAAACTGTAGACTGCTTTTGGTAGGATGGCCATTTTCATATATTATTCCTACTGATCCATGAACATGTGAGATCGTCCCATCTTCTGGTGTCTTCTTCAAACTCTTTCTTCAGTGCCTTAAATGTTCTATTATATGATTATTTCACTTACTTAAAATTATCACGGGTTTGGGGTTTTGTTTTTTGGGTTTTTTGTTTGTTTGTTTTGCTTTGTTCGTTTTGCTGTTGTAAAAGGTGTTGTTTCCATTTCTTTCTCAGTCTCTTTGTCATCTGTGTATGGGAAGGATACTGATTTTTGTGTGTTAGTTTTGTATCTTGCTACTTTGCTGAACATGTTTATCCCTATAGAAATTTCCTGCTACATATTTTAGGGTCTTTTATGTATAAAATCATATCTCCAAATAAAGATACTTTAACTTCTTTCTCTCCTATTTGTATTTCTTTGATCTCTTTCTGTCATCTTACTGCTCTAGCCAAGACTTCAAATACCTATATTAAATAGGTATGAAGCATGGACATCCTTGTCTCATTCCAAGTTTTAGCAGAAATGCTTTGAGTTTCTCCACACTTAGGTTGATGTTGGCCCTGAGCTTGCTGTACATTGTCTTTATTATATTGAGGTATGTCCCTGTATCCTTAGTCTCTCCAGGACTTTTATCATGAAGGGACTCTGGATTTTGTCAAAGGCCTTTTCTGCAGCTAATAACCAGATGCATTTTATCCTTCAGTCTGTTTGTATGGTGGGTTACATTTATTGATTTATACTGTTTTACCATGCCTGCATTTCTGGGATGAAGTCTACTAGATTTGGTGACTAATCATTTTTATGTGTCCTTGGATTTGGTTGATATTTTATTGAGCATTTTTGCTATGTTCATAAGAAAAATTGTTCTGTAATTTTTCTTTCTTTGTAGAGTCTTTGTGTGGTTTAGGTATCAGAGTAATTGTGACCTCATAAGAATTAGTGTTGCTTCAATTTATATTTTGCAGGACAATTTGAGGAGTACTGATGTTAATTCTTCTTTGAAAGAATCCATTTAGCCCTGTTTTTGTTGTTTTTATTGGGAGGACTTTTAATTACTGTTTCTATTTACTAGGTGTTATGGGTCTTTTAAAATTGTTTATATGATCTTGATATAAATTTGTAGACTGTATATATCAAAAAATTCATTAATTTCTTTTAGGTTTTTCCAGTTTGATGAAGTACAGATGTTTAAAGTATGTCCTTGTGATTCTTTAGATTTCTATTGTAATGTCTTTTGTTAGTCTAGTCTATGTCTCTTGTATGTCTAATGTATGTCTAATGTATGTCTATTGACATGTCCCTTTTTCATCTCTAATTTTATCAATTTGGATCTTTTCATCTTTTAATCTGGCTAAAGGTTTATCAATCTGATTTTCTCAAAGAATCATCTCTCTGTTTCTTTGATTCTTTGCATTGTTTTTGTTGTTTCTATTTTATTGATTTCAGTCCTAAGTTTGATCATCCCTTGCTGTCTATTCTTTTGAGTGTTATTTCTTTTTGTTCTGCCACTAACATGAACGCTCTCCTATTTATTAATGTATTGCACTTACTGCTATGAATTCACCTCTTGGATCTGCTTTTATTGGGTCCTATAGGTTTAGTTATGCTATGTTTTCATTTTTATTCAATTCTAAAAAGTTGCCAGGCAGTGGTGGTGCAGGCCTTTAATCACAGCTCTTGGGAGGCAGAGGCAGGTGGATTTCTGAGTTCGAGGCCAGCCTGGTCTACAGAGTGAGTTCCAGGACAGCCAGGGCTACACAGAGAAACCCTGTCTCAAAAAAAAAAAATCTAAAAAGTTTTTTAATCTCCTTAATTTCTGTCTTGACCCATTTTTCATTCAGCTCAGTTTCCTTGACTTTGCACACTTTCTGTCATTGACATCCAGCTTTAATCCATGGTGGTCAGCTAAAATGCACACAGCTATTTCAATTTTATTATATCTGTTGGGACTTGGTTTGTTGTCCACATATGTGGTCAGTTTTGCAGAAAGTTCCATGAGCTCCTGAGAAAAGGGCAAATTCTTTTGTATTTGGGTGAAATATTTTGTCTAAATCTACTATGTCCATTTGATTTAGGATGTGATTTAACTCCAGCATTTTTGTTTAGCTTTTGTCTGGAGTTAGATATGGAAGTCATCCACTATTACTGTGTGAGGGTTAATGTGTGATTTTTAACTACAGTAGTGATCCTTTTATGAACTTGTGTGCCTTTGTGTTTGGTGCATGAATGTTTAGAAATGTGGGATCTTCTTGGATGTTTTTCATTTAATAAGTATATAATAAACTTCCTTATCTCTTCTGATTAATTCTGATTTAAAGTTTATTTTGTCCAATGTTAAAATGGCTGCCCCCGCTTGTTTCTTGGGTCCATTTGCTTGGAATATCTTTCCCATCCTTTACCCTGAGGTAATGTTTATCCTTGATGGTAAGGTGTGTTTCTTGGATGCAGCAAAAATATAAATCCTTTTTTCTAGTCCAACCTGAAAGTATATATCTTTTTATTGGGGAATTGAGATAATTAATATAGAAAGTTATCAATGAGCAGTGTTTATTGATTCCTGTTATTTTGGTGTTACAGTGTGTAGGTTCCCCCCTCCTTCGATTTGTTACTATGGAATTTTTATTTTTTGTGTTTTCTTGGGTATGTCTAACCTCTTAAGACCTTCTAGTGCCTTCTGTAGAGCTGGACTGGTAGACAGAAATTGCTTAAATTTGGTTTTATTATGAAATGGTTGTTGGTTGGTTTTGGTTTGGTTTTGTCTTATTGTGATTAAAAGTTCTGATGAGTTTTGTAGTCTGGGCTGGAGTCTGTGGTCCCTTAGAGTCCATAGAACATCTGTCCTGGTCCTTCTGGTTCTGCAGTCTCCATTAGAGTCAGGCGTTAGTCTAATAAGTCTGCATTTATATGTTACTTGGTCTTTTCCCTTGCTGCTTTTATTATTCTTTCTTTAATACACACACACACACACACACACACACACACACACACACACACACACACACACACCTTGATAGGCAACCTTCTATAGGTTGCAGAAATTTTCTTCCATGATTTTGTTGAAAATAATTTCCTTTGACCTGGGTTTCTTTTTTCACCCCTCTCCCCCATTAATAGATTTGAGTTTTCACAGTGTCCCAGATTTCCTCGATGTTTTGTGCCTTTTTTTTTTTTTTTTAAAGAATTAACATTTTCTTTGGCTTGAGGTAGCCATCTCTTCTACCTTGTCTTTAATGCTTGAGAGTCTCTCTTCCAAGACTTATATTTGGTAGGTGAAGTTTACCTCTGTGATTTTTGATTGACTTCCTAAATTTGATTTACTTCTCCAGTTTTATTTCATTTTGGGTTTTTGCTGGTGTTTTTCATTCTATTTCTTTGTTGAATTCTACTTTAATGCTGTGAATTGTTTTCATTGTTTCATTCCATTGTTTGTGTTTTCGCAGACTTCATTATAGGGTTTATCCATATCCTCCTTAAGGCCTTGGACATATTCATCACTGTTTTGAAGTCATGTTCTTGTGCTTCAGCAATATTACATTTTTCCTCGCCTACTGTAATAGAGTTACTGTGTTCTAGCGGAAGCATGTTGTCTTGGCTGTTAATGTTTGTATGTTTGTAGAGGAACCTGGGAGGACAGTCACCTGAAAACAGGCTTCTACAGGTTGTGAGTGAGACAGGCAAGATAGTAATGTTGGAAAGACAGTGAAAACTGCCAACCTGAGTCCTAGCCTGATGTGACTACTGGGAGTCCCAGGTAGGATGCATTGGTAGGGCCACAGAAGGAGGAAAGCTGGGTCCACACCAAGGCTCAGTCAAGTCCCCAGAGAACAGAGATCTGGTGAGTGGAGACGCACCAGCAAACCTCTTTTTTATTGTTTTTTTTTTTTTCTCAAGATAGGGTTGCATGTATCCCAGGCTGGTATTCTGAACTTGGGGGGCCTCTACTTCCAAAGTTCTGAGTTACAGGCATGGGCCACAATCTCCAGTTTATGCAGCACTGGAGTTGTACCTGGGACATTGTGTATTCTGAGAAAGCACTCTTTCCAGGGAACCACGGCCCCGGATCCAGAGTCTATGTGTTCATTTTCAGCACAGCAGGTTTTATGGTCAAAGCTGGTCCAACAAATACTGAGTTCTGAACATTAATCACAAAAGCACTTCCTAAAAGTGGACAAGCTGACACTGAAAGGTGACACGATTCTTTGTCCCTTTTACACATGATGCACTCCATAAAGCACCAGCTCCTCCCACCCCGGTGTGTTTGTTTCTGAAGCATACAGCATGTGTATCCTTTTTCAAAGACAGTTACCATCTGTTTTACAGATTCTTTTAAAACCATGTAACAAGCTAAAGGAGCAGAAGTGATCAGAACTGAAAAGAAATAGATTCAAAGTTAAGTTCCTAGATAGCCATGGAGAAATAAAACACTAAATAGTCTCCGAATAATTGGAAAGTCTCTCATTGGTCCAGATACTTTTACCAAATGTGATTTTACCAAGGTTATTCCTGGCCTATTATCACTCCAAAACCGGTAGAAGCTGGCTTTCTAATCATTTAAAGCAATATTCAGAAACAAGAATTCTGTTCATCCATATACCACAGGAAACTGTATCTGACATTATGCACAGACCTTGTTTTGGGTGGCATCCACAGACCTCCTTTGTTGGTGACCTCTGACCAGTACCAACTGCTATGACCATCTCTCTGAAGATAGTTACTGCCTGCTTACCCTCTTTCCCGTCATAGTCTCTATTATCACCAGCCACAGTGATTTTCGGCTGGGCCACCAGGGGGCAGTGTGCTCCCTCTAGCCTAAGTGAAAATGGTTGCAGGGTAACCACTCCAACTGAAATAAATGGCCTTGGCTGGGGCTGTGCCTTCAGGAGCCAGAACAAGCAGTTGCAGTTGTCTCAGGACATCTATGGGTTGTTAAAAACAGTTGTGTTGATCTAAGGGTTTGGTTGGAGGTTTGACTGGCAATCCTTTGGCTCGAGGCAGCAAGGGCAGCAAAGGAGAGTCCAACAGATGCTAATTGGAGCTCCAAATCACCCCTACTTCCCATGGTCTTTACTGACTAACAGGAAGAAGAAGGAGTGCTTACTGTAAGAAATTAGAGAACTTAACATGAGCACTAACCATGACTTTAAATGTTTTGACAGTTTAACATCTGCCTAAATACCTAGGCAGATGGATTTTCCCTCCTCTATCTGCAACTGACACTGCCATCAGCCTCCCACACCCATTTCCTGCCTCTCCCTGGCCTGAGCTGAGTGACTCCCTCCACAGTTAGTCCGCTCTCCCTGCCAAGTTAGTCCTGCAGTCTGGTTAACACACCGGATTTACTCCTGACTTTTGTGGTGACTGGCAGAAAAGATGCAGGTATGATGGGACTGGTTCCTTCGGAGGTCTCTCTCCCTAGCCTGTAGATGACATTTCCCTATGTCCTCACATGCTTCATGGCTCTGTGGCAGTATACTGGGCTCTTCTTACAAGAACACTAGTCATACTGGATCAGGGCCCACTTACAGATCCACATTTCACTGTGGTGACCTCTCTAACGGCCTCGTTTCCACATGGTGACACGATGAAGAACTGGGGTCAGGACTCCAATGTGTGAACACAGATTCTGCCCTTGATAGAGCTCCAGCCAGGGACTTTTCCAGCCAATAAAGACTTTACTAACTGCTCAACCCTTATTAGTAAGATATCTTCCAGGAACCCTCAAGTCTGCCAAAAATATTTCTTGTTTATTGAGCCACCCCTGTATGCTGGCACTTCTGGGGGGCCAGTGTGCAAACCCTGATGAACCTCACAAGGACCAGGCCATTCTCATTTTCTTGTATGTTTCCCTTCTCTGATCTCACTGAATCTAGCTCCACCCTCTCTTATCCCTCCTTCTCCCTTTATGAGTCCCAGATGTAGTGACATTTTTAGAGTCTTGGTTTCTTTAAAAAACAAAAACAAAAAAAACAGAGAATAGTATAAGATTATCCATTTAAGAATTTTGTGCTGGACAGTGGTGTCACACACCTTTAATCCCAGCACTTGGGAGGCAGAGACAGGTGGATTTCTGAGTTCAAGGCCGGCCTAGTCTACAGAGTGAGTTCCAGGACATCCAGGGCTACACAGAGAAACCCTGTCTCGAAAAACAAAAACAATAACAAAAAAAAAAAAAGAATAGGGGACTACTTCAGATTGTCCATGGCAGATGACTATGATTTGCCTTGTGGTCTAGCAGGGGCATGATTTTGCCAGTGGCAGTTTCTCCGATTGTGTAACATATGGAATTCTGGAAACTTTTCAGAAGGCTAGGACCCTGAGAGGCAGGATTGGTGGTAGTTGTTAGTTGTGGTTTATTAAGTAGTCATACACAAAGAAGGAGGAGGAGAAAAAGGAGGAGGAGAAGGAAGAAGAGGAGAAGAAAGAAGAGGCAGAGGAGAAGAAGAGGTAGAAAGAGGGAAAGGAGGAAGAAAAAATTATATATCCTGATGGCAAAGATCACACTTACCCCAAGGAACTCAACACCCCTAATCAGCAGGAGGTATTCTAACATAATGATGTCCCCTTTCCCCTCCATCCTCTTTTTTCCTATTATACCTAGTGTTACAGGTTGAAAGGGTAGAAGAAAAGGAGTGGAGAAGGGTGGAAGAAGAAAGAATTCAGAAAGTAGCAAAAGACAGCTTTGCCCAGAGACCTAGAGTCCAGGATAAACTTGGCTTCCTCAGGCTCAACCCTGCCTCAGGCTCTTGCCCCATTACAGTAATTACAAACTAAGCTTGTTCTGAGCCCTCACCATCTCCCTTACATATTTGTGACAGTATGAGCTCATGTCCAATCCATAGCCCCATTCTGTACACCCCTGGAGTGTCCTGCCATCCTTCCTCCCAGCCTAGGACTATGGGATGCTCCTCTATCTTCTTTTGCTTTAGTATTATCATTCACTCTTGCTGTCACTTCCTTTTGCTTAGCTTTAGCCATCTCAAGGGTGGTGTCACACTGAGGTCCCTCCACACTGCTGCTCTCAGTCATTGTTCAGTCAGTAAGCGGTGTGAGATGCTCTATTGACTCATGAAATTCACTAATCCATGTGTTCTCTTGTCCTGTGCAGTTCTTTGATTAATCAGGTGACACTGCTGTGGACACGTTGGCTCAGCAGAGGCACATCTCCAACAGCTGCTCTAAGAAGAACCTAGAGTCATAAGATGTGACCATTGTGCACAGAACTCAGATCTCTATAGTGCCCATGACTGAGTACTCAGTGGCTCCCCAAGGTGCCTACAGTCACCAGTTCACAGCAAGGGAACCCTGTAATTGCTAACACATGAACATCACACCAAGCATCTCATTTTGCCAATCAAATATCTATAATATCACACACACAGGGGGGCAGAAGAGAAGAGAATTAGACATGAAAAATGAGGTTTGCACCCCAGGGGAAAGATGAGCTGGTAGATGGTCCATGAGAACAGAGATGGGTAACTTTAGAGTTACCCATTCTGAGGAGGGAGCGGGGAAGAGTGAGGGTCAAGATGCAGATATGCAATAAAATGACAGAAAAGGGCTGGGAAGAACCTGGGTGGAGGACACAGACCTCACCAGGCACAGAGTAAAACTCAGTGTGCACCGAGAAAAACACAGGAGTGGGGTTTTCGGAAGGGTTTCAGATTCCTTCACTGAAATGGCAGTGGAGCTGGCAGCAGCCTTTTCAACAGCAGCCAGAAAGCAATATCTTTAAAATTCTGATAGAAAATTGTTGTCAACAAGGAACTCCGTACCAATTCTTGAACAGTCATTCAAGAATTAGATGAAAATAAAGAGGGTACATTCATGAGCTTAAGGAGAATAGCCCAGAAACACTTGCCAAGAGAACTACTCAACAGAGGCATTTTAGCTGGATAATGAGTGAGCACAAAAAAAATGGTAAGATGAGTTCCTACATATAATTAACTACCGAATACAAAAACCAATTTGATGGGTTTTTAAGGGAAATCAAAACTCAAGACAACTGTAGGATAAAACAATGGGCTGAGATGGTGCTGTGCTGGAATACCCAGGGGCTCCTCAAGGTGCCTATGGACACCAGTTCCCAGCAGGCCGGACCCTGTAATTGTCAGCACATGAACATTATACCAAGTGGCTCATTTTGCCAATCAAATGTGTATAATAATTCCAATTTTTGATATAATTCTATTTTCCTAGTAGCAAGGAAGGTGGAACGTGTGTGTGTGTGTGTGTGTGTGTGTGTGTGTGTGTGTGTGTGATCTGTACACATATGTGGGTGGGTATATGTACATGTGTAGAGGTTGAATGTCAACTGTGGGTGTTGTTCTTAAGGAGCTGTCAATCTTGGTTTGTTTGTTTTTTTTTGACCCAGGGTCTCATTGGCTTGGAGCTCTCAAAGTGGTTTAGGCCGGCTGGCCAATGAGCCCTCCGAATCCACTTGTCTGTCTCCCAAGAGCAGGAATTATAGGCATACACTGCTGTGCCTGAACTTTTAAATGGATTCTTGGGGTCCCATGAGTGTGTGGCAAGCATTTCACTGAAAGCCACCAGAAAGGGGCCTCTTTGATGGCATGTGTGGCCAGGCAGAAATGGCCTGCCTGCTCTGCATCCTAAAGCTCCTCACAGCACCTCTTGACCCCAACCTGTAACCAACAGAACACTCCGGGTAAATTCAGCTGCAAGCACTCGTCCCTGCAGTGTTGATAGGACACTAGGAGACTACTGAGCTCCCACAACTCTTTTGAGTTTTCTAGGTTTTATTGTTTTCTTGTTTGGAATATTTTCTTACAACTTACTCCCATCTCACTTTCAGTCCTAAGGAATTTATTAGTAAACAAATTGAAAACTATTATTTAAATTTATTATTGCGTTCATATAGGGGATACTACAGGACAACTTTGTGGAATTGGTTCTCTCCTAGCTAGGTTCTAAGAATTAACTCATCTTGCTGGCCCAAATAAACCAAATTTGTTGCTGTTTTAGATCTAGACTTCCACTTGGGTTCCATCTTATACCTTCAATTCTGTCCTGCTTTGCTGCTTCAAAAATGTTTAGCAAGATTATATCAATGGGCATGTTAGCTAAGGGTACCACTCAATGTCCAGGCCAGTTCATTTCCAATTGTTTCCCTTAGATTTGATCACCTGTCATCAATGTCATTTCCAATTGTTTCCCTTAGATTTGATCACCTGTCATGTTGCCCTGTGACACATTACTCACTAAAAACTGTGGAACTTGCTAAGATCTCAACTTCTGGCCTCCAGAAAGGGAGTGACCAATATCACCTCATTGCTCAGGATCCTCTGAGATCCGCAGCAGGGCTTCTATCCCCACTAGATGTGGTATTAAGGCAGTTTACCATGTTCCAGTAATTTCTCTTTTGGGGAGGGATCCCTTTTCTCCAGAGGATGATGTGGTTTAGGGTATATGGACCTGGCTGACCTGCCTCCCAGAATACCCTGCTCTGCAGATCTCTAAATGGGAAAGGACAGCCTCCGAGTTTCCACACTAGGAGGGTCTGTGCAGAACCAGGGCCCACTACAAAAGGGATGCCTATTTGCAACAAACCCTGCACCATCCAGGGAAGCTAAGAGCGCGGCACGAGGCTGCTGCTTCTGCGCAGGCGCGGACGGCAGCGGTCCGTTTCAGAGGCCTGAGGCCCGAGGGTCCATTGCCCTGGAAGACGGTCTGGTCAGCAGAAGCATCGCTCGACCTCCCTCGGGTCCCCAAGCCCTCCTCGAATCCACCAGCCCATCCTCTCAAAGTTTCTTTTTGGCCTTGTCGCCCACCTCCAGCTTTAAGAGGCGGTAAGCGCACGCGTACCGAAGCCATCCCACCCCGGACCCGCAGCTTGACACTCTCCGGCCTCCGTACCGCAGCAGCGTCTCCATGGCGACCGCGTAAGCCGGGCAGCTCGCTCGTTTGTTAGGCTGTGCCTGAGCCTCTTGGAGGCGGGGCAGCCGACGTGTCAGGGCGGAGTCGCAGGTGGGCGGGGAGGAGGAACGGGGCCCGAGGGTGGATCACCGCCGGCGGCTGGACTAGATGGGACCGGCCACAAAGTTGCGGGGTGGGGTCACAAACTGGCTGGCGTAGACTCTGGGGTTGATGGGACCGCCCCATCGGCAGTGAGTCTGGTCTGCTGGGAGGTCCTGTGGACATCGGCCTTTGATGGCGTGGTGGTGGGAGAAGACTATGACTAGGATCCCTGCCCCTTTACAGTTGCCACGCCTGGGAAGATGGGAACTGAGGCCCAAAAGTCGAGCTCCCCCTAATCCAACCCAGTGTGGAAACAGCATCATTAGTCCTCTCTCTCCCTCTTGTCCATACATTTTCCTTACAATGTAATTTGTTGGAGGCAGAATCTTTCCTCCTAATTCCAAAGTGTAGAAAAAAAGATACAATAATAAGCCATGGACTGTGCAAAGGTTGGAGACCTTAGGGAGACCCACTCCCGGGGTTGGGGTGGCATATATCCTGCCAGAGTAGACCTAGGCATCCCATGAATTGTCCACCTTTGAGACCAACTCCTTAACTGAAAAGGTAGCTGCTCCTCAAAGGAGAGTGAAACTCTGCACGTGTGCCAGCCATCGGGCTGTCCAGTTGACAGATGATTTCCCTTCCAGCCATCCTCTTTGCTTGGATGGTTTTGCAAGTATACTCTGACTAAGCAAAAGGCTTGTTGAACGAAGATGCAAGATTGTCATTGCCCAGGTTTTCCCCAGTGCCCACCTGGCTCCCTCTTTGGTCCGGTCTGGGCCAGAGTGGAAGCTGGGGAAAACCTGACTTCAGAGTATTGGATACAAGAAGCAGAGAGATTTCCAGGGTGGAAATAGGAAACTATCTTACCAGAAGCCTCTCCCTATTTTACAGGTAGGTGGTTTGCAAACTTGAAAAGTCCTCCTCTGTTTTCATCCTGGATGCTTGTTTCCACTGGTATTTTCCAGTTAAACTGAGGGCAGGTGGCTGCTTGCTTGTAATCTCAGCACTTTGGAGGTAGATGCAGGAAGATCAGGAATTAGAAGCTCACCACACTGAGTTGCAGGCCAGCCTGAGCTACCTGAGCCCCCCTTCTCAAATCATAATTATCATTTTCTTCTTTAGACTTTGTGGTACAGTGTGAGGAGCAAAGAATTTAGCCAGTACCTTCTTATGTTCCAGTATTTACAAGTTTAAAAGCTAAATTCATGGTACTGTTCCTTTTTTTTAGCAACTCGAACCCCTACAAATGTGCCCATGCCCCACTCCCCAACCCCCACCCCGTGTGACTTCTGGTTGCTAGGACACACACACCGACACCCCTCCTTGTCTCCAGGTGACTCCATACCAAGAAGGATGAGCAGTGGCCACTGGAGGGCATCAGATGGAGGACACCAGCCCCCAAGCAGTGGCCGAGAAGGCTGCTAAAGATCCCAAGGATGCTGCCGTTGCCACCACCAAGAACTTGCCTGATCCCTTTTCCAGAGATGATGAGCAAATGGATTTTGAAGGGGCCATCTTTTCTGCCTCACCAGTTTTAGACCTGAGTCAAAGAGGCCTGTGCCATTTGGGAAAGTTCTTTAGAATTCCCAACCTTCAAGTAAGTCCAGATCCTGGGAGGTTATGATGCATGCATGCCTGTACCCAGAAGCAGAGTCGGCTCTGGCCCTTTGTTCCTCTTGTTAGGAGAGGTGAATTCTAGAAGGAGCAGGAGGGTTAACTGGTGTTTCACTGGCTGACCACAACAAAGAGCAATTGAGATGCGGTGCCAGGCAACAGAGAGAGCTAGGTGTCAGGATGAGGCAGCCTTCTCCATCCCATGGGTTGTGTTTCTTCATGAGAAAGTCGGGTGGAGATTAGTGCCCAGACACCCTGGGTCTCTGATTTAAAACACATGTCCTTCTGAACTCCCCGGGCATTCTGAAAACAGTTGGAAACTTTCTCTCATTCTCGTGATGTTACACGCTACTTTCCTTTGTGTCAGACCAGCCTTCTGGGCACTTCCTAGTAATGTTACCTTGTCCCTGTGCTTTCTGGAGCAAGCTGCATTGATGGCAGATGGAATCAAGGATGCCCCAGCAGTGCTGGCACTGCCCTGGTGTCACAGAATGTCCTTAAGTTGTGTTCAGCTTCATCTGGAACCTAGAAATAGTACTGTGGTGTATTGTAAGATGGTAGGGTAAAGTGCAGAAAGACCTTGTCAGAGACATCACAGTACTGAGATAAGCTGTCCATTCACTCTGCCCGTGTCTGCTCTCAAGACATGAGAGGAGCAAGCACTCTTGCCCTTTATCTGTAGATGAGGTCCTGCTGTGTGACCCAAACTAGCCTCAGATTCAACAGTCTTTGTGGCCTTGCCTGGATGGGTATTATCACCTCTGGGAGTGCATTCTTAATTACAGGGCCCACCTCCTCCGGCTGCTGTTATTCACATGTCACTAAGAAATGAAGCTCCCCATTCTCGGGAGTCCAATCAAGGTGACTGCGCAATACCCATTGCCGTTATTCAAACAGGAAGGAGGAAATTCCAAAGTCCTCCAGGTCTAACCCAGACTCATAACTGTCTAAGAAGACAGGCATCGCTATGCCAAAACGTCTGTGAGGTAATAATTATCCAGAGCTATAGACCATTAAGGGTTCTAGGCTTCATTTTGCAAATGTGTAGCAATCAGTCCTGGAAGGTATAAGTTCCATGCTAGGGTCATTGATGCTCAGAAAGGAACCCTGTTCACACTAGGACCTAGAGGAAGGGCACAGCAGCATGTGCTTCACTGGTTCAGACAGCACGGAGCCAACCTTGCCAGACTTGCTGAAGAGGGATGGCGTGTTACCTCCTCTGATGTTCATTTTCCCATGTTTAGACGGAACCCTGGTTTCCACTCTGAGTATCAGGATTAGCTTACACTGAGAGGAAAAGAGCATGCCTGAGCTGGTTAAAGCCTCCACTCTAAAAAGTCAAGCAGTGTTATGATGGGGACTTGCATGTGCATGACTTTGAGGACATGTGTCCTCATGTGCCCAGAGATACACGTGTGGGGACATCTGCCACCATATGACTGAAGAAGGCATGTACATATGTGGGGAGGGGAAATGTATCCTCACATGTTTAGAGGCAGGCATGTGTGTATGCATGTGGATATGTATTCTTATGTGTCTGGGGAATATATGTGCATGGAGACATGCATTCTCATGTACATGGAGGTATACATGTTCTATGTAGAGTGTCTACTCTGTGTACGTGGAAGTATGTATAACATCCAGTCAAGGGCATGCGTCATACCATGCATGCCTGCTGCCACTCTGCTCTCCAGAGACTTTGCCAGCTGCCAGCAGGCAGGGTCTGATGGTCTCCAAACTGATGTTCTATTTTCATACTTACAGAACACCACTATTGCAATCAACAGTCTTCAAGAACCTGGAAGTCATTTATATCAGGAAGATGGGATCCATAGAGTTGGGAGCAGTGACACCCTGACAGGGGAAGCTGTAAGGCTGTTGGAGTAGGAAGGCAGCACAGTTGTAATGGCTGACACACTCACACTTACTGTGTGATCTAATGGCTGACACACTCACACTTACTGTGTGATCTAATGGCTGACACACTCACACTTACTGTGTGATCTAATGGCTGACACATTCATACTTACTGTATGATCTAATGACTGACACACTCACACTTACTGTATGATCTAATGACTGACACACTCACACTTACTATATGTTCCTGCCAGGGAAGGCCCATTGCCCCCACTCTACAGGCAAGGACACCCAAGAACACCCAAGAACAGAGAGTTGCAGGAGCTTACTCAAGGTCACATAGCTAAGAGTTTTTGAAACCTAGATTTAAACTCGGGAAGTGTTGCTTTAAGGTCAGTGTACCTGATGCCTGATGCTGCCCCATAGCAAGTGTGGACACAAGTATAAATGTGCAAAATAATGCTTTGACAGCATGTAGTGGCAACATCGATGGAGGTGTTTTAAAAACACCCTATAATCCAACCACACTGTGACTATCAAATAACACATTCATGGGTTGACAAGATGGCTAAGTAGGCAAAAGTGCTTGTCAAGTAAGCCTGGTGAGCTGAGTGCCATCCCCAGAGCCCATATAAAGTTGGAAGGAAAGAACCGGATCCAAAAAGTTGCCCTTTGACTTTTACACGTGTGTTGCTGCATGCATGCACACCATGCATGCATTCAACACAAAATAATAATAAAATTTCTAATATATACTTCTAATATGTGTTATATATAATCCTACATATAATATTGTATATTCCACATATGTATACATATATATAGTATATACACACATACACAGACACACATATATATAATATACACACACACATGCATGTGTGTGTGTGTGTTGTGTGTGTGCATGTGTTTTTAACGTTTCCCCTTATCCAGGAGTTCTCAGTGGGAAATTTCAGAAACAAACTATGTTTTAGTAACATAAAGTATATTTTTAAGACCATTCTATTTCATTATTGGTTATTCTTAGCCTCTTGCTATGCTGGCTTCACCAGCTACACTTCATCGTGGGAGCACACAGACAGGAAAGCAGAATGTCCCAGTGCTGTGTGTGGTTTCAGGCATCCACTGAGGGGTCAGAACAGTGCTTCACAGGGCTCGGATCAAGCCATATCATCTTCTTGCCTGGGTGATGGTCTCTTTCCATGTGGCTGGTTATCACAGATCATGCCACCGCAGAATGTGTCTGTGTCCTGCAGCTTCCTCCTCACTGCCAACTGGGAATGAATCAGACGTGGCTCTTGGTGCTTGTTCATTGGGTTTGCTGAGTGTCGTACTGAGTGTAGCCAGAGAGAAGGAAAACCGTTGTAGATTTTAAATCTCTCTGGTTCTTGAGTCTACTGTTTGTTTGGTTCAATGTATAGTTGTGGTTGTTTTAATCCTTTTGGAGATGGTTTTAAGTTCCACTGGCTGACAAAGCATCCTCTGGTCTCCTTCTGTGGAAGCAATTGTACCTGCAGAGGAATGTGCTTAGCGAGATTCCGAAGGATTTCTTCCAGCTGCTGCCCAACCTGACATGGCTGGACCTCCGTTACAACAAGATCAGGGTTCTTCCGTCTGGGATTGGCTCTCACAAGTAAGTGTCCTTAGATGTGCAATTAGATTGTCTTGATCTGGGCTGGGCACTTAAGAGGCAGAGGCAGGCAGATGTCTGAGGGTGTTGAGGCCAACTTGGTGCCATCTCAAAATGTAAAAGTCCCGATGGTTCAGACAGAGCCCAGGATGCATGGCTGGCCATCCCAGGTACAGCCAACCATGTCATAATGGGCTCTTTGTCTTGGGCAGCTGATTCCACCTGACCCTGCTGTGGGAAGCTAAGATCAAAAGTACATTGGGTATATGAAAACCCAGCCACATGTTGCCATGGGCTGTGGGGAATCCCCCCTGACTATTGGGGAAGAGTTTTGCCCCCTTTGAGAAAGCTAGAAACCTCCAAGCAAGCCATGTGGACTGTCCTACCACATTCCTTCCTCTTGGCTTCCTGGGATTTCCTGAACTCCCAGTTGCAGAGCCCAGTCTAGCCCACCCTTGACACCTGAGTTTCCACTCCCTACCTCATCTACAGGCTCACCACCTCCTTTCCTAGGTTCCCTCTCCATGCTACATGTCCTCCTGTATCAGTGTTAGCTTTGACCTAGACACTCACTTCAGACTTCCTATCACCTCATCAGCTGGGACAGAGGGAAAAGGGCAGACAGAGTTCCTGAGGCAGTTGGGCACTTGTTTGCCAGGTGTCAGGGACATGGGAGGAGACAAAGCTGACAAAGGCCGCTAGGGTTTGGGAACTGTGTTCTCAACTTTGAAACTTATTTTGAAAGAACTAACTGAATGTGGGAGGGTTGGAATTAGACTTGGCCCCAGATCACTGCCTAAGGAAGGAACCTGTAGGGCAGAGGGGAAGGAAGGAAGCTGTAGGGCAGAGGGTAGAAGCACGAAGAGTTGGCAGGCAGCCAGGGAAGCAGTCCATGCAGGAGGCTTGGCCAAGCTGACCTTGGCAGGGCCTCGAGGGATCTCAGAGCTATTGGGATTGGCATCATGAGACCAGAAAACAAGAGTCATCCAGGAGTGACCCCAGTGCCCATATAGGGGTATCCCAGTGGTGGTATCATGAGTCCACTGTGTAAAGTAACAAACAGTGTAAGGTTTGTAGAGGTTATATTGTTTGGGAAAATGTAAATAAAAATGAAAAAAAATCGAGCACTTGGCACAGATGGTGGCGAAAGCAAATGCCCTTGCCTTCAGTCTCCAGCTCAGCAGGAAGCAGCTCGCTTTGGATGTGTCTGAGCTATGGATGCTCCAGGAACCCTCCTCTGGAGCTATAGGGACCTTGGGAGCTGCAGGACAAGCTATGGATGGACTGAGGGGAGGGTACATGCCTGGCCAGCTAGCTGTTGGTGAGACCACAGGGATGGATCTCTTGAGTGGATCTCATGCCTGCCTGCCCAGGCCACCTGGTCTTCTGGGCCTGTGTCCTGTGTAGAGTGGCTTTTCTTCCTCACAAGGGAACCATCTTTTATGCGGGATATCTGAGTGCTTCTCATCCACAAATTGTTTTATTGTTAACACTCGGTCTGGCAAGTAGTTGTTGTCCTTGTTAATTAAGGTCACATAAACTCTGCAGGCCCCACTTCCTGCTTCGCCCAAAAAGAGGAGTTCTATCCCCAGATCTGGAATCCTTGGATTTTGACAGTCAAAGCCAGCTGCTTTGTGTTATTTAAGTTATAATTGAGCCTCTGATTTTACACCCATTATGTCATTAAAATTGAATCCACTTGCTGAAGAGCTGAAACATATTAATTAGAAATTTTAAGTAATTATGGGCTCATTAAAGGCTTTAAAGTTAAAAAAATAATTAAAACAATAGTATCAGAGCCCCCGTTCACCATGTGTGGATGTGTGAGCATGACCCAGAGATTAAAACAAGGCCTGTTGATTTGTTCTCCTGAGACCGAAAGCTGGCAGGTGCATATGCAATTGTAAGTTGCATCAATATGACCAATGAGGACAGTCTGGTACTGTCTGTCAGGACACACAGACTGACACTGGCTCTTCATCACATCGGTATTGCTATATAAAGTAGAAACCGTCCTGCATACTTTCAGCTTAATATTTGGTAAATATTAAATATTAAATAAATATTCTTCCAAAAGAAGTCAAGCCAAGTGGACTGGAATATTTTTGGCTCTGGTGATGGAGAAGTCCATGGCACGTTGCTGAGTCTCTCGTCTTGAGTCACAGTCAGCTGCTCCCAGGGAGCTGGCGCGTCCTTGCTGGCTGTTCTCTTAGGAGCGGATTTAAGGAGCACTACAGCAAAGCCAATGAGCTGGGTCAGGAAAGTTGCAGTAACGACCTTTGTGCACATTGCGTTAGGTTTCTTGAGTGGGGGGCAGAAATAGGTCAGTGGTTGAAAGGGCTTTCTGGGGAGCAGGCTAGGCTCTCTGTACACACCCACATGGACAGTTCTTGACTCTCTGTGACTCCAGTTTCAGGGGATCTGGATCTGACACCCTCTTCTGGCCTCCATGAGCATATGGTACACATACATACATTTAGACCCTAAAAACCGTGCATACACATAATTTCTTTAAATAGTAAATCTTTCAGAAAGAAGAAAGAAAAGTTCATTCATCATGTCAAATAAGGCAAGACATGGCTCAGCTAGCACTGGCCTCAAGACGAAGCCTCTCTGTCTTGAACAGCGCAGAGAGGAACAGGCTGGCTGAGAGCTTGCGCCAGATTTTGGCTGAGGTGCTTGAGAAGTAAAGGAAAAGAGAGTAATATATTAATAATGGGTATAGCTGTAAGAATCAAATCTGGAAAACAAACAGAACAGGTGCCACATTCCTGTTGTCCCCTGACTTCGAGGTGTTTGCTGATGGCTTGCGGTGTGGGTGCGTTGGGACGTCTGAGACCCCAAAAAGGAAAATGGGGATTTTGGGTGTATTTTGTAGACTGTCATTCAATCTTCTGCTTTCTAAACTGCTTTTTGTTTCTTTCTCTTAAAGACATTTGAAAACTTTGCTTTTAGAAAGAAATCCTATCAAAATGTTACCGGTTGAGCTAGGTAAGTGCCGCAGGAGTAAATGGAAGGTGGCTTTAAATGCTCTGAAGTTCCCAGGGCTTGTGACAGCTGAAGCATGGCTGAAAGGATAAGGTGGCAAGGTGTTCAAAGTCCCTCTCCCCATCGCTGTGAGAAAACACCCTGACTGAAGCAGCTTAAGTGAGAAAAGGGTTTTGGCTCACAGTTCATAGGTTTGTGGCAGGCAGGTAACTGAAGGTGTCAGGAGGCCACATTGCACCCACAGTCAAGAGGCAGAAAGTGGTGAATTCTGGTGTTCACCCCACTGTCTCCTTTTTCTATAGTGTAGGATCCCAGCCCTGGGAATGGTGCCACCCACAATAGTGTGTGTGGGGCGCTCTTTCTACTTCATTTAACCTTATCCCAATACTCTCCCCACCCCCATAGGCATGTCCAGAGGGCTGTCTCCAAGTTCCTTATAGATCTCAGGCCTGTTCTCAGGTAGAGGGGTTATCTGTGTTGTCTGTGCCTATACCAGACTTTGTATATAGTGCACAGCCTAACAAAACCTGGCCATACAACTGTGTGTCATCACATGGCTTAGCTTTCCATGGGGCCAGTCCACTCTGGACTAGCCAGTCCAAGCTGCTTTGTTTCAGTGCCCTCCTCTGGATTTAATCTCAGTTCCCCAGTGGGTGGGTGGGGCCATTCACTCCCTGGTGTGCAGTTTCCTTGCTGCAGATGAGCCAGCCATTTTCTCCTTTACACATTGATTTGTCTTAGTTTCTGCTCTCTCTTATCTTCGTCTATTTAAGGTTGCTTTGCTTTTTCTTTTTTCAACTTTATTGAGTTGGAAGCTTGGGTTTTTTACTTCAGTCCCTCTTTTCTAATGTGCATTTGAAGTGCACTTTATCCTAAATGCTGCCTTCACTCTGTCCATGGGGTCCAGCTTGTCACTCAGTGCAAGTGTTTTCTGGCATGATTCACTCATGGGCTTTGTTTAAGTTTTTTTTTTTTTTCTTTTCTTTCTCTCTGCTGTGATCAAATATCTGACAAGAACAGCTTGAAGGCAGAAGGAATTGTTTGGGCTCATGGTAAAGAAGGCATGGCAGGGTTCACTGTGACAAGAGTATTGCAGCTGGATCGGGTCAGGAAGCAGAGAGCAGGGGATGCTGCTGCTCACCAATGTCTGCTTTTTGCCTTTTCAGTCAAGAACTGTGATCCCTGGGATGGTGCCTCCCAGGTTCAGAGCAGATTCCCTGTCCCCTCAGTTAAGCCTCTCTGGAGACACCTCACAGGCACACCAGAGGCGTCTCCTGGGTGATTCCACATCAGCCCAGTTAATTATGAAGATTAGCAGAGCTTGCCCCTTTGCTTATACAAAAGTAGAGACTCTCCAGCTAGCTCCCTGTGGTGAGTGGTGCTTTGCCATTTTAAAAAGACTCTCAGGCCAGATAAAAGCACAGAAGCCAACTGTATGCAACTCACTCACAGTCACTAAAATGCAGGAGGCAAGAGCAGCTGGAAGGGGAGGGGAGCAGCAGGCACCAGGACAGGAGTGACTTCATGTCATTGTGTCACGGAGGCACTGTGCACTTTAAAGGAGAGGAACAGTTGTCTTTGGGAGAAGATCTTCCCTTGGTCCTCTTGACATTATCAGTTGGCCATGAAGCTCGCCTAGAAGTGGGAATGTGGGGGAAGGTGGCCAAATGGATGAACGAACGTGGGAGGGAGGAAAGACCATGATGTGATCTGTCATTCACACAAGCAAATACAGAAGATGACGATTGGTTTTTCACCTGGCCTTGGGACTGGGGTGGGAAGTGGATCCCTAAGACATTCTTAGACATTGTTGATCCTGTTCTGTAATCCCAGCACTTGGGACCTGAGACAGGAGGATTGCTGTGTGTCTGAGGAGAGCACTGGGTTACACAGTGAATTCTAGGCCAGTCTGGGTTACAGTAGGGTGAGACCCTGTCTCCACTGAAACAAAGGGATAAACAAATGAATAATAACTGTCAATTCCCATTACCCATTTCCCCATCTTTTCCTCCTCCTCTCCCTTCTTTTGAGCCAGTTTTTGTAGCCCAAGATGGCCATGAACTCCCCATGTAACTGAAGATAACCCTGAACTCAGGAGCTCCCTGATTCCACCTGTTTTCCGCCCTCTCCTGAGTCCCTCTCCAAGACGTGAGCAGAGGACTGAAATTTCCCCTCCACTCCAGGGCAGGTCACTACACTGACGGCATTGAACCTGAGACACTGCCCTCTGGAATTCCCTCCTTACCTGATTGTGCAGAAAGGCTTGGTATCCATCCTCACCTTCCTACGCATCTGCTCAGTGGAGAACACCTTCCCTAGAGATAAGTCCCTTCCAGGTTTGTAGAGAATTTTCTGTTACTAGATGACAACTGGGAGTGTGGCTTCTCTGGCCTCTGTGGGGCTCACATGGCAAAGGCTAGCCCCTACACTGGCCCAAACACCATGCCTTGCCTTGGCTCAGGACCACTCTGAGCAGTACACACCTGTCTGGGTAGACGAGGTAAAAATGTATGGGATAAGGCAGGTGGAGCAGTCTTTGCCTCCAGGCCAAGCAAGCATCTGCTCTCAGAGGGCCTTGTGCTCCTTCAGACAACTTTTTTAAAAGTTCCATGGAACACATCCTGTTCCTGCCTAGATACTAAGAGCTAGAGTAATGAACATGTTGTCCCCTTGTGGGGAGATAGGTACACTGCCCCATTTTGTCATTATATTGAGCAGCCAGAGAGGAGGAAGGGGAAGGAAATAGTGCACCCGTCTTTGCCTTGGCCATCCACCGTGAGTGTCCCAGGTTGCAGTGTTGTAAAGCAATCACGTTCATAAAGGGCCTTAGCTGGTGTCAGGCCCTATATGAGTCAGGGATTCCAGGGTCTGTGGGTGGTTTCAGAGGTGCCCCAGAAACATTAGAGGGAGTGGCACTGAGCTGCAGGGAAGGTAGGGAGCTGCACTTTAGCAAGCCCCTGGGACTGCTGTGTGCAGTGTAGGCCTCAAAGGGTTCCTGTGCCTGCATGGGAACCTAGCTGAGGGCTCCTCCTTGGGTGGCACCTAACTCTGGTGCCTTAGACTGCCTATGTAAAGGCACATAATTGAGGGGAAAGCCTCACATAGCAAGCCTCTGAGAGGTAGTGATGGTACCCTAAGTCCCTGAAGGGCAGCTTGACAAGGACAGGATAAGAGAGGAAAGGCAGGGTAGAAGGCACTGCATGCCTGGCAGGAGCAGGGGCAAGCATGGGATTACAGAATACAGGGAGGGAGGGGTGAGAGTCTGGAAGCTGCAGCTACTGTACTAGGGGGTCTGGAGCAGGTCTGGGGCAACACCTGGGCAAATGGTGCAGAATACTAGAGGACATGCATGAGACCCCAGTGAAAAAGCATTCTGTTCATTTAGAAGTGAGAATGCCACGAAAGAGGAAAAGGAAAAGCTGTCCTCCAGCCTGGAGGAGACTAAATGCATAGGAAATTGAACACACCACACTTTCAGGAAGACACTGGGTCTGGCACCAGTGTCACCGGGACAGCGCAATTAAGGTCTGCATGACATGACCGATGACAGAAGTCAGTGTGATCCTGGCTCGGAGGTAGGGTTTGGGACTGGAAGTAACTCCTGTTCTGTCGTGTTTTGCGTAAGTGCAAGGAGAAGATCAACAGTAGTCAAGAGTGGTCAAGGTGTTTAGCACCTAAGACCAAAAGATGCTAGATAGTGGAGGGGTCACTCTGCTTGACCCTGCACCTTGGCTCCTGTCCAGTCCTGCACCTCCTGGGTCATGGTGCTGAGCTTCTGCCTGCCTGAGAGCAAGTCTGCAGCAGGTGTCCCCACTGGGTGGGTGCCACACTACCTCAGCAGTCCTTGGACTTGTTTTTTTCTCAATAGCTCACGCAGAACTAAAAGTCAGCAAAGCATTGCCAAAGAACAGCAAGCACATGGGCTAGCTTTTAACTGAAATAAAGATTCAAGATATCTTGGGGGAGGGCAGCAGAAATGCCCATAAGGGCGGCAAGGATGCCTCAAGTGCATGGGCCAAAAGATATGGTAGGTGGAAAAGGTGGGAGGAGCTCAGGGCTTTTGATGAAGTGTGTCCATCCCCTGCCCAGTAGCTGGCTGTGGGTCTGTGGCAGCCAGTGAGCCCAGCTAGTCCAGACCTGAGTGAACCCCCTCTCACCTCCCAGACATCTGAGCAAAGAAACAAAGGCTGAGGGCCTGGCTGCTAGCTGATCCTGAGAGTGGCATTGATTTACTGGCCACTGCTGTAGGCATAGTCTCATGTTGGTGTGACAAAATATCTGACAGCAGTAACTTATGGAAGAAAGGCTTATGTTGGCTCAGGATTTGAGGAGAGACAGTCCCTCTGGAGAAGTCATGGCAGCAGGTACTTGAAACAGCTAGTTACAAATGTGTCTGCAGCTGGAGGCAGAAAGAGATGAATTGGGGTGCTCAGCTCTCTGGGTCCCCAGCTCATAACATGGTGCCACCCACCTTGAGGGTGGGTCTTCCCTCCTCAGTTAAGCCTATCTGAAAATACCTGTACCAAACCAGAGATGTGTCTCCTAGGTGATTGCAAGTCCAGACAAGTTGATAATGAAGATTGACCCCACAAACACCGAAATGTCTTTTTATTCCACCAGAAGTCTCAGCGCCCAAGATGGGCAGCAATGACCTTCAGCAGTACCCTGTGCTCCCTTCACCCCGTAAAGGCTCTCCCAGTGAGAACGACCTTAATGTCCCGGACCAGGAGAAGGAGAAGGCTGACTTCTTCCCACCTATGGACAGGTCAGACCTGAGTGAGCTCCGAAAATCCAGTGCCTCCTCCGAGATCTGGCCCAGTAAGGAGGAGATTAGGCGCTTCTGGAAGCTGAGGCAGGAGATTGTGGAGAATGAGAAGGTGGAGATTCAAGAGAAGAAGCTCTTGGCTGTTGAGCTGCCACCAAATCTCAAGGCGGCGCTAAATGCCAAGGAGAGAAAGCGCAGGAAGCCATGGCCTGCAGTCAGGTAAGGTTGTGCTGAGGCCGGCTACCTGACCTACAGAGCTGGAAAGTTCTTTCATGATCCTCTGAAGCATGGTATCTGCTTCCTAAAGTGCTTGTCTGTTCTAAAACAATTGTTTAGGGTATATTAGACCAGCCCTGAGTATAGGAGCAGAGCAGACCAGTGTCACTGAACACACTTGGCAGAGTAGGGCATGTAACTCATGGGTGGTATGTGACGCCTGTGCATGCAGCTGATGCGTGTGGGAACTGTATGGTGCTGCGTGCGGAGAGAACAAGAATGTGTTCAGACCGGCTCCCACATCCTCCAGAGATATGTCATCATATCTCAGGGAATAATAATGGGCTCTTGAGGATGACTGACTCTTAGAACTGACAGTAACCAGTGGTCTAAGACTCGATCTGGACATTTGGGAAGATATCCACAGAAGCTGTGGAGGATGACAGGCCTGCTTGGAGAACAGCTAGCTCTCTAAATATGCTGTGGTTCTAAACATTGTAAGCGTTATTGTGAAGGAACGTATATGCATATGTGGGTGTATTTGCCAACGTGTGCACATCTGGAGGCTAGAGGATGACTTCATATGTTTCATTCTGCACCTTGATCTTTGAGTCAGGCTGTCTCACTGAACATTGCTATTTCTGTTAGTCTATGTGGCCAACAAGCCCCTAGGATCCATCTGTCTTTGCTCCCCACACCACAGTGGTGGCTGGCAGGTACATGCTCTGCTCTTGGTTTCTACATGCATGCCTGGGGGACAGACTCAGGTCTTCACCCTTGTGTAGTGGATATTTCACCCACTGAACCGCCTCTGCACTTCCTGGGTTTGAACATTCATCTAAATCTTAAAGCATGCGTGCGGGCACACACACACACACACACACACACACACACACACACAGTACTGCCAAAAAGCTTTGGCACCCTGCACCATGGCCTGTGGCCTTGGTGGCCTGGGGCTATTGAAATGTTCTCAGTTTGAGTCACAGGCAACAAGAGCAGTAGCATCTTCCTCTGCTGCTTAGAAGCCTCTCTCCTCCTCCTTATGCTCACTGTGATGAGTGATAATGCCAATTTATTCCAGCAATCATGGTCCACTCTCTAAAAGTACTTAAGTCTGTCTCTCTGTCCAACATAGACACCAGAGTTCAGCCCTGGGAGACTGACTGGCTTGAGAGGTTGGAACATTCAGTGTGTGACCACATTCCCTCTGGTTCCCCCTGCTGACACTGTGCCACCTCCTGGGAATGGTTTAAGGACGCGCTTTCCTATGCTCTCAGCTCAGTAACTGATGGGCCATGTGGAGGACAGAATCCTCAACTGACTTGGATCAGTACTGAGGCTTTCTCTGGATTGCTATAGCTGAGACCAGTGACTATTTCAGTATGCAATGGACACACCAGGCCTACTTTAAGCTTTTCTGCTATTTATTAGGGCGGGGCTGGGGTCTTGGTTTTGTTTTCTTTGAGACAAGGTCTTATACTGTAACCTCCTTTGAAATCCATAACCTCCTTTGAAATCTGCATGTGTGTATCACTGTCTTTGCTTACCATCATATAGTTATATTTTCATCTATTAACATTTTGTGATTTCAGAAAGAGATCTACCTCCTTCAAAGGCATCTTGCCCAACCTCTCTTCAACATACCAAAAGACAGTTCATACAAAAAGGATGGAAGACACTCACAGGGCAGCTGTTCAGGAGCTCCAAGAGCAAAAGACTACGCTGGAGCAGCGGAGGAGGTGCGCCTGGGCTGGGATAGCATCAGGATTGGGAGACCTTCCCAGTGGTCAACCATGTTGGTGTGGTTTTGTCACCAGGGGTCTGATGGCTTCAATTCTCCTGGCCATGCTGGGTCAGCGTCCCTCATTTGGAAGCCCTTGCTTGCACATCTCTCATGATCTATAGTTCTCTGAGATGCCCAGGCTCTTGCTCAGGCATTCAGAGACTCCTTTTTGGACTTGCACAGCATGGTAGTTAGTGGGTATCCTTGGAGCAGTTTACTGTCCCCAGCCTTTCCTCCAGGCCTGTTTGCATTTTCTAAGTGCCTTGAGCTTTTGTTCCCCATACCCCAACACACACACACACAGGCCAAGTACCTTTCTCCTCCTCTGCCCATCCCTAGGTCCTGCCATCATATCTAAGGAATGCTATTAGAAGTGCCTGGCCACCTGTGAGCTTCTCATGTCAGTGGCACACTGACACCACCGACACACTCCCTATCCTTGGGTTCCTGTGCCTAGCTTGTCACCCCCACCGTTCTCAACAACTATTCTCCTCTGCCTTGTAGCTCTACTGACAACCCGGCTGAGTCCTGTTATGAGCTCCCTCCAGCCAGCCAGTATGGACCACATCCACAGTACCACAGGGCCCCAAGCCTCCTGGTTGGGTTTGGCCAGTGGGGGATCCCAGCTGATTTGTCCGCGCTGGTTAAAGCAAGGATGGACTCCCTATGTCCTCAGCTTCTGTGAACTTCCTAGTCATATCCCACATGCTGCCTTTGACTTCATTTTCTTTTCCATTTACTTATAGTTTTTTTTTACTGTCCCTTCCCTGTCCTGTCAGGATCTGGGATCCTGGCCACATCAGGCACATGTCCCTGAAACCTCCCACTCCTCCCTGGCTATAAATAAACCTCCTGAGGCCACAATCAGAAAGTCTGCCTCTGTTTGTCTGGGACCTAACTGGGGACACACTGCTCACAAGCAGCATTCATGGTAGCCTATGGCTGGCAGCAGAGCAGACAGCCTCTAGTCAGTTTCCTCTTCCACAGTGGGCCGTCCACCTTTGTTGAGAGCATGCAGTGTATACAAAGAACCAGTGACTTCTCTCCAGTGTCTCACCTCTGTATTGCACCCCCTTAATGAGCAGCTACTAGGGGCAGGTGCTCTCACTTTCCCAATTAGGAGCAAATCCCCTCTGTTCCTTAAGATGGAAAGATGGCTGATGAAATGGGTGTCCTTTGTCCAGGAACTAAGTGGAAGATTTGGAGCATGTCTAAGCACTAGGCCAGGGACTTGGACCATCTAGGCTGGTGGCAGGACACCTGGGAGGGGGTATAGAGAAGGGCCCAGTTCTATACCCCATGTTGGAACCCAGAGGACCCTGGAAGTTCTAAGGCACCTACACAGGGGATGGAATTCAGGATGGAAAAGAGAGATGGGGAGGCCCAGATCAAGGCAGGAAATACATGAGCTAGTGCCCAGGTGTCTCTCTCTGAAGAGGGCAAGAAGAGGCTGATCTAGAACAGGATTTGGGGTGCCAGCCACTGGAGCCGATGGCTAGAGAGGGTTCTAAGAGGAAGGTACACTTGGGGTAGGCAGCAGAGGTGGCTTGAATGGAACAAGGCTTCATTCCATCCCTACGGCTCTGGACACTGTGAACATTCTGTATCCCTAGAAGCTTACCTGGCCCCAGGGATCCAGTGAGATGGAATATGTGCATTATCATGTATCTGAGGGTCTACAGCCTACAATGCAGTCCCACAGCCTAGCTCATTCCTCCCTGGGCAATGGGACTTGGGGTAACCCGGCTGCCACAGCAAGGTATCAGCCTGCAGCATGAAGGGCAACCTACATCCAGGGGCTTTCAGTTGGGATCTGCCTCAGCGGTCTCTGCTCAAAGTGTTTTGGATGAAGCCCAGCTGGAGGGGAGGGGAGGTGAGGAGAAGGCTACCATTCTCTCACTGGGGACATACATATAGATAGATGAAGGCTTAGTGAAGCTGAAATGACAGCAGGTTTTGCCAGTTCTGCTGGAAGGAACTTGTAGGTTGTGACTTTAATGTGACCATGCTTCTTCTCCAGAGACAAGAGAGCTCTGCAGGAGTGGAGAGAGCAGACCCAGCTGATGAGGCACAGGAGGGACCTCAGTAAATTCCAACCTCCACATAGGAACATGGTACGTGGCAGGCGAGGTGGCTCTGGTCCCATGTGTGAGCAGGGTGGGGCTCACACACAATGTCCAGGCTGTTCCTCTAAGTCAGCGGTGCTGCACACAGCCCCACCCTGTGAGCACTGCAGCTTGCCCTGGCCTTTGAAGCTGCCCTCTGCCCACTGACTACTGGTTCCATCTGAAGGGATCAAACTTGAGGGGAAAAGAGCAAACCACTAAGTTGAGATGTGTCTATGGGTGTCATCCTATAAAGTCTGCGTCCACGTGCCAGCCTGGGACCTAAAGAATAGTGTGGCCCCAGGATCCCCGTGAGGGTGTGTCTCACAGGGTGTCTGTGGAGCACCCCTTGCAGGGCCTGGTCCCGGAGGGCACAGGGGGCAATCGGCACCTGGGAGCTGGCTGCTCCTCCAGAATGTACCTGGTATCCTCTGCACTTGAGTCTAGACAGGCATTGAGCTTCTTAGCTTGTTTGCAAATGTTTCTTCAATTTTTTTTTCTAAAAAAATACTCTCTGGCCAGGTGGTAGTGGTACACGCCTTACTCCCCGAATTTGGGAACAGAGGCAGGTGGATCTTTGCAAATTCGAGGCCACCTTGTCTACAGGGTGAGTTCCAGGACAACCAGGGCTACACCGAGAACCCCTGTATCAAAACAAACCAAACCAAACCAAAACAAAACAGAACAAAAAGGGCTTCCCATGTCCAGCAAGCCATTGGTCAGTAGCTGAGGAAGGTCCTAAGGCTTTGCATAGTCTGCTCTATAAGCTCTTTGTGCTGGCCTGCTGATGAAGTCAGCGTGTACTTCGAATCTTTAAAAAACAAAACAAAACAAAACAAAAAAACCTAATTTTAGAATCTCTAATACAGTTCCAGAGTCAATACAGAGTTCCGTGCATATCTCTCCTCTTCCTTTGATGTTGCTATCTTCCCAGAGCTTCCCAGGTTCTGAGCAGCACTCAGAATAGGCCTGCCTGGTGCTGCAATATGAAGACCCCAAAGGAAGACTGCCCATTACCACCTTCTTCCCAGGCACCCTGGTCCGCTGGGGTCCTCTTGTCAACTAGCATTCATGCTGTCTGGTGTGCTCTGGCTGGACCCTTGTGTCTCACTACATCTTCCCTGACGTGATACCTTGGGGTAGTGGTTTTTTTAATCAGTTGTATCTCCATCTGATTTCACTTCCTAGGGTTTAGTGAGAGATTTGTATTAGGAACATGGACACCACAGAGCAACCGTTGTATCTTCCTCTGAGCAGCTTGTCACTGGTTCATGGGGACCCAGCTGTGATAGTTTGAATGAGAATGGTCTTCAGAGGCTCATATATTTGAATGCATGGTCCATAGTTGCTAGAAGCCTTTGGGAAAGACTAGGAAATGTGGCCTGCCTTGGTTGGAGGAGGTGTCACCAGGGCTGGGCCTTGAGGTTTCAAAAGCTACACCATCCCCAAATGGTGTTAGCTCTCTCTCTGTCTCTCTGCTTCACGGTCATCTTAGTGTGTAAGCTCCCAGCTACTGTCCCTGTGCCATGCCTGTCTGCCTGCTGCCAAGCTCCTTATCATGGTGGCCATGGTCTAACCCACTAAAACTGTAAGGAAGCAAGTTTAGTATTGGGTAGTAAACGCTTCCCTTTATAAGTTGCCTTGGTCATGGTATCTCTTCACAGCAAAAGAAAAGTAAGACACCAGCCTTGATCCCTTTCAGGATAGCATGTTTATCCCTTGCAGTCATGCTGGCCTCTCCTCCGTGGCTGATCGGGGCCTCCAGACTTGTTCTTAACTGCCCCTTTGAAACTGACTTCTAGTACAACTTGCCTGAAGCAGAGACCTTTGTCACTGATGTCTGGTGTAGCTAGTCTGCAGTGGGGCTGGGCAGCTGATGGCTGGGTAGGGCAGGCTGCTGTTGCTCATCCAACTCAAACAATGGTTTGGTATCTTAAGAAACAAGAGAAAGAAAGAAACAAACAAACCTTGGAAACACTTGCTACTATAGAATGCCATAGGAGAGTGATAGAAAGCATAGGGTATGGATTTCAAATTCTGATGCAGGTAGGGTCCCAAGGTGGTGAGGGTTCCCTGCTCATGGCCAATAGAGACAAAGGTCTGCTATCTCCTGGGATGGAAGGCCAAGAGATTTGGACTCCTCCAACTCAAACAGGACCTGTCACCTCATGTCACGTACACTCCTTACCCAGAAAGCCTTTCTCAAGAGTAGTTCCTTAAAGCCATCCTGGATCCTGCAACAGGATCTTCCTAAATGGTGTAGTAAGGACCACAGAGGCTTTCAGGGAAAGCATGCTGAGAGCTAGCCTTGGCCCCTCTGTTCATCCTGAAGGCTGCTCTGTTCTGGTCCACCACGGTACTGCCTTCTACATTGTGTGTGATGTCAGAGAGGAGTGTGTGTCCCTTATTCCTTTAACACTACATTGTACTATGCCAAGTGTTCACTTTAGTCTCCACCATTTTTTTTCTATATTCCCCAGGTTTTTCATGTGTATAAAAAAATGAGAAATATCTTTATCAGCCTGGCAGTGGTGGTACACTGATTTAATCCCAGCACTAGGGAGGCCAGCCTGGTCTACAGAGTGAGTTTCAGAACAGCCAGAGCTACACAGGGAAATTCTGTCTCAAAAAAAGAAAGGAAGGAAGAAAGAAAGGAAGAAAGAGAGAAAGAAAGAAAGAAAAAGAAAGAGGGGGAAGGAAGAAGGGAGGGGGCTGGAAAGATTACTTAGTTGTTACAAGAAACACTTGCTGCTCTTGCAACCTGGCTTCAGTTCCAAGTACCCATATGGTAGCTTATAACCATCTCTACTTCCAAGGGATCCAGTGACCTCTTCTAGTCCCCTTGGGCACCAGGCATACACATGGTACACATACATACATGCAAGCAAATAACTCAGGACACATAACGTTAAAAAAAATCTTTTTAAACATATTTTTTTAAAAGAAACCAAAGATTAGAAGAGAAATGGGGAGATGATGTGACAGGCAGTTCCCAAGAGAAAAACCCAAATGGCTAGAGGTATGAGCTCATCATGTGTGAGCTCCTCCACTGGTCCAGCTAAGAACCCTGCACTGTGAGCAGTCTGTGGTACAGCCCCAGCAGCCTCCCGGGAGATCATCTCAGTAACAGGACGAGCAGACGCAGGATGTCTCTCAGGTGATGAGGGCTTTTCTAGCACTTGAAGAGCCCTGGGTGAGAGCCCCAGAACCACAGAAATAGGCATGGTCTTGTGATGCGATCCCAACACTTGGAAGGCAGAGACAGGAGCATCAGCTAAGGATGGAGTTTGAGGCCACATAAGGCCTTATCTCCAAAAACAAACAAGCAAGATAGTGTCTTTGGAGACTCTGTCGAGTTCATTCTTCAGAGATGACAGCAGTCTAATAGGAAGCAGTGAGCAAAGATGTTTGGTGGTGTAATTTGTCATCTGCAGAAACAAACACACAGTGGGGACTCACAGTAGAAGGTGTGTCCGTGTGCCAGCCTAGGGGGAGTTCTCAGCCTGTACAGACGCCTGCAGTTGGGCAGTGGGTCACTAGAGGGCGCTAGGGTGCTGAGCACGGCTGGAGACTGCTGGGCGGAGCTGATGCTCCAGCCTTGAGCACTGTGTGCCAAGCCTGAGTAGTCACCATGTGTGAGGAAATGCCTTTGCAGCTTGGCTCCTGACTGAGCCCACTTGCCTCTCCCGTGCTTCTTGTGACCCGTGAGCGTTCAGGTCGTAGCCTGTGAGTGTGCAGGTCGTAGTCTGTGCTAGCCTGGTGAAAGACTTCTGAGACTGGACACTGGTAAGACTCCAGCTCTACCACCCTATTCAGAAAAAGCTTGCCTTTCTCTTCTCCATGTTGTTCTGAAGCTGACAGCCTTGCTTGTGACCTTTGAGCCCATTTTTTTTCTGGACCTCCATAGCACTTGTGTGTTTGACGCTCTCTCGTAAAGCTGATGAGAACCTTCTCCAGTCATCACCAACACTCCCAGGGCCTAAAAGGTTGCCTAATTTTCAAGCACTTACATTTTTGTTGTTGTTGTTCTTAGAGAATAAGGTATTTGGATGAATTTTTCTTGCCTATATTTTTCTGTAATAGGAAAATCGTGTAAATGAGCGCCACCTCTCCCCCAACACATGGGGGAGTTTTTTTTTTTTTTTTAAACAAGTAAAGTCTGACTTCAATAGGGGGGAACCAATTACCTGCACTCCCTCATGCATTGCTCTCTGTCGGAATGTCTTTGGAAGCCTTTTGATCTCCCATGGTGAGGCAGCTGTCACAGTCTGCAGGCACGTGGAATTCCACTGCGTCCCAGCCCTGTGCATTTCTGGGGTGGGGGTGGCTGTAAAAGAAGGGTGTGGTGGTTCCTGTCCCCTAACTGTATCTTCATGGGTTCCAGGCCTTTCAGAGTATCAGGCATGCTGGGTTTGAACTGTAGGTACTGGCAGCTAAGATTCCAGCAGGGAAGGGAAGATACAGATCTGATAGGGAGGCAGGGTCTGGCTGAGTTCAAAGTCCACCCTTGCAGGGAGATAGTGCATAGCAGCGGCCCTGCCAGGAAGGTCACCCCCTCCTCCTCTCCCACTCACTCTCACTCTACTAAGTCAGCCTTGGAGTCTCACAACCTGCCTCCCCATGCATGTACCCTACACATCGCAGACACATGCACACACACTTAGGTCCTGAATCTGAGGCTGAGTTAGTTCCCCACCTCATCCCCTGGAGGCAGCAGAGAGAGCAGCACTGGTCATGTGGTCCTTGTTGCTCTTACTAGCATGTCCTATCCAGGCACATCTGCTTGCCTGGAGCTGCAGAAAAACAGCTTCAGGTGCCATCTAATGGCTCTGCAGGAAGCTGGCTGTTACAGCAGAAGACCTGGGAGGAAGATAAAAATGTCTCTAGTCTCGGATTCTGTTTCTTTAATCACTAAGATGTTATAAGTTATTTCTCTGTTGTCAAAATGAGCCAATTCAAGCCAGACTGGATGATATTAAATGCAGGTTTATTAGGAAGCTGCTCTGGCCCCAAGGACCAAGGCCAGGGAAATCACCATGGGAAAAAAGGGGAAAGAAGAGAGAAATAAAGACAGGACACATGCTCAGAGAGATGGAGAGGAGGGGAGGGGAAGAGGAAGAGGGAAGAAGAGGGAGAGAGGAAAGGGAGAGGAACAGGGGAGAGGAAGAAGGAGGGGGAGAGGAGAGGGGAGAGGGAGAAAGGGAGAGGGGAGAAGGAGAGAGGGAAGAGAGAGGCAGAGAGGGAGGAGAGAGAGAGCACCCAGCCCCTGGGCTGGCAAGTTCAGAGTTGGGGACAGGGTATGCCAGGTAGGGACTGAGGGTATGCAGGAAAAATCTGGAAGCCAGATCTGCTTTGATATGTAAAATATGCACTCAGTCTCTTGTCCCAGGGTCTGAAACCAAACAACTTGAAGTTCCCTTTCATCCAGTATTAAGAGGGAACAGGACAGCTCAGGTCCTGAAGGGGCCAGGGTTAGGGATGAGCCTTGCTTGCTCTTGAGACTGAGCAGAGCAAAGAAGGTACACGCACTGGGTAGGCATGAGAAGCTGGGAACAGACAGGAGATCTCCTGGGTCATAGTCAGAGGAGAATTTGGAGACTAGCCTGGATTTGGTATGTCTGTGACTTGGGAGTAGAGAGGCTCTGGAGGAAGGCCACAGCAGTCAGGAGACAAGGTGACCCAGGCTATAGGGCAGAAGGCAGGGTTGCTGCCAGTCCAGTGTCTACATGGAGCACAGTGGGTAAGGAAGGGCAAATAGGGTGTGGGTGACCCTAAATCCTGAGTGTCCTTGGCTGTCTAGAAATAAGAAGTGCGTGTAGGGGGCTATGAGGGTGGGCTGTTTTCATGACTTAGAGTAACCCCTCTCTGCTCTGTGCTGGGCCCATCTCCCCATGCCCTGTTCCCACAATTCAGTGAAATCAGAGACGAGGGCCACTGTGGCAACATGGCAGAAGGGCTGTGGAATGTCCTGGAAACACACTGAGAGCACGGATGAAAAATTGAGGGCTGTGTGTGTGTGTGTGTGTGTGTGTGTGTGTGTGTGTGTATGTGTGGCTGTGCCAAAAGGTACATCTGGACATGCCCTGGTATCCCTCAGAATGCAGCTGCTCTGTCAGGAGAACAACTGAGACACCTGTGGGTATATCACCTGTCCCACCCATGATGTCTGGATCCGTGGCCAGCAACACTACCCTGCATGCAGGCTGCCCAAGTTTAGGCCCTATGCTTGATATACTCAGTTTGTATCAGCATTTATGTATTAGGTTGAAACTTTGTGACTTTAAAACTAATTCACACCAATATGAATGACTTGGGTCCCGTTAACAGTTGTATGTTTTCTGTCATGTGACAGACTCTCAGGGTATCCTGGGTCAACTCTAGCAACCTTGAGCATACCCAGTCCTCCTTGATCGACACTGCTTGTACACTCTAACCTGTGTTGTTGGGGCCTTTGAGAGATGTGGGGATGCTGGTAAAGAATATCCTCTCTATGTAGTCCCTGGATGGTCTAGCAGGTTGAAGGAAAAGCTCATGAGCCTAGCAAGTGGGCCTGTGGGAAGAGCAGCCTTCTCACCCACTGATGGAAATACCTTGTTGCGGTTTCTTTCAGATGGCATCGAAGATTCCCTTTGCCACAGATCTGACAGACTATGAGAAAATGACAGTGAGTCCATGTGGGAAAGTGAAGCTCAGCAGAGAGGGGACAGTCCAGAGGTCTATAGAAATAAGGTTGGTGACACTTGTGTATTCTGGGCTCCCTAGCTCAGTGCCTCTGAGTGTCCAGCCTTATGTGATCACTCAGCACAGTGAGTGATCTGGAAAGACATGGTCCCTGCCCTTGGAGCTCTGTCACCCTGCCAGATGATCAGGAAGTCTTAGAAGACTCCCCCTATAGGGGTACTCCTGTAGTACCCCTCCCAGTCCTGCCCCAGCCATTCCAGTACCTGAGCACTTGTCTCACTCCCATCCCTGACCTTTCAGCCCTCAGGACTACACTTAACCTTCCCATAGTGGAATTTTGGGTATGGCTTCTCCCAAAAGAAAGACAGGAGAACACATAAAAAGGCCAGTTTATGGTACCTTAGGGTTTGACACCCTAGTATCAGAGTCTGTCCAGGGGGACACTAGGCTACGAACAGGGATAGTGACATGTCAGTTGGCCAGCAGGCAGACCCATCTGTAGCTTAGGATAGCTTTGGGGAAGCTAGGTGCCAATAAAAGACCAACAGGGGAGGGAAGAGATCTGAGCCAAGCACTGGGACCCTGTGGAAGCATTGCACTGTACAGCATAGGGTAGCAAAGAGCTAACTGTGCCAGAAGGGGATGGGAAGGGGTTCCCTGTATTTAGCCAGAGAGGTTCCTGGCCTCTTTCTGCCATTCTAAATCATTGCATTTACAGTCAAGAAATAGCAATCTTAGAGTCACAGTTAACAGAGATAGAGATGTGTTTTAAAATCTCAGGTCAACGAGCTGTTCTGCTCTATCTAAAGGTTCGGTAAATCTAGTATGTCTGTTTGACCTAAAAACCACTAGTACTGCCGGGCGGTGGTGGCGCCTACCTTTAATCCTAACACTTGGGAGGTAGAGGCAGGAGGATTTCTTGAGTTCAAGGCCAGCCTGGTCTACAGAGTGAGTTCCAGGACAGCCAGGGCTACACAGAGAAACCCTGTCTCGAAAAAGAACAAAACAAAACAAAAAACAAAAGCAAAAAAAAAAAAAAAAAAAAAAAAAAAAAAAAAAAAAAAAAAAAAAAAAAAAAAAACAGAAGAAGAAAGAAAGAAAGAAATGCTAGTCTCCATGTGCATAGACCCGGCACCTAGATAGGCACAGCCACACATGGACTTGAAGGATTTATGTTTATGTGGATGGGTGTTTTGCCTACATGCGTGTCTGTGTACCATGTGTGAATAGTGCCTGAGGAGACCAGAAGAGGGTGTTACATCTTTTGTAACTGAGTTACAGGTGGTTGTTAGCTACCACAAGGGTGCTGGGAACTGAACCTAGGTCCTATGTAAGACCCACAGTGCTCTTAACCCCTGAGCTTGCTCTCCAGACCCAGCTTGAGGGTGTTTAAGCATCGTGGCTGTGTGGGTAAAGATGTTGCCTGAAGCCCAGCATCTCTAGGGGGAGGCAAGGAACCATGGCATGGGTACCTGGTGCCTCAGGATGGCTAGTGGGCATTACAGTGCCTCTGCCTGTAATGGGGACTTCCAGACTAAGGCCAGCATCCAAACAGCACATGCCTGTGTTCCAGTGCCTCACCGTTAGCAGAGTTGGAGGACAAGATAAGGCGGCACACACAGCAGATCCGTGCTCGCAGTTTCCTGGGTACAAACCCAATGCAGGACATTAAGACAGCCAACCAAGACCTGGAAACTGTGAGTATCTGTTGCCTGTTTGGAAACTAATGTGTCACTAATGGAAGGGACTCCTCTATACCACTGCAGAGCAGATATCCTCTAACCATGTGGTTTGCCTGCCGTGTCTGTAGTGGGTGCAGGGGACACATTTTGAGCCCTCAGCTGCACCAGACATGATGGGATGACCCTGATAGCTTAGGGCCTTTGAGGACAGAGATGGGCATCAGGTCTAGAACTGGTCTACTCCATGAGGCTGTGGAGTCATTGTTTAAGGCCTCATACCCAGATGGTGGGCTGAATGAAGCCCTATGCTGTCTGAAAGGGAGCTGTTTGGAAAGGGCTCATTGCTGTTGCCTAGAAAGAGAACACTGTGCCACATCCACAGGGATCTGTTCAACCAAGCCCCTGAGCTCCTAAACAGAGCAAATGGTGCCCCTAAACTCTTCCCAGACTCTTGAAGTTAAACCACATCCCTACATAGTGATTGACACCATCAGCATCCACCTTGTGCCTCAGTGTCCTTGCTTGTGAGAGAAGTACAGAGCAGAGGCCCTTCCTAAGCTGACAGGAAGCTGGTGGAAGGAAGCCCCACCATGAGGTTGAGCCTTCCAAGTCAGCACTTCATATTTGCAGCCAGATTAATCACTGCTCTCCACAGCCAGAAAAAAAAAAAAAAAAAAAAAAACTGGAGCTACCCTTCTAGACAGGTACAGTGGAGGCCAGACAGGTTTGAGGTGAAAACCGTGGATGTTCAGTCACACTTGTAGGTAGTCTGCAGCACTGAGTTCTGGCTTCCCCCAAGAAGCCACACCCCCTGGTTTTCAGTCACTGTTATCTGACCTTTGGCATAATAACTGAGCCTGTATTCTAGCACAGTGAAGTTTTTTAAGAAGTCCCTGGAGATATAGTATTAAGAGCCTGCAGAGAGAGAGAGACAGATAGAGAGAGACAGAGAGAGACAGAGACAGAGAGACAGAAACAGAGAGACAGAGACAGAGAGAACACCAGCCAGTTGTGAGATTTATCCCATAGAACCTTGGAACACAAGAATGCAAACCTAGGCCAAATCCCAACATGGATTTGGTTCCAAGTCCCACTCCTAGAAAAGAGGCTATTGGCAAACAATAGGTGTGTGAGGGAGGATGCCCTAGGGATCTCCCCAGGTGATGGTGTAGCCCTTGGCCAATCCACCACACCTCATCCACGACTATTTGGGAAACACAGATTGGTCTTAATGAGTTTTAAGGTGTGTATTGGGGCACAAGGTTAGGTGGGTGGGGAGTGTGTGGATCTGAGAAGAATCAAAAGAGGGAGGAAATAAGATGAAAACATGATGGACAGAATTTTCAAAGAACTAAAACAAAAGTTAAAATATATGCGAACCTGGGGACAGTAGGTAAGAGTTGAGTCTGTCCCTGGGCAGTCACCACAGTCTCCACTGTCCCACCCAGCAGAGCCTGACCTTCCTGGGGAGTCAGGTGTGGTGACAATTGACCATGTGATGCCTGCCTGAGCTCTAGAAAGGACCTGTCATCCTGGTGGTGGAGGGCACCTGGGGCAGTGCCCCCAGGAGAGCAGGTAGATGTGGAGGACCTACCCTGGGATCATTCCTGGGGTCCTGGGGACCTAGAAAGGGAGCCATGACCCCATGGCTACTCAGATGTCACTGTCACAAAGCCTCTGCTTTCCACCAGCCGGATAGGTTGTCCGTATCAAGGCAGGAAGAGCCTTCCTTGCTCTCCTGACAGACTACACAGGTGCTCCCTGGAACCAACCCAATAGAGAGTGGCCAGTGGGTGCCCAGCCACACCCATGAGGTCTAGGGTTTGTGGGATCTCATCCTGGTGAATGGGGAACCAGACTGCAGGAAAGCCCAAAGGAAAGAACAGATACCAACTTTACGAAACGCAGAGTAGGGCTGGAGCACTGTTCCTCCTCTGGAGGATCCAAATTCGGTTCCCAGCACCCACCTGACAGCTTACAACCATGTTTAACTCCAATTCTAGAGGACCCAGTGCAATCTTTGACCTCCAGGCACTCATGTGGAACACATACATATATGTGCAGGCAAAAACTCATACACATAAAAACAAATCCATCTTTAAAAAATGTGAAGAAGAAGA
>NW_022196904.1:128442401-128498682 GCF_008632895.1 Mastomys coucha
AAGAAGAAGAAGAAGAAGAAGAAGAAGAAGATGATGATGATGATGATGATGATGATGATGATGATGATAGCATTAACTCCTGGGTATTGGTAGAGACACAGCAAGTGCCTGGGGGTGAGGTTAAACAAATACCCCAGGAAGCACAGTATAAAGGAAAGGGGATATGGACAACAAAGCTGAAACAAGATTTTAAGGCAACAAGAAGGAGGAGATTGGTCCAGGAGGTTCAACGTGTGCTAGCACATTCCAGGAGATGCCAGAGTAAGTGAAGGGAACATTTAAAAATAAAAAATTATCTTTCTAGTATGTGTGAACCCTGCGGTTGCTCTGCAGCACACGACACATGCTGCCACATGCTTGCAATCCCAGGGCTTAGGAGTAGAGGAAGGATGGTAAGGAGCCCAAGGTCATACCTACCTACATAGTGGGGCGCAAGCTACAGCGGGCCTACATTTCACCCTGTCTCAAAAGAGAAAAATAAGCACAGCAGAAGTCCGCATGTTAGGAGCTTGACATCCTGACCAAGGACTGAATAGTCCCACTGCCGGAGTGATGGTGGAGGTGAGGCCAGAGCAGCAGCAATGCCATTGAGGTCTCTCAGGCCCACAAAAGTGTTACGTCCTGCCCAGCCTCTCCAGACAGCACGGAATCAATTCTACCCACGGAGGTTTGTCTGAGAGGGATAAGCAGAGCAAGGGAAAAAAGAAAGGAAAGGAAGCCAGGAGACCAGAGGACCAGAGCACCTGGCCGACAAGCAGGCTGTACAGGAGCAGAGGCTTGGGAGAGGTGTCCAGTTTGGAAACACTGAGTGACAGGCACAAAGGGAACAGCGAAGTCTAAACTGAGGCTCCAGGAGGTCTATACTAAGCAACCAACAGCAATGCTGACTGGAGTGGGTGGACCTGAGAGCTGAGAGTGGCCACACCCACAGCGGGGCTGAGGCTTCTGCAGGGTGGGGGCATCCCTCGGGGCTGGGCTTGAGGAGACCAGCAAGAGTGAAAGGATGAGCTAACCTGAGGCTTCCACCTAAGGATCAGGCAGCTGGCCATAGCACACAGACACAGGGCCGGCAGGCAGAAGTGAGAAGAGCCCACCTGTGACCACCAGGCTTCTTCCTTGGGTTTACCTTTCCCTGCCTGGCAGATGGGCTGGGGAACAGGGAACACAAAGCACACACCTGACTCCAGGCTGGGCGGTTTCCTTCCTTGGCCTTCTCTGGCTGGCTGACTGGCCCTGTCCCTGGGCAGTTAAAAACCTTGGCTGGGATCATGTTTAGGGTGCTATCCCACCACAAGCCACAGTAGTGTGATACCAGTGACACCAGGGGTATGGTACCAGGCGTACCAGGAATACCAGCCTCAGTGGGCTTCTCTTTTCCCTCATTCACACTGCTGCCTGCACAAGGGTCTTGGAGGGCATGCTGGGGCGACACTGTGGCAAGTGGCTCACAAGATTGCTAACTCTGTGGAAAGGATGGTACAAGAACTACCAGATGTCCAGGTTGTGTGCCCCCTTCACATGACTGAGGAGGACACACTAAGATGCAGCCTGTGGGTGTTTGGGGAAGAGGTGTCCTGAGTGCTCCCAGCACACACCCCATATGCACTGAAGTGGGGGTTCATTTGTCCTGCCTGGTCTAACTTACACTTCTTCCTCTTCTCCCCAAAGACTAAGAAATTTCAGGAGGAGTTACGGAAACTGAAACTGGAGATGACCTTGAACAAAGACCATCCATTTCCATCTTTCACTGGAAAGCTTTCACTTCACCCACCAGCATCACAGCCTCAAAATATATTTTTTAACACAAAATACTAGGAAAGTGGTGTTGTCAGCAGGGATGACAAGTACCTCCCACAGTAAGGAGCTGCTGTCCCCTGTGTGGTGTGGGGACTCGCCCGGATGGCGACTAGTGGGTCTTCAGCTGCTCTACAGGCTGTGGCTTTTAATAGACCTGATTCCTTTCTGGGGCTATAGAAGATTTAGCTGCATTAAAAGGAAGAATGCTGTAAGCAAGCCAAACTGTTCTCTTCTGTCGCTGTCTCCACCAATCTAGTTGACAAGGGCCTCCAGCCAAGCCACAAGGGTGTCCTAGTTTCCATTGATCCATGGGGAGGGGAGGCTGCTGGCCTGACTTCTGCAGCTCCATCTTTGTTCAGATGGGGCTTAGTGGAGCATGTTATCCTGTTCAAACCAGTGTCCTTTGGCTTGACCTTTTGTTAACACAGGGACAGTGATACCTAGCCCCAGACATGCCTCTGCCCTGTAGGATTCCTGAGCAACTGCCCACCCCCACTGCACTCCCAACTTTCACATTTCCTCTTGATGCCACCCCCTAATCTTTCTGCTACTCATTCAGAGGCTGCATGGCAAATTGCAGCTCTGAATGTGACTATAAACTCAAGGCTTTTTCTTCAGGATGCTGGGAATAGACAGAGCACTCTTCAGGCTTTCTGTTTCCTCTTGTGTAAATTCTGGTTAAGACTTGACCTGATCTTGACAGGGCCCCTGGCTTCTAGATCCTTGGAGTATCTATGGAACTTGAACTTCCCTCTTCTTGTAGATCCTGGTGATGGTCTAAGATAAACACTTCTCTCCTGGATTTGAAGTATCTGAGCTGGGGTAGCCTCTTACCCTGGGAAATTCAGGGTATCTAGGTGGGATAGTCACTGTCTTCTAGTGGATGTTGAATGTTTGAATGGATATAACCCCTCTCCTGGTATATTTGGATCAGAGGTTGGTCACTCCTCTCCTGGCTTCTACTCTGCTGATGTGTTTGTCTGAGCACATAACCAGGGAACATAGAGTCTCCTTTTGAATTTATTAGCCTTGTAAACAAAAGAATTTGAGAAATATTTGAAGGGCTAGAGCAATGGCACAGTGGGTAAGAGCACTGGCTGCTCTTTCAGAAGAGCCAACCACACAACACCTCACAATCATCTGTAACTCCAGTTCTAGGGGATCCAACACCCCCTTCTGGCCTCTGTGGACACAAGGCGCTAATGTGATATGCACACATACATGTAGGCAACACACACAATAAAATAAAAGTTATTTTAAAAAACAAACTTGGAATCGGGCAGTGGTGGTACATGCCTTTAATTCCAGCACTTGGGAGGCAGAGGCAGGCAGATTTCTGAGTTCGAGGCCAGCCTGGTCTACAGAGTGAGTTCCAGGATAGCCAGGGCTATACAGAGAAACCCTGTCACACACACACACACACACACACACACACAAAACACAACAACAACCAGACTTGGAAGCTCAAGGACCATTTTATTAGAGTTTGAGAGAAAAACAAGGCAGGAAAGCTGGAAATTGCAGCAGCTTCTGGGACAAGGGGAAGGGGTAGAAAGAAAGCCATTTCTTTAAAGTGTGTGTGTGTGTGTGTGTGTGTGTGTGTGTGTGTGTGTGTGTGGTGCACATGTGTATGTAATCTGAGGAATCCTTTTCTTCCATCATGTGGGTTACTGGAGAATGGAGATCAATCATGGCATCGGGCTTGGCAACATGTACCTTTCCTGGCAAAACCATCTTCCTGGCCCATGAGACATTGTGATTAGTCATAATCAGCTGTGAGCAGGTACATGAGGATGGGGTGGACCTTCAGAGAAGCATGAGAATGCCCTGTGGGTTAGGGCAAGCAAGCTTAGGAGCTTGGCTGGCTTCAAAAAAAAAAAAAAAAAAAAAAGACATAAAAAAAAAGAGAGAAAGGGGCCAGGGAGATGGCTGAGCTATAAAGCATGCTTGCCGCCAAACCTGATGGCCTGACTTTAGTCCCAGAGTCCACATGAAAGAACCGACTTACACTAGTTGTCTTGTGGCATACACTGGCACACACACACCAAAATGTTTAAATTTTTTTAATTAGAAGAGGACCTTGGACTGGAGTGGTGGTGGACGCAGGTGAAGGCAGGTGTATCTGTGAGTTCTAAGCCATCCCTGATATAAAGAGTAAGTTAAACCCTGTCTTCAACCAGAAAGAAGGAGGAGGAGGAAAAAAGACAAATGATGCTTTTTGAGTTGGAACTCAGAACAACAAAACAGGCAGCAGAGATGTATAAGCAACTGCAATGAGAGCGGCTCTCCGGGCCAGAGTAGTGCGCATTCCTAGCACAGAGATAATTATTTCTCCCATCTCCCGGATAATTTTTTTAATCATAAAATAGCTATGCTTTTCCCAACCCTGTTGCCTTCACCTTCCTCTTCCTACAACACTTTTAACTCCTAAGAAGTTCCCAAGAATGTTAAAATACTAATGAACCATGGTTAAGGCTCACATGTGTATGACCTTCAAATATAGTCTCACTCTATCTAGATAGAAACTTAAAATTTTGGGCAGACTCTCACAAAGAAGACTATAAAACTGTTTACACGTAAGTACCCAACTTTCATATAACTCTTGAGACCTGGGGTTTTACCTTTTCTGTTAGCCTATCCAGTACACACCAGGAGCCATCTGAGACATAACTCCAGACACCACCAAATTCATATTAATGTAAGGGCACTTGAGTGTGACTCTCTTAAGTGGGCCACACACATGCTTGGTTCTGTCTCATCCTTTTTTGAGTGTCCCTTCCCACACCCCACTCACTACTTAAATGTTAAAATCTCCCCATCTTAGATCCATAGAAAAATGGATCTCTGATCTCAGGCTCCTTGGAGTGGCAGCATGGGGGTGTGTTTCCAGCCCCTGCTTTCCTGCTGCTGACAGGAAGCCCCTGCTCCACCCTCATCCCTACCCTCTCCAAGGTCACACAGAAGAGGACTGCTATCTTAACCAGAGTTCCAGAGTCCATCCCCTTAGTCGGTGTTTTTCTGGCAAGTTCTCTTCCTAGTCTTGAGATATTAGTGGAGTCTGCCACAATTATCCTGATTCCTAGGTGTCAGAGCAGCCCTTGCAGGATGGCCAGAAGGGGCCAGTCCAGTTTCCCAAAGCTCTAGAATCCGTGGAGGTCCAGGATGTTTAGCTACAAAGGCTACAAGTCTTAGTCAGGGTTTCTACTCCTGCACAAACATCATGGCCAAGAAACAAGTTGGGGAGGAAAGGGTTTATTCTGCTTACACTTCCACATTGCTGTTCATCACCAATGGAAGTTAGAACTGGAACTCAAGCAGATCAGGAAGCAGGAGCTGATGGCAGAGGCCATGGAGGGATGTTTTTTACTGGCTTGCTTCCCCTGACTGGCTCAGCCTGCTTTCTTATAGAGCCTAAGACCACCAGCCCAGAGGGTTCCCCCCCCCCTTATCACTGAGAAAATGCCTTATAGCTGGATCTCATGGAGGTACTTCCCCAACTGAAGCTCCTTTCTCTGTGATAACTCCAGCTTGTGTCAAATTGACACAAAACCAGCCAGTACACGACATGAGGCCTTACCGTGGAGGACATTCAGGGAAGAGTGGCCTAGCCACAGTCCCCACTCCCCTGCCCCACTCCTGGGAGTCCCCGTGTACTTCAGTGCCCTACTCTACAGTGCTTAGTGAACTCAGCTCCGCAGCCTGCATATCGATGACCTTATTCTATGTCCCCACCCAGGCCAGGCCCTTTGATTCTGTATCAGAAGCCCCAGCTCTGACAAAGTCAGGCCTAGTTAAGGCAGCAGGGCTTGGTGAGTTGAGAAAAGGAAGAGGCAGGCCCAGGTGTGCTGGCCTTCATGCCCGCATGAGTGCGTATGTGCATGCCTGTATATGCCTCTGTGTGTGTGTGTGTCGTGCATCATCAGTTAGCCAGTTGTCTGGCCAGGCAACCCTGAGACAGGTCTGTGGCTGTAGTAGCACCCTTCAGAGTCATGGCTTAGAAGGCCTATGAGTCTCCTCACTACAGCTCTGTAGTGAGTCAGTGAGCCTCAGAAGGATGCTGCTCTGTCAGGGCCTGCAAGAGAGTAAGTCATCTGTAAAAATGGAGGCAGGCACAGAACTAGTGACAAGAAGGAAGCAGACAGCTGTGGAAGGTGAATCCTGAAGCCGTGTCCAAGCTCCAAAGGGAAAGCAGCTTGCAGCTGGCCACCTTCCCTGTCCAGGTGGGTGGGGCTGGGACAAGGCCCTGAAAGGCCTGTGTTTAAATTGTAAATCCACATCCTTTCTGGCTGTTAAAATATTCTACCAAACAGAGAACAGGTTTTTTTAAAATGGCTTCCAAATACACATTTAAGAACACAGCACAAACCTGGCAGGCAGGCAGGCAGGTGCAAAAAGCCGCACCGGTGGCCTCTGGAGCTTCCTGCCACAGAGTGAACCCTGGGTTCCTGTGTCCCCTGGACCTCCAGACCTAGTCACCGGCCCTTACCACGACCAAACGACCCTTCCTGCTGACATCTGAGACTTAATAGAAGCAAGTTTCTTATCCACACAATAAGCTGGCAGTTTTCAAGGTGTCCCTCTGCCCGTGCCCCACATCGGATGGAGCTTGGCATCTTGCAGATTTGCTATCTACCCCCTGCCTCAACAGCCAGGAGTCCCTCAACAAGGGAACCTGCTTGCTCAAGTGTCTTTTTTCTGACTACCCCTTCCCTCACTGCCCCAGGTGCTCAGCCTATAGATGTCCCCAGCTTGAAAGCTACTGAGCTGGCTGGGGGTTTGGGGGGAGGAGGGGGATATCCTGCTGTAGCTGCTACTTAGCAGGCGTCCCCAGTACTCAGGCACAGATGCTTAGTATCTGGGCTGAGCGAGTGGGCAGCCACCCACCAGCCCCCCACCTGGAACTGAGCTGGGAATGGTTCCTGGAACCACCGTTTTTTGTTTTTTTGTTTTTTGTTTTTCTTTTCTCCAAAATCTGCAGTACCCAGCTCTGGAGAGAAGGCGTGAAGAAAACAGACGCTTGTGGGAGGGGGACTACCCCTCAGCCGGACTCCGCCCAGATTTTCTCATCTGCTCTAGTGTCGCCTTAAGGCGAGGTAAAGTGGCGCCAGGGCGGCCTCAGCTGTCCTTAGCGGCGTCAGTGATAGCAGCCCCGAAGCAAGTCCCAGCAGGGCAAGAACTCCACTCCCAAGCTGAAAGGGACATGGGCCCAGTAGATCCGTGGTCAGTGCCTCCCTGCCCTTCTGGTGCCACCGATGCAGGGTCAAAGCGATGCAAGTCAGCCTTAGGGGCCCGGATCGCAGATGCGGGTTGGTCATTGCAACACGACCGACCCTTGGAGACAGTCAATTACGATTCTGAATCCGGATCCTGAGTGCAAGTGCTTGCGGAAGCTGGAGGAGGTCTAGGGTGGCGGTCAGGCGTCCGCCGGGCGCCACCACCTCCCACTCATGGCCAGGCTGCCCTCGCGGGCCCGGTTGCACACGCCCGGGGAGCCTGGCTCTTGCTCATGGGAGGTGGCTCCTCAAACTGTACACTAGGCGAGGCGTGCTGCAGCGCCTAGTCCCAGGAGGCGTAAGAGACCGGTCCTAGAGCTCTGATTAGAATAATCCTCCCAACCTTAGTGCTAGCCAGTCCCTTGCCCTGCGAGGTCCTCAAACGGACCGGAGCCCTATAGTCTCCTAGGAAGCACCGAGCACACCTGGGTAGCCCAGTGCCAGGTCGCCCGTGTGGTGAAGGGTGACACTAGGCCTCTTGTAAGGGCCCAACTGGTGTCCCTCGGCACCCCGAGTCTCCTCTGCCAGGCCTGACTCGCTTCAAAAACACGCGCCCACAGACTTTCCCAAGTACGGAGTGGACACAGGAGTCGTGCGTAGAAGACGCTGCCAGGGTACTCTAGCACAGACCAGTAGACAGGGGACCCCAGACTACATGGGGGAAGGGCCCCAGGCTGCGCCGGGCTCAGGGAGTGGCCCCGGGACAGGATCAGGAAGGAGGTGGGGCCCGGGGTGGGACCCAGAACAGCAGAGTGGGGGAAGGGCCTGGACTGGGGAGTGTCCCCGCTACCCCTCGGTTCCTGGCAAGGCCTCCTAGGGGGCATTCCTAGCCTGCGTGGCGTCAAGATTAACGAACCCTTCTCTCCGCCCGGTGGGCACCCCCCACCCCCCGCCCCGCAATGCGTTGCCATCCCAGCTCTGAGAGCCGGCTGTGGGGCGCACGCTGCGGGCGGACCGCCCCACGCCCTCGGACTCCCGGGAGTGCAGCCCGCGGCCGCGCGCGCCCCAGCCTAGCTCCGCGGTGGCGGCCGGCACAGAGAGCTTTGTGACGTCAGGCGGCGTCACGCGGGGCTGACCCGGCGGCGGCGGCGGCGGCGGTGGCGGGCGGGGGCGGCCTCCGGAGGCGGCGGGAGCATGGAGCCGCGGGCCGGCTGCCGGTTGCCGGTGCGGGTGGAACAGGTCGTCAACGGCGCGCTGGTGGTCACCGTGAGCTGTGGCGAGCGCAGCTTCGCCGGGATCCTGCTGGATTGCACGAAAAAGTGAGCGGGGCAGGGTCGCGGGCCCGGGACTCCTCGGAATCTCCTGGGACACTCCTCCACCGATTCAAGGTTCCGATGCGGGCTCCCGCAGGAGCAGCAAAGCCCGGCGTCCGCTTTCAGTTTCTGCTGGGCCGGGGTTTCGAGGCGCGCCAGCTGGCCGCCGGTCTGGGTGCGAAAGTGGCTCTCTCCCAAAGTCGCGGTGACTTTCGGGGCAGGAGAGCGTGCGGCCCCGCAGAGGGGCTGCGGGTGCCGGCCGGGACGCACGGGAAGCCTTGCCTGAAACTCCGCACATCTGCCATAATTAACGCACTTTTCTTTGTTCAGACGCACTGTTGAATTCGACTGTTTGCAGAATAGTGATTTGTTTAAGGGGGTCAGTTATGCCGTGGCCTCACCTGTCACAAGAGGGGGGAAACCCAAGATTTGTAGGAGTGGCTGGTGGCGACCAGCTGCGACGACTGCGGGGTGTAGAAACTGCTGTGGGTGAGGCGCCTTGCGGGGGAGTGGAAGATACAAGTTACAGGGCCAGTGCCTCTACTGGAGGGGTGCATTGGGCTTTGGCTCCTGAGACCACCTGTATACCCTTTGAAGGGGCTTCTGCCGCGCAGAGCAGCCACCAGAACCCAGAATCACATGGCACTGCGCTGTCACTGCCGGATAAATGATTAGGCATTAATCAGGCTGTGACTCTTCTGCTCCAGCCAGGCTTCATTCTGGAATTAGGAACAGAAAAAGGGCTCTGCTTTCAAAGACCCAACTTTTTCCTTTCCTAAAGCCCAGATGTTCCTGGGTTCCCACCACAGAGCAGAGCCCTTCCTCCTTCCACAGTTACCCTGCTGACATTATGTCTTCATTAGATGTGCCAGAAGCCATTTATGCACAAGTCATGTGACTTAACATATGGCCTCCCGTGTGACTGGTGCCCCTCTCTTGTTGGTTAGTACAGGGAGTGTCTATAATGGGGTGACATTCAGGGGCTGCAGAATAGCCACCTGAAAGCTTCCAGCGAAAGCCTTCCCCCACCCTGCTGATGGCTGCCCTGTCCTCTCCTAGGCATGTCTGGCTCAGTCCTGAGCCCGCAGGGCTGCGCCCCTGCTCTACCTGTGCAGCCTGCTCCGGCCTCTCCCTAGAGAGTCTGCAGCAGAGGACCTGCATTTCTCCAGTTCTCAGGCTCCAATGCTCAAGATAAGATTGCCTGAGAGGAGTACTATCTTGTGGCTGTGTCTACAGAGATAGTGGGATCTCTGCCCTGAGGCCAATGGCTAACCTGGCTTGCAGATACGTACACCTTTCATAAATAGAAGCTAGCTGCTGGCATCCTGAGCATGGGAAGCAGCAGGATGTATGTGTGACTGTGCCCCCCCAGTCTGCCATAACCAGGGCCCCATGGAGACAGGAGCTTAAAAAGTTGGTGACCACAGCTCTTTTCTGCAGTGGCTGTGGCTGCTTCTATGTCCTTGCAGAGAATCTAAAGATAAAGCGGCCCTTCCTTGCCCCTCCAGCCCTCCAAGGCTTGGTCTTGAAACTGTTTCTCCTTCCCCACCCCTGATCTTTCCTGCAGGCCACCTCTTGTTTCTGTTTCCTGTGTTCTATCCATAGTATTATGAGTTGCAAAGCTAATGTTTACAGCCCTGCTTCTCAGGCAGAACTGAACACAGCTCAGGAGCTGTCTGGGTGGTTTTGGCAGCAGGGTCTGCTCCCAGCCTCCAGGGTCTACATGGTGATCTGCCCCTCCCAGGTACCAGTTTCTCCTCAGGGTCCTTGCTCCTCTGGAGGCCCCAGTCCTTGGATGTGAGCCAAGGGTGAGCTCCCAAGTCCTGTTTCCTCCCACCTCAGGGGAGCCTTTGGGGCTCAAAGCAGCAAGCAGGTCAGCATTCCTGAGGTGCTGCTGCGCTTTATAGGCATCAGAGTTCCCATAGTTTGGATGCAGACCTGGTGGCCTGGTTGTCCTTTATGGTTCCTGATCACTGTGCATCCTCCTTGCTAGATTAGAAGGGTGATGTGGATGGCCCCATTCACCTAGACTGCTGGGTGGAAGGCTCTGAGGCTCTATCCAGCCAGCAGTTAGACTGAAAGCTATTTACTCTTTTCCCTTCCTTGTCTGCAGATGGCTAGGGAGCTCACAGGGGGTCTTGCTCACAAGCCACCTGCTGCAGTACCAAGTACCTCCTCCCACTTACATCTTGAATCTGCTGCCTGGCTCTAGAGCAGCCCGAAGCAGGTTCTCTGCTGCTCTGGGTACCTATGCATGCCTGTGTTTTCACTGAGGAGCTGCCCTGTGCCGGGGAGTGGGCTAAGCCTTTGACAAGCTGCCTTTATGATCCCTGCTTACAAATTTGAGGACCCCTTCCAAAGTGTGCTGACCCAAGTTGTGCATGAAGGGGTGGGGCTGACACTCTTCTAGAGGTACGTCTCTTGTTGAGCACCTCAGGTGAGGTAACCCTGGCTGAAGGTAGTCTGCAAGACAGCAAAGGCCCACGGACTCCGGACTTCTAATCTGACCTGGGTCCTGGCTGGCATGCAGGTCTTGGGGACTGTACCACAGAGATGTTGACAGAGTGGGCAAGGAAGACATGGGGTTGAGGTGGGCCTGGTCTGAGCTTATAGGAGAGCCCTAGCTAGGGCTTAGGGATGGTATTGATGCTAATAAATGCGGGATGCGGGGTCCACCTATTCTCCTCTGGGTCTGTGCTCAAGGCTGCGTGCAGATCCAATTGTATGCTCTGGTATCCAGGCTGTGACTTGTCCTGAAAATGTGCTCACCTGACTCCCAAATCAGAGTGGCCCCTGGAGGCCTCTGAACACGTAGCAGTCCCAAGCAGCCCACTATTTCCTGCAAGACCTTCCTGCTCCTGGCCCCTTCCAGCTCTCTAGCCCTACTGCTCCATGGCTATTTGCTGGGCTACAGAAAGGCTGCAGGGACTTTCTGAAGTAAGCAAGCCATGGTATACAACCCAAGGTGGGGCCTTGGATGTTTGGACTTGGGCCTTCCTGGGGCTACAGGCTCCTGGCAACATAGTTACATAGAGAAGTTTCCGCAGACTCCCGCCCAGCTTTGCACATCCGCATGCCTCTGCTCCAGGAGTCTGTTGACTCAACCCTCAGGCACTGGCAGGATAGCCTCTGCCACCACAGGGGGCGGGGGGCGGGGGAAGGAAGGTCCCAGGCAGACACAGTAGGGGTGGGAGGGTGCCATTGGGCGCCAGCAGCCTCCTGGGTCTGCCTGTGGATCTGGGAAGCCAGATGGAGGCAGCTGCAAGCAGGGGCAGCCCAGAGCTCTGGCAAGTAGCCAGAGCTGTATTCTTCCTGTCCATGGACTGGCCTTAGCCAGGCTACTCTAAGTGAATGACTGAGACATACCCCCACCCCCCGCAGGTGAGTCCCCAGGGACATGATTTGGCCACTGGTATCTTGCTGAGGACTTTGGGTCAGGCCCTATGTCCCCAGGACTGTGTCCTCATCAGGGCATCATGCAGAACAGGAGAGCCTCAGTGTCCTTGGGAACCCTATGTCTCTGTCCCCTTTGAGTCTCTACTGCTTTTGCATTTGGATATGGCCCCCTCTCTATAGCTTCCTGGGCTTCTCATTCTCAACCCTGCTCATCGTCCCCGGCTTTTCCTGAACTTAGAGGTTCAATGCTCTGCTTCTTGGAGATATTGGTTCCTGCCCTGGTGAATCATTTCTTAATCTCCAGGTACTATTCTTATACTCCTACCCTCCATCCCAAAGCTGCACCCATTCAGCAGGCCCTCTTAGTCTGCTGTGAACCCTAACAGGTTCCTATCACCGCCAAGATCTGTAGCATTTCCTGTGAGCTTCTGTCCTTGAGACTGAGCAGCTTGGGCCACAGCCTGGCCTCGTTGAGGGTGCCAAGCCTTGGGATCCATACCCCCTATGTACCCCAGGCCAGGTCACAGTTTGTCCATTTGCTTTTCCCTGTGCCGTGGCTTTATCCATACCTGGAGGCAGTGGATCCCAACATCACTGGACTGGGACATGTCTGCAAGTCCCTTCACCTCATTGTCTTATCTGTGAAGAAAGAGTGTCACTGCTTGTCATTCCGTAGAACTGCTAAAGGGTTGAGGGAGCTCAAATCACAGTCACAGCCTTGAAGCACCAAAGCAGAGCCCTGATGCTCCATAGCCTCCCCAAATCTAGCAGTTGCCCTCGGCTATCCCAGGGGAAGGTCATCAGCCAGCCTGCCTTGACCTGGGGTGAGCTGTTCTGTTTACCCGCTAGGCAGGCCTTGGGTGTGGCCAAAGCAGGGGCAGGGCAGCAGCTCCAGGAAGGAAGAGTGGCTGCGTGCTGCCAGGGCCATGCCATTTCTCAGGAGAATCTGGCCCCTGGGCTCTGGGAAAGAAAGGACCTGGGTTTGCAGCCAGTGGGTGTCTATCTTCTTCAGCCTGCAGAGTCTGCCCTAGGCCTCTGGGGCTAAAGCAAGCAGACCTTCTGGAGTCCCCTCTGCTAACAGCACCTGTCAGCACAAGGAGGCTGCAGGCATGAACAGAAGAGGAGGGACTAGTGAGGGTTCCCCCCACTTCTTGCTCTAAGTAACTGTGGAAGCTACCAGGGAAGTGAGCTTTGGTTAGCAACTCTCCAACTCTGCTCCCTTGTTTGTCCTGCCTCCCAAACCAGCCACTTGTCATTCCTTCCTGCTCTCTAGGGCCTTCTCTGGCCCTTAGTCCTGTCTGGGCAGAATACCATGTTCCCCATAACCTGCATGACTCTTACTATCACAGGAATGCTGCTGCTCTCTGGGGTGGATAACCCAGCTTCCCCTTTCTGCCAACACCCTCATTTGGGACCCTGTGGTGTTTTCTGAGGGTGGGGTCCAGAGGTGAGAGGCTGGCTGATGATCCTCTTCTCAGGGCCATGGAAGTAGAAGCCAATGGTGAGACTTAGGAGGTTATAGCACCTTAAGGGCTCTGCTTTGGTGCCTCTGGCCCAAAGGGCAGCTGCAGCTGAGGCTCTGTCTGCATCTGGCCACATGTGGCTCCCACCCTGCACACATGGATGCATATTAGGCATCTGGGACCAGGGTGCTCCATAAGACATTCTTCAGGGCCAAGAGTCTTGCCCGGGGTAGGATTCCAGCAAGCTGAGCCCCTAGTTCTCTTAAAGAAAGGGAAGAGAAAGTGAGGCACATGAACAGAGTTCTGGGTTCTGCAGCTACTGGCTGTGGGGCAGGTGGACTCCCTTTCAGGCCACGCCCTGTCTCAGGATGCAGATGCTCTTCTCAGTCTTCTAGAAGCATCCCAGCCTCAAGCTCTCTTGTGGCTATAGACTCAGATTCTAATACCCTGACCAAGAAGAAGCCCTCAAGTCACATGTCACAGGACATGTGGGGCCTGGGTACCTGTTAAATATCAACCCACCACTCTGGGCCTAGATCCAGATGGCTGTAGAGTGAATATCTTATGTCTGTATGGATGTGGCACCTGTCAATAATAAATCTGGTGCCTATGGCTTAGGCAGGAAATAAGAGGTGGAACATCAGGAGGCAGAAAGGATTCTGCGATAGTGTGAACTGCAGGGAAAGATTTACCCTGAAAGATATGAGGAGACAGATGCATGGTACCTGAGCACAGGTAACCAGCAATGTGGCAGAATGTAGTTTAGAGTAAATGGGTTATAACAAGTTATGCTCTAGTCAGAGAAGAGCCTAGGTATATGGACTAAATATTTATAAATGTATTTTAAGTCTGAGTCTTATTTCTGGGAGCATGGGACTGGATGGAAGAACTGGACTTAATTTCTGCAGATGGCCTCCCAGGTGACAGATGCTGGGCATAGCTAGTAGAATCCTCCCTTATTCTCACTCTGACTTTGTTCCTTCTACCAGGTCTGGCCTCTTTGGCCTGTCTCCATCTACTCTACTGCCTCTGGCTGACAACTCCTCTGCTGTCAGCTGTCACAGCCAGGTTCCTGAGGAGGGGACTGGAGAAGTGACACAGCTGGAGACAGGACCCCTGCCTCCTCACCACCAAGACCCTGAGAAAGATCAGCCTCTTAAGACAGCTGTGCCTGAACCGCCCCCGCCTCTTATACCACCTGTGCCTGCTGGGAACCTGCCTCCCTTTCCCCCTTACTTTGAGGGTGCCCCCTTCCCCCATCCACTATGGCTGAGGAACACCTACCAGCAGTGGGTTCCACAGCCCCCACCCAGGACCATCAAGCGGACCCGTCGACGACTTTCCCGAAACCGGGATCCTGGCAGACTCATTCTTAGCACAATCCGCCTGCGGCCACGTCAGGTACTGTGTGAGAAATGCAAGAGTACTGTTAGTCCTCAGGAGGCCAGTCCTGGCCCCCTGAACACCCCCAAACCCCGCCGGAGGCTAGGCAGTGGCCCTGACAGTGAACACCGAAAGCCAGAGGAACCAGAAGAGAGTGCTGTCATAGCTATGGCTGCCCCGAGGAGGAGCAAGAGGGAGAAACGGGAAGAGGACAGGGTTGCCGGAGAGCATGTTCCGAGGAGCCCAGTCATCAAGATCTCCTACAGCACGCCACAGGGTAAGGGCGAGGTGGTCAAGATCCCATCCAGAGTGCATGGCTCCGTAGAGCCCTTCTGCCCCCAACAGTCTCTACAGAATGGCAGCCAGGACTCAGAGGTATCTCGGGATGGAGAACCCAGGGGTGGTGGAGACCGACTACCCAGTGGGCCTTCAGCCTCCATCCCCAAGCTGAAGCTGACTCGTCCAGTGCCTCCTGTCTCCGACCTGCCACCTCCCAAAATCCGCCTGAAGCCCCACCGGCTGGGAGATGGAGAACATGAGCCCCTGTACAGGGCTGAGCTGGTGGAGGAGCTGAACGGATGCCCAAGAGGCCCCCTGGCCAGCTCGCCTGCTCTCTTTGCTGATGGCTCTACCCATGGGCTAGAGGACTTGTCTTCTGGAAGTTCTGGTGAGGACGATGACCTCAAGAGGTTTCCCCAAGGTAAACATGGCCGGGACGGCTTGGCTTTTCTTGTGGACTGCCCTGGGAGGAGAGCAGACTGTACCAGTGAATCTGTGTGCAGCACTGACAGCCTGGATGAATTAAAATCCTCTGGTTCAGAAGTGACATCTCCAGACACAGGAGACCTGTCATCTGGCGACAGTGCCTCTGTCCCTTCGTCTTCTGCTGACACTCGCCAGACAGTCCCTCCCCTCACGGTCAGGCTACACACGCAGAGTGTCTCACAGTGTGTGACTGAAGATGGAAGGACGGTGGCTGTAGGGGACATTGTGTGGGGTAAGATTCATGGTTTTCCTTGGTGGCCAGCGCGTGTCCTTGACATCAGCCTTGGCCAGAAGGAGGATGGAGAGCCCTCTTGGCAAGAAGCGAAAGTCTCATGGTTTGGGTCTCCAACTACATCATTCTTGTCTATTTCAAAACTGTCCCCTTTCTCTGAATTTTTCAAACTGAGATTTAACCGTAAGAAGAAGGGGATGTATCGGAAAGCTATAACTGAGGCTGCAAATGCCACACAACATGTGGCCCCAGAAATAAGGGAGCTCTTGACCCAGTTTGAAATGTAACTTTGGTTCCGAGAGCAGGTGAGTCTTGTGTTCACTAGGTGCCTGCTGTTCCCAAAGCAGCCAGCATGAGCTTGTGTTCAACATCCAGATGCTAGGGAGCCAGACACTGGGCCTGTTGCTTGAAGGGGGCTGTCCTAAACACTGTTGCCCTCTCTGATGTTGTCTCAGGAGCTCACACGTCCCCAGAGAGATGCTTTAAAGGGTCTGTTTATCAGATGTTTGTGTTTGTTAGAGTTTTGCAGCCAGTTGTCAAAGGAAAGCCCATGAGTCTTCTGCTAGGATTTTTGAGAAAGGGATGCCATTTGCCCAACTCTGACTGGGGTAAGGATAAAGGATTTGCAGCAGGCTTTCACCTTCTGTCACTCCTACTCTCCTCCCAAACACTAGTGGCCTTATACCTCCTGCCTATGTGGGCCAGGCATCTGACTGTCAGGGAAGAGGGAGGTGAGGCAAGGAGAGCATCTAATGCCCCAGTGGAGCTGGCCTCAGTACCTCAAGCTGGCTGTTCCACTCAGCATGCCCCATCCCTCCTCCTCTGTAGATGGGATGGTTCCTGAATGCGTCTCAGTGTGGCCAGGTGCTCGAAGTTCTGGGTGGTGGGTTCAGTGTCTTGAGCTCTTACAGGAGAACTCTATAGTTCGGTAGTCAATCCTCAGATGGTCTGTATAGGGTCTGTATGGGGTCTACACATTGCACCATGTGTAGTGAGGGAGTATCGTTGTTCAGGCTTATGGGGCATCACTAGGTGTCATCTCATGGAGTTGGGGGAATCTCTGGTGGCCATGTAGTCACCATGTGGGGGTGTCTGGAAACATTATGAGGCATACCACCTGCCTGCACTTCTCCCTAGACATACTTACATCTGATAGCCATGTCTAGCTGGGACTGTCATGGTAATGACTCTTGAAGAGGTCTAAGGCTCTCTTCTTGGCTCCAGGCAGCCTCTTTTTTATCTTTATCCTTGGCTTATTGCTGACTTCATGGTACAGAGACTTGGAGGTCATGTCAGGTGATACACTCAGAAGACAAGAGCCCTGTGCCTACCTCCAGCTAGACCCCTGACTTGGCATTCCCTCAGTGACCTGTCTTCCCAGGCCACTTGCACTTTCCACCATTTTGTCATCATGGTTTCTTGGGCCTTTCATTGGTCTTTTGGTCGTTAGCAGGACCAACTGATGTCTGTTCAGGAAGAAGAGTTTGGGATACCTCTCAAGCCCATTCGCTGCTCCGTCAGTTACATTGGAGGTCCCAGGAGAGGAAGCAGTATTGGGAGCAAGCTTTGGGGCTAGCTTTCAGGCTACTGTGGCCTCTACCCTCTCCACTGGACCCAGGTTATACATAACAAGCCAAACCTATTCTCAGTTGGGGGACCTTTGTGTAGGATGAGGCAGATACCAAGCAGACATGGAGGCTGTGGCAGTGGCCTCCAGCCTCCATATATCCTAAGGCAGGGCATCCATCAGGCTAAAACAGAGAAGGGTCTGGTGACTTGCCCTGAGTCCCCCTGCTGTATCCTGGCCCTCATAGAACCTCAGCTGCAGCCACACCCAGTCCTGAAGCACCTTGCACCTGCCTCTGCCTTGCTGGGTCCTTCCTCACCCTCTTCCTTGCTTGGCCCTCTCTACTCAGCAGCTGGTCACTGGCACTGGCAGCTTGGCTGGAGGCAGTATGGATGAAGGCAGAGAGCCCCTCTCACATGCCTCAATTACATGGCATAAACCCAGCTTCTGGTGAGAGATGGAGTCTAGCCTGGTCCTTACAAACTGACTTTCGATTCCTATCTGCTGTATAGACAGTGATGGTGACTGGAGACATCTACCCAAAGGGACCCATGGACTCTGGAAGCCCAGCCAGGCCCTCTTATCTGCACCTTGGAGAATGCTGCCTTGTAGGTTCTGGGCAGGCCCTGTTTATCCGGAAGCAGAGGGAAAAAAAATCTCACCCAACTGGTTTGCCTGGCCCCTGGTCCTGGGCTGTGCCTGGACCGGCATGCACCCAACAGCCCTTTGCCTTCTGGGAGTGAGAGGCACTGGGCCCCTCTAGCAGCAAAGTGCTCAGCGGTGCTTGTCTGGCCGGTGTTTTGCTTTTTGTAAGGACTTTTATAAACACGGAGAGGAGGTTCCTGCCAGACAAGTCAAGTGCTCATCAGCAATGGAGCTGGTGTTTGCAGCTAGAGCCTACTGCTGTGTGAATTAGAGTCCCCTGTTGGACAAATGTGCTTTGCAGTGCCCCTAGTGTTATTGGAATTAATCCTCCAGCTGGCACAGGGGGGATACCTGGGGACCTGGTCCTCTAAGTAGAAGCTATTGAGATGCTGGTAGGGATCCAGTGAAGGACACTATTGCTGGCCTGGACATTTAGGGACAGGGAGCTGCTCAAGGATTGAGTTCAGGTAGGAAAGGCCTGATGGAGAAGGTCAGATTCCAGGTCTAGCTACCGGGCAGGCCATACCTGACCCTGAAGCTACCCAAAGACTGCTGTGACAGGAAAAGCAGTCCTTCAAGGTTGGGGGAGGAGGGTGAAGCTAGGTGTATTTATTCCCTTCCAAAGTCATGGAGCTCAGTATCTCACCGCTGTATCTCATCGCTTTGATGAATGACTGAAGGACCAGCTGATGGGGGCTTGGTGTGGACACCCTCCACACTGGACGGGGGTGGGGGAGCTGGGTCCCCCAACCCTTCCTAGAATGTGTTGTCCTTTGTGTATCAGACTCAATGACTCCTCCAAGTAGGTCCTGATCCAGATGTACAGGCTAGGCTGCCCCGACTCATAAGTGCACATGCGTGCACATACATGCACAGAGATCCCAGTCTCCTTGTCTGTCACAGGGTGACAGTGGCACCTGTCTTGTGGAAGTGTGAGGAGTATAGCAACACTATGGGCTTAGGAATAAACTTGTAGGCAGCTGCCTTGGCAGGTGACCACCCTAGGCTCCAGGGCTTGTTTACCCAGGGACTCTGGTGTAAGTTTACTGGCTGGGGCAAGAAGCTCTTGGAGATTCTTGTGTGGAAGCAGAGCCTATATCCCTGGTTGGACAGAGTGGGCGGTTTCTTCTGTTCTGGCCCATGCTGCTGCCTGAAGCCCCACTGCAAGGGCTGACCATCTAATTTTCCTATGTATGAGTGGGTGCTCCCCGCCCGAGCAGAGGGCCAGCAAAGACTGGAAAGGGCTGGTATGGGATCAGGTTCCTCTCTAGTCCCCGGTCCTACCTTTCACCTCTGGCCGCTGCACCTGCCACATAGCTTCCTCCAAATACTCAAGTGGATATGGGCTGCAGGGTAGGTAGAACCCTGGAGACATCTCTGAGTCACAGGTCCCAAATTAGCATGACATAATCATGCAGGCATGCTCCGGGAAGGAAGGGACAGGGATTTGAAACAGATCGTTTGAGAATCCATATCTATACTGTTATCTAGGAAAGCTTCCTGGAAAAGGTGATATGAGCTGAATTCTAAATGAGATATAGGAGATTGTTGGAGGCAGTTCCGGGCAGATTCTGGCCTCCTCCTAGAAACAAGGGTGCTTGCAATACAGGACTCAGCAGTGATCAGGTCTGGTCATTTGTGCCAAAACAAGCTGGGGAGGCTGGGCAATGTGTGGTGTTGACTCCTTAGACAAGAGAGTGCTCCCTCTTCTGCCCCACAATACTAACCTCACAGTGGCCTAATGGAGGTGAGAAAGTACCCAAAGCCTGGCTTATAGTGGCTCTAATGGAAAGCTCAGAGTTCTGGTACCACAAGCTAGAGGTGAGAGGTGTTCGATATGTCATTGATAGGGACAGTACTTTGGGGGACAGAGTGGGAGAAGACCTTGTTATAGCTGACAAGGATCTATTCAGAGCCTGCAGTTGGGGGGGGGGGTTGAGGTAGGGGGTTACAAGAATGGCCCCATGGAAGCAGGAAAAGGGTCCAGGAGAGAATAGACTATCCTTGGGGACAGGAAGCCACATAGGGTCAGAGAGGGGACCTCAGGGCTGACAGCAATGGGATGGAGATTTGCCTACCATGTACCACAGCACTATATAAAGGCAAGAGGTACTGGGTTGATGGTTGCTAGGTTCTCCCTGGGGATCGGCTAAGAGACGTACAGCATACCTGTTCTGGTTGATGGTGCCTCTTTTTCTCTTTTTTTTCTTTTCTGTTTGCTCTTTTACGTGTTCTTGGACAGAGGCACAGGGTTGCCAGGTATCCAGCACAGTGCTTGGGTGCTGTGTGGACTGAAAGTTATAGCACTTCCCTACAAAGAGGATGGGATACCATCCCAGGACCCAACCCCCTAGGTGTCTACTGAGACATCACAGGCCTCAAACATAAGGGCATGTAGGCCCCAACCTCGAGTGGCCAGAATGTTGGGCTGAAAGCTTTAAAGCTTTGCCAGGGAGTACAGCATACCCATGCCTTGGATGCTCCCCATAGCTGAGCTGACAACCCCTAGAGTCAGTCTGTCCTGTGGCTCTTCTGGCTCAAAACTCCCTATGCTGACTGATCCCATTTGACTTCTCATTTCAGCTTCTCACTGAATTGTCCTGCTTGGCTTCAAACTAACTCTAGCAACCTATTCTAATCTTCTGGCTCCTTCTCATTCTCTGGCTTGTTTTGTCTTTACACGTGTCTACCTTGTTCTCTCTTTAGCCTGTCTCTGTAAAACTCTCTCAGTAAAACCACCTCTGAATTCCATGAACTGACTGAACAGATCTGACTAGGACTCAGAGATTTGCATGCCTCTGTCTCCTGAGTGTTGGGATTAAAGGTCTGTACCACCACACCTGGACCTAAGGTTTTGTTGTTGTTGTTGTTGTTTTTTACCTGGAACTTGCTCTATAACAGGCTAGCCTTGAACTCAGAGATCTGCTTGCCTCTGTCTCCTGGGATTAAAGGCATATCTGGGCTCTGGCTAGATCACACAGAAGGTCTTTGGATGTGATCTCTTGCTAGAGCAGCCATGTTCTGAACTTAAAATTCCTCTACATTCCGCTCAGTCAAGATTCCTAGCATATTGTCCATCAGATTACCTGCACACACTGCCAACCTCTCATGTGGCAGAGGGGAGACAGCTTCAAGGATGGAAGGGTCCAGGGTTCACAGAGGCAGCAGGGACCACTGCCTCTGTGCCTCCGATAACATCAGCCTAATTGTGCAGTAGCATCTGCAAGGGGCCATTGTAATGTGGAGCCCCAGGGTCTGTCCTGTGAGGGAAGAAACTGTTGTTGCAGAAAGATCCATCTGTGAAGACAGCGAGACAGCCAGTTTGAGGAACATGATGGCCCCTGTTACCTTCCTGCTGTGATATTCATTTCTCCTGGGAAAGCAGATATTGATCGGGATCCAGTCTATTTCAGGTGCTAGTGCACTGTACCAGCTGAGTGGAGAGGAGAACATGCCTCTAGACCCCAAGTACACTGTGCACCATCCCCCATCCCCACAGTGTCTCTCCCATCCAGCCTCTCTGAACAGCATCCCTTAGTGGAACACACCAAACCAGCTCTCTTTCTTGCAGCCCTTCTGCTCCCCCATGGGTTGTCAGCTGACTTCTGCATTGCTTTCAGGGAATTCAGGTCCTCTGGGAAGGTTGTAATTATTTTGTTCCAGAAGGAAACTAGGGCCTATAATTCCAGACCTTCCACAGGGGCTCAGGCCTTCCCACCCACTGGCTCCCAGTGCCCTGTCCTTGCCACTGCCGCTGGGTATCATGTTAGGCAGGCAAGTCAGACAGTTTGGAGGGAGGTACTGGGTGGGAATACTGGGTGTTAAAGTATCTGGGGGCAGCATGGACTCTGTACAAAGCCTCTGGATGCCCCTGCCTGTCTGAACCTTTTGGACCAAATACTGCCTATTTTCTAGTGAGAGGCCATGGTCTCAAAACACCCCCATCTCTGGGGCCCCTGATCCTACCTGCTTTGGGTTTCATCTGATAAATCCCCCCTCGAACTATTCATCAAGGAGTCACTCTCTCTGCTCACTTGGGGGATGATGTGAAGCTGTTACATAAGCTGCTCCTATAGAGAATATTTCTGGTCTCCACCACTTGATGGTGGTCTCGAGGGCTCACCTCGTCACTGGTGAGCTGACCATGTCTCCGTTCCTAGCTATGAGTGTTCTTCTCCCCCAGACTCAGCATTTATGCAGCAGGTCCTGGCTGAACAACAAGCTCCATGCCAACCAGTGTTTCCGAACTGCCCAGTGCTTCTTAACGTACCCCATTACTCCTAGCAAGAGTTCCTCTGCTGCTCAGATTGCCCATCCTAAGACACTTGCCCCAGTCAGCCTCAGACCTTCAATGACCACAGAATCTGGTAGCATCCCCGCTTCATGCCACGCCTACCATCTCACTCTGGCAATGTCTATTTTCTGCCCAAGCCTGAGACCCTCACAGTTCCTGACAGCCCAGACCTGGGACCAGGCCGCTCCATGCTCCAGCTTGCTCTTGTTCCAGAGCTGTGTACTGCTGCTGGTGTTAACACTGGGGATTCCTTCTCCTTTCCTTTTCTTTCCTTTCCCTTTCTTTCCTTTTCCCTTCTCTTCTTTATAGCAAAACTTAATGGTATTATAATAACACAATTATTCATTTATATATGCAAAACTGAATTGCTTTTAGTAATGCATGTTATACATATGATTTTTTTTAACATTTTTAAAAATTTTTATGTATATGAGTACACTGTAGCTGTGCAGATGGTTGTGAGCCACCATGTGGTTGCTGGGAATTGAACTCAGGACTTTTGGAAGAGCAGTCAGTGCTCTTAACCACAGGGCCATCTCTCCAGCCCATATATATGATTTTTTTTTTTTTTTACTTCAGTACAATATGATAGTTTGGGGATATAAGACCACTAATACCCTTCACCAGGAGGGTTGGCCACCAAGGTTGCCCCAGTGATAGATAACACAACAGTCTAGGGTCTCCACATTCCTGTGTTTCAAAGGCCTTAAGGACAGACAGTTCCTCTCTGAGTCAAGTTGTGACACAAACATGATAATACAGGTTTATTTCATTTGCACTCGTTACTGGATTCTTAAAAATGAGCTGTGTTTTGTAATGCTGTGAGCATTTCTGTGGTTCCCCTGCTTGGCATCCCTCGTGGTCTCTCCAGATCCTCCTGGAGTCAGCACCCTAATCTAAGAGGCTTGTCCCTCTGACTTTAGCACAAGCAGGCTTATGCACACCAAGCCTCGAGGCCAGAGCAGCATTAAACAGCAACCACTACCAGGTTGTTCCTGTCCCTTTTCTGGGGGGGAGCTGAAGGGTGAGCCCTCTAGCTGTCTTAGATCTGGAGCAGGCTGGGTCTTCGTAGAGAGGTGGTGCAAGCCGCAGGGTAGAATGGGCTGGGATAGGATGGGCCTGATACTCTGCAGAATGTGGGTTTCTAGAGAGGCCTGGTGTTCTAGCCTGTCAGCAAGGGAGAGCAGCTAAGCTTGCCTTGCAGTGTTGGTAAGGGGCCAGCTCCCTGAGAGTGGGAGGGGAAGGGCTTCTTTGAAGGCCCCAGTCGTAGGACAAAGAGAGGCTCGAGGCCAGGAGCTCTTGTGAGTCTCCTCTCAAAGCTCGTTCTTTTCCCCAGTGAAGGTCTCTACAGGATGTTTAAGGGCATTTCCAAAGGTCAGGCCATGGTGGCTAGAGAGACTTAGCTTTAATAGTTTCCCAGGGCTGAGTTTTTGTGTTTTTTTTTTTTTCTCTTTCAAACCTTAAAGCACTCGTTAGAAGGGACAGGAGACATGGTTTTCAGTTGTGTTCTCCACTTCCCACCCCACCCCACCCCGCTGCTGTACATGGGTGTGTGTGCACACACACACATGCACACACACACACCCTGCTGCAAGTACACCTGTTACATTTGCACAGAGCCTAGACAGACCTTAGAGGCACCCCAAGGCCATTTGGAGATCTGGAACTCCCTACCCAGAGTAGCTATCTCTCAGATGGGTTCCAGCCTGGCTGTAGGTCAGCCTGTGGGGCCAGAGTAGGTTAGAATGCTGGGCACCAAGAAGATTTGTGCTATATAAGTCAACTGTACTTTGCTGCTACGATGATGGGTGAGGCTCTTCACCCCAGAACCTGTTTGCATCATGTGGCTGGCTTTCTTTCTTTCTTTCTCTCTTTTTTTTTTTTTCAAGACAGGGTTTCTGTATCCCTGGCTGTCCTGGAACTCACCCTGTAGACCAGGCTGGCCTCGAACTCAGAAATCCACCTGCCTCTGCCTCCCAAGTGCTGGGATTAAAGGCGTGTGCCACCACTGCCCAGCTGCATGCATGTGGCTTTCTAACATGCATCTTGATGAACTGAGTTCTTCCTTTGATTCTCAAGGGCCTTCAGGTTTCCGGAGAACCAAGGTCCCTCTGGTTCTGTAGATCGCTTATCTGCTGCAATTGCTCACTGTTTACATGGAATTGTGCACACAGACATGCTGCACATACATGTACGCAAGCAGAGGAGGATCCCCTTTACTGCCTTCTGCATTGGGATCACCGGTGGTTGCCACACCCATCCAGGCGCTGGGATATTGTGTGCTGAGGCGTCTCTGAGGTTTCTCTGAGGCGAATCTCCAGCTCCTGATTTGCAGATTCTCCGTCTCTCGGGTTAGGCATTCCTAGACTTGTTTCCTAGAGGGAGATTTTGTGTTCTCTGAACATTTGTCCCTGTCCACACGTACAGACTTAGCTTGCCGGGAATGAGATTTGAGGTTTGCAGGAATAAATGGAGCCTGTCATGCAGATCATACAGGAATCTGCTCTCCGAAGTTGGCTGTGTCCCTACTTCCTATCTGATTCACTTTAGAGTCCTGCTACTTGCCTATCTGCAGCATTGAAGAGAGAGTCTTTAGCTTCAGACATGTTAGGCATCCGTTTTAACTTACAATTGCTGAGCTGACACATTTCTCCAAAACACCTCAGCTTTAGCACAGTGCTTACAGGTGTCTGTGCTCACTGGGTAGTAACAATGGTGAGGCTTGGAGCTGTAGAAAGGGCTCTATCTGTAAGCCAGACACCTAGGGCTGATACCACACCCCCTATGCATCCATCCACACATATACATACTCATCATCATCTGTTTCCGGGGTCTTCCCTCCCTTACCCTGGGGGGTGGAGGATGTGTCCTGGTGCCTGAGGGACTAACGATCCCCCGTGCAGTGAGCTCATTATTAGAACAGCAGACTTTCCTTGCAGACTTCTAGTGTTTGGCCCTCCTACTGGACTTGGCTGATCCTGTGTTCCAAAGCCTCCCACCATCTAAGATCCTCTACTGTCCTCTGGCATGGCTGAGTCATGGGCAGCAGAGAAGTTGTGGGAACAAGGGAAGTATGGTTCACTGGCCTGGCAAGAGATGGATGGGGCACAGAGCAGCTTCTGGGATATCTGCAAAGCCATAGTACCCAAAGGAGAAGGCTGAAGGGACGGACACTGATACAAACTCAGAAGTGCTCTGTCCTGATACTTGAACCCTCTAGGGTCCTGTTCCCTACAATTGACCCTTTGGTAACCTCTATCCTTTTCTTCTTCTCCCAAGGTCACCGACAATGAGGGTGCAGCTGCTGTCCTGGAACTTCTGACTTCTGTCCCAGGGGCCCATGTGTCTCTGGCTGGCTGTGTACAGAAACATGCTGTCTGGGCACAGTGGCTGGCCTGACTCCAGAGGAGCAGGTGTGCATGGGGAGGGACCCAGCTTAGGGCACCTGGCTCCTCGCAGCTGAATGTATCTGTTTAGGCTTCAGCGTTCCTAGCCGAGAAGTGTCCTGGAGCTTGGTGACATGTTTGCTGCTTTGTGTGCTAGTCGCTGCAAGGCTTAGGCATCCTCAAACAGAAGCAGGGCCTTCTGCCCAACCTGTGAAGCTCCTGGTATGGGTGCTGGGCCTAGCTGCAGAGCATCCTCCTGGGCCTGGCCTCCGTTATTCAGCAGGAACCACCCTTCAGGCTTGCGGAAAACAAATTGCACGTATGAGGTTCTCTTCCAGCCCTTGGGTATAGGGTCTATACCCTTGAGCCAGGAACCTAGCTGCATCTCTTCCACATTCCACTCAAAGCATGGGTCCCTGGCTCCCAGCCCTGGCCTGTAGGGCCTCCTCTGTCTGAGATGCTGCTATGTCACCAGGCCTGGGAAGGGGAGAGGGAGGGCAGAAGTGAAAACAGGCCTCAGGTTAGGAGATATGGCTCTGCCCTGTGAGGCCACATTCCTTTCCCTCTGTCACTTCTAAGACCAAAAAGAAAACAGAAAGAAAAGAAAACTGTCTCTGCTCCTTTGTTTAAGCATGAAGAGAAATAAACTGGAGTCGGCATTGAGGCTCTTGCCTGAATAGTTCAAAGCTGCACCTGCCTGACCTGTGAGAGAGGCGACAACCCTCTAAAGGGGTAGAGAAGGACCCTGGCCCTCCCTGTCAAGGTGGCACTGTGCCGGTTGTATTGCTCACTCATGGTCACCTAACAGGATGCAATGGTCATCTAACAGAATGCAGATCTGAAGCAAGGCCACTCTTTGCTCTAGGTGTTGGTTTCAGTCTCCTGCCTCAGGGCTAGATCTCAGTTTTTCCAGTCCACCCTAAATCCCTCAGGCAGAGGCTTGGACCTGAATGGTTTGGTTGTTTCCTCCAATGGAACCTCCCGACTCCATTTTCTCCCTTGGCTCAGTCAGAGCTAAGGGGTGTCCTGAGATGGTGGTGGCGGCTTTTCTTGTTCCTGATTTGGATGGAAAATACTCTTGGGTTTTGAGGGTGCCACAGCCCTCAGGAGGAACCTGTGGGCGATCCGAGAGCCCTGGTTGCCTCTAAGGTCTTCAGGCTCAGGAAGAAGGAACGTGGTGTGGATCCATCACTGACTAGCCTAAGGGCTACTCTAATAGTATCCTGTGAGTCTGGATCTGAGATTTGGGGGTGGGTGAATGTTCTCCCAACTTTTTTCTTTTATTTTTTTTGTTTGTGTCTTTTTGTTTTTGTTTGTGTGGGCTTTTTTGTTTTTTGGGTTTTGTTTTTTGGGTTTTGTTTTGTTTTGTTTGAGACTGTTTCTTTGTGTAACAACCCTGGCTGCCCTGGAACTATTTTTGTAGACCAGGTTGGCCTTGGATTCACAGAGAGATCCGATTCCCAGCGTGCTGGACTACCATGCCCTGCTTATTTTCCCGACTTTTTTTTTTTTTTTTTTCCCCCTGAGACAGGGTTTCTCTGTATAGCCCTGGCTGTCCTGGAACTCACTCTGTAGACCAGGCTGGCCTTGAACTCAGAAATCCTCCTGCCTCTGCCTCCCAAGTGCTAGGATTAAAGGTGTGTGCCACCATCGGCCAACTGTTTTCCCAGCAAAGCCTTCTTCACATTCAAGCTTTCCAGGAAGATGTGACACCAGACATTGTCTGCAAGACCCTCACACATACCATCTCTCCATTCTCAAGGTCTCTCCCAACCACCCTGGAGGTCCTGTGTCAGGAGAGATGTGTCTTGACGAATGGATCCCCCCTCCCCCAGTATCCCAGTGTCTGGCCCTACACGTGAAAGTAGGGACCTTGTATGAGGGGGGCTTTGGAGGAGTGAGAGCATCCAGCCTTGCCTTTGTGCCCCCACCACCCTGTTCTGAGGCTGGAAGAGGAAGATGGAGAAGCTACCCATAACTGTTTCCTGGGCATGGCCTCCCCACCTCTGTCCTTCAATCTGGAAAGACTGAGTTTTGGCCTCTGGACAACCAGGGGCCCTATAGTCACATAGTGGCCATGTTCTACCAGATCCTGAGTTGCTGCACTTCCTTTCAGGGGTTCCCCAAAAAAGACTGAGCTAGGGGAATTCATGCTTCCAATCCACTTGAGCCAAGTGGACCCTGCCATCTGCGGCCTGGGGTAGAGGGTTTCCTTCTTTAGGAGGCCTGCTCTGCTGGGCAGAAGGATAGGGGTATAGCTTACTCTGAAACAAACAGAACCTAGTAGACTACATCTGTGCTTCGCCTGTGGATTGCATTATATATCTTCAAGAGCAATGAACCAGGACCAGATGTGTTAGGCAGAGGCAAAAGGATCTTATAGTGAGGTCTTAGCCAGCCAGGGCCACATAGTGAAATCCTGTCTCCAAAAAAAAAAAAAAAAAAAAAATCAGACTAAGAAAGGCCATTGGCACTTGTCCCAGGCTTTACTGAAGACTGAACAGGCCAGCATGATGTGTGAGCTCTGTACCCTGCCGACCCCAGCAGTAGCTCAGAGGGGGCTGGCCCTGCCCTCTGCCCATGACTATTCATACCACCCACATTGCTAAACCACCACAGGTCCTGGCTGAGGCCTGTAGAGCCTGAAGAGAAAGACCAGTTTCTTCACCAAAGTAGAAAAGGAATTGCCTATGCATTCCGGTTCCAGGCATCCTGTTTGAGCCCAGCCTGTAGGGAAGGCACCATTCTGGGGCTCAGTGTCTCTGCTAGGAGAGCTTAGGCCCAGAAGCCCCTCCCACTGGGCAGCTCTCATATAATTTTCACTAGTCCAGAGCTTCTAACAGGACTTTAGGCCAGTGACAGTGGCATGGACTGGTGTCTGTGAAAACGTGAGTTCTACGTCAGAGCCGTGTGAACACAGCTCTCAGAACCTTGGTTCTGGGTCTCAGACGATGGGGGCAGATGCTGTCTGCCCACATGTGCAGAGGGCTCTGCAAGCAAGCAAGCTGTCTTCTGGGACTCTGAGTGGTCACCCTTGGGCATCTTATGCTAGAGAACTGAGAGACGGCAATGACAGGGTGTTCTCCAGCTGTGAGCGGAGAGGGAGTCTGCAGAATGCTAGCCCTGCGTAGTAGGGACCTATGCCTGACCATGAAAGGTGATGTCTGGTGTCAGGGTTACTATTGCTATAATGAAACACCATGACCCAAAGCAAGTCGGGGAGCAAGCGTTTATTTGGCTTACGCTTCCACATCGTAGTCCTGAAGGAAGTCAGGGCAGGAACTCAAACAGGGCAGGAACATAGAGGCGGGAGCTGATGTAGAGACCATGGAAGGTTGCTGCTTACTGGCTTGCTCCCTCTGGATTGCTCAGCCTTATATTTAATTTTTTTATGTATTTTTTTATCTAAACTATTTAAAGTATTTAACTTCAAATATATTTTGATCATATTCTTTCCCTCTCCCCATGTTCTTCCATATCCTCTCCCCATCCATACCCACCCAACTTTCTGAAAAAAAGAAACAAAAACTCAATACAACAACAAAACCAAGAAAACAAAGCACCACCCCCAACCCCCAAAACCCTATAATAAAAAGCACAAAAAAGCTGTGGATCCAACCATTGTACGCTGGTCAACTGCCACCACAGGCCTGTCCCGGATTGGTTGATATATAACCAGTGTCATTCCATTGGAGAAAACTGATCCTCCCTCGCCCAGCAGGTCTAAATGACAGTTCAGTTGTTAACCTTTACTCTAGTGGCTAGGATTTCATTCATTTGCTTTTTTAAAAAATAAAATAGATAAAAATGATCACATCTACGTTGGAAAAGACGAACCAACAAAAGGAAAATGAGCCCAAGAGGAGGCACAAGAAACAGAGACCCACTCATTCGTGCATTCAGGAATCCTGTAAAAAATTGGGAGCCATCATATGGGCACAGAGGTCCTGGCCCAGGCCCTGTGCTGCTGCTTCCATCTCGAGTTCATATGAGCTTTGCTCCATTAATTTGGAGGGACTTGATTTCTCAGGGCCTTCTATCTGTCACTTCTGGCTCTTAACCCTGCCTGCCTCCTTTTCCTGGGGTTCCCTGAGCTCTGAGGGGAGGGACTTCATTCAGCCTTCTTTCTTATAGCATCCAAGTCCACGAACGGCACCACCACAATGGGACTCTCACATCAATCGCTAAGAAACTGACCTACAGGCTTGCCCGCAGCCCAGTCTTATGGAGGGATTTTCTTATTTGAGGCTCCCTCCTCTCCAATGACGCTAGCCGGTGACAAGTTGGCATAAAAGTAGCCAGCACAGGTGCAAAGCATAACCTTTGTGGACATCTATACATCTGACACTCCAGAGCACTGGGGAGACCTGTCACTAAAGCAAAGGGGACTCTTGTGTACCTGACATTTCCCAGACTTCAAGACCATGAAAGTCCCTGTCAAGTCCATTGGTAGCACTTCTTAGAGAAGCCAGAGTTACTGGGTATTCACACTGCTGGCTGGGTCAGTTTCTTTGGCTGTCTAATCCCTAGATCACTGATGCAACATGATCCTGCTCAGTTCCTTGCCCTAAGTTGCAACTTCTTGCTTGCCCATGTAAGGTCAGTGCCCGCTCCAGCTTGTTGATGGGCCCAGAGGCCCAAGGCACCAAAGCTTTGAAGTTAAGACAGTCAGCCCTAGAATCCTGAAGTCTGTGTTACCTGTCATCCACCCCTGCCTGGGGACAGCACCTGTCTTGAGTTATGGTAGGGCATAGATGGTGCTTTAAATCTAATGAGGAGTGAAGTTAGCTTTATAAGTCAAGACTGTCTTTCGAAGAAATAAGCAGTGGTGGTGCACATCTTTAACCTCAGCACTTGAGAAGCAGAAGGAGGCAGATCTCCAAGATCAGGGCTAGCCTGGTCTACAGGGTGAGTTCTAGGGTACCAAGAAACTCTTGTCTCAGAAAACAAAACAAAGCAAACAAACAAAAAGCACATTAGTCCTCCTTTCTTCTCAGTCTGATTTCACAGTGTAGCACACTAGAGGCTGGGCCTGGGAATGGGGGTAAAAGGCCCCCACCTTACTCCTGGGCTGACACCAATGGACAGGTTCCCAGAAGATGATGCCTGACTCCCCTCAACAATTCTCAGGGTATCTCTCCTCCCTGTCATGGTGAGCTACCCTTGGAGGAACCCTGTCACAAAGGCTTGTTCCCCACAAGGAGGCTTAGGGCACTTCAGACCGCAGGCTTTAGTCTACTCAGTTGTGGGGAGGCCACTCGTGGAGCTGCCCTGGGTGCCATGCTCTGCTCTGGCTTCATATGACAGACCCACTCTGGCCTCCAGGTCTTGTTGCCAACACTTCCATATAATTGCTACACAGAAGGGCTACCCAAGGTTGGCTCCCTGTATGTTCCCGGTCTGGGGGAGGGAGCTCTCAAGGAGGTGACAAGAACAAGCAGTTGGACCCCAGGCAGTAGTACAAGTATGAGGAGCGTGTCCAGTGTGAATCTGGAGACATGCAACAGAGAGAGCTGGTACTGAGCCCCTTTCCACTCCCATGGACTCCAGCAGGCAAGAGCTGGTCCCCTTAGAACAGAACAGAATGCCATCAGAGAAGCTCTGACGCCCTCACCTTCAGAGGCATGTGTGTATGTGGGAGGCTGCGAGAATGGGGTGCTAGCCAGGTTGGGGTGCTGGTGTGATTCCTTCCCCGCATAGTTATACCCTAAGAACAGGCTCTATTCCACCGGTTAGCCGTCCAGCATCCTTCATGTGAGCAGTGGGGACGTGACAGCCAGCTCTTTCTCCATTATCCTCTCTTAATCAAGGGTGACCATCAGCTGCCGAGTGCTGAGGCCAGCTGTCACTGTTCTGATACTGAACAGCCTGGATGGGGAACGACATGGAGGATCTGTGGGCAGAGCACCAAGTCACAGAGTCCCAAGCATGCACAAGGGACTCTGTTCTGTCACTTGCCCCCCCCAACCCCAATCCCTGCCTAAACTCCTCCTACTCCTCCCCACCCCTACCCCTACCAAGCTTCTATTCCCCCTGCACCTTCAGGATGCAGCCAGGGAATGCCCTTAACTGCTTTCTCAGATGGCCCTGGAGGCTGTGGGTTGCTAGGACTGTGGCCTAGCAATGTGAGGCAGAATGAAGCTGGGCAGAGGCCTGGAGAGCAGAACTGTTGTTCCCAGGACAGACCTGGCTTGGTCCCACACTCCTGGGGCCACCTTAGCTACTCTTGTATTCATACACACACACCCCTCTGGCCTCAAAGCGTAGGTCTCTCTCATGGCTAAGGAGGAGGTAGGAAGAGATAATGGCAGAGTCAACCCTGTGGGCTGGACCCATGGTTACAACATGGGGCCCACATGAAGCCTGGAGCCTTGTACTACAAGAACATAGGTCTTCCAACTAGCTCCTGGTCTCTGTCCACTGAGTAGAAGACCCCAAGGCTGGACATTTCCAGATGCTGCCTCGTAGTGCCACACCCCTGTGTGGTCTCTGTAGGGCCTCTTTTACTCTGAAGTAACCACTGTTGGTGGCAAAAAAATGTTAGCAAAAGAAGATAAAAGTATATGGGCTCTCCTCATATGTGCTTCTGCTGCCTCTTCCCAGAGAGCCTTTCTGGCATTCGCAGATGTTTGCGCCTCAGACTTGGCCTCCTGCCAGCGAGAAGCTCTGCCTGGCTCTCCCTTCCATGTTCCCCGTGTCTCCCCATGTCCTGAGATTCCCCCTGCATGCCCGAGGCTGCTCATAGTTGCCTGGTGTTTGATGGCACCTTGTCCCTCTGGACACTGTAGAAGGGAGTGATGGCCTGGATGGATTAACCCCCATGGGAGCCTCCCCTACCCTGGCCCTCTCTGCCTGAAGGAGTGAGCCAGGAGGAGGAGAGGTGCACACAGCAGGGACACACACACACACACACACACACAAACAGAGGTAGGGGGTGGACTGTCGGATGGCTAGGTTGAGCCTGTCCCTGGCTGAGAGTAGTCATCATCTGTTCAGGAAGGTTAAGCTGTTTTGTGCCCCAGAAACCTAAAGAGGCTTCCAGAGCCGACCAATGCCCAGCCCGAAGGAGGGGCTGTGGCTGGAGGGGGAGCTGCCCACAGGTCTGATCCAGGACTGACTTCTTCCTCCCACAGTCTCTGTGGATTCAAGTAAGAGTCAGTCAGTGGCCCCTCCTGTTTCTCCTAGGACTATGGCTACTGCTGTCAGCAGCCCAGGCTCTCTTCCTGTCTGTCCCCCTCTGGAGGCGCCAACCAGCCTCTGCCCCAGCTGGTTTATTTTTAGCTCCTGCCCTGCCAGACACTGCCTTGAATTTTGCAGTGGGATCTACAAGGCTCTTCCTAGGGCGGGCAAGCCCTGGTCACCTTAGAGCACAGGGAGGGCTTCCTTGTGATTCTAGAAAGCGGCAGAAAGAGTGTGATTTCTGACCTTCCTGGCCAACGGAGAGATGGAGCCTAGGAGTGGGGCCCTAGGAAGCCCTTAGAAGAACAGAATCATTGTCCACAGCTAGAGGGGACTGTGGTATCTGGGGAGCTGGAGGGCATAGGTGGGAATTAGAAGTTGGAACCACAGAGGTCTGAGGTTGGATATTAGGACAGAGAGGTAGCTGCCCATAGAACTGGGGTCATGTGGTGACTGGACTATAAAGGATATGTGTTAGCAAGGTTCTTGGTGGTAGTGATGGGGCAGGCACAGGTGGTAGGAAAGAGGAGGGGCTAGGGTAGAGGGGCCTGGGATGTCCAGGGTTTCTGGAGCATAGGACATGCCTCCCCATGTCCCCAGATAACCTTGCAGAGTAGTGAGTTTGTGAGATGCACACACAGCAGAGCCTACTTTGGGACAGGTGAGTCATACAGCTCCCTTAGAAGGTCCCTGGGAAGCCACAGGAAGCGTGTCCACCTTCTTCAGTCTTCCACGGAATGGGAAGGTCAGAATCCAGCATGTGGCGCAGGCAGTGAAGACATTAGCCTGGATAGACCTTGTCAAGTCCGATCTTTCCTGCTACCCACTCACCACAGAGGCCCACCCTGACTGTTCATTCGAGGGGCTTCTTGAGAGGCTACTTTGACTGGGTGGGTTTTATGAGTGTGTTCACAGATGGACACATACAATACTATAGACTACTTGAGGACATCATCATATTCTCCGAAGGAAAAGCCACACCTTTTAAGTGTGTTAACCCCCGACCCTCATGACCTCTGACTTCTACCCGAGGAGCCATTCTATCCTGGACATCCATGCTCTGTGTCCCTGGAGTCATACCGTATGTGGTTTGCCCCTTCTTTCACTGAGTGTGTTACCAAGGTTTGTGTTAGCAGTATGCATTCATGTTCTATCCTTTCTAAGGCTGGATAAGGTTCTGCTAACATGGGTAAGCCACATTTTGCATTATTCTTGTTGTCTTGGGTTGGTGTTTTTCTGAAGAGATGGGAATTGAACCCAGGGCCATGCACAAGCTGGGAAGGCCCTTTGTCTCTGACCCACCTCCACAACACACCATTTTTCTGACCCAATAGCCTATCCATTGGTAGATCTTGCACCGTTATGAGTAAAGCTGCCAAGAACACTGGTGCTCTGGTTTCCGTGTGGACATGGGTTTGTATATGGTGTCTGGGTCCTATGGGTCACAGATTGGGGTCATTTTCAGGAAGGAGCCATAATGGTGACTTACAGTGACAGGTGAGTCACTGTGACACCTCCCTACACACACACACACACACACACACACACCCCTACACACACACACACACACACACAGACACACACACCAGCTCTGTTAAGGGAAGGGAAGGGCTGAGCTGTATTTGAGCTCCAAGGCCACACCTGGGCTTCCTCTCTCCTGTCCAGACTTGGAGGCATTCACTTCCATGCCACCAGATTAGCTGCTAAGGGTAGTCACTAAGGATGGTAACCCGAGTGGGAGGCCCAGCCAGGTACTCCAGATTTACCTGCTATAGACAGCTATTCAGAGTGCCTTAGCCCAAGGAATTAGGCAAGAGCCCACTTCACCCTGTCCTGGGCTCATAACAGCGAGAGCCATTGGGGGTAGCTCACAGGAAGGAATTCCTGACTCAGAGTCATTGCCTCCCTTGTGCCGAGCCTCCTTCTGTGCCTGGAACTTTGGGTCCATCCACATACTCCCGGCCTTTGCAGTGAATCTGAAACTGGCAGAGTCTGAGCACATGGCAACATGCTGTGCTAAGCACAGTCCCCACTGGCCCTGATGTGTCTTCTCTTGCCTGTAATTTCATCACATGTGTTTTGGGTCCTGCAGAAGGTAGCACGGGGCTGCTCTCAGCCTGGCGCTCTCAGCCTGGCACTCTCAGCCTGGCGCTCTCAGCCTGGCACTCTCAGCCTGGCGACTGACTGGTCGTAAGTATTCTGTCTTAAATGCAGTTCCCCAGAGTGGCTGTTAACTGGCAGCATTCCTACAAACAACAGGCCTCCTCTTGGCTTGGCAGCACCCTCCTCACATATTGTACGTATTCCTCTGAAATGTTTAATGTGCTGAAGTCTAGCTTCAATCAGATCAGCGCTAAAGCAGACTAATCACTTAGCCTGATTGTTGAGCTGCATTTGGTCCTGAGATTCTAAAATACAGAAGAAAACAATCCTATCAAGCTTCACATCCACAGCCCCGCTGCACAGCTGAACTTTCACAGGAAAATGTACTGTCCTCTCTGGGGCTTTGTGGTTGGATTCGTGTTTACCGGGAGTTGAAAAGCATTTTACCCGCCAGCACAAGGGTCTAGAATGTGGAACAGATGTTAATTATGTTATCAATGCCAAGATTGGAAATACCTTGCCTCTTCCCAGAGTTGAGCTTTTTGGTTTAATTACTGTGATTGCAGTGGCGGAAACTGGAGCACGTGTACACTCAGAATGGGAAACACTGATGCTAGGAAGTAATTTTAGATCCTCATGGCTAAGGATGGGGCACGCAGGTGTGTCAAAGAGCAGGGCTGATGGCTGATGCTGACACATGCACACGGGGAGAGGTAGCGTGATGGTTCCTTCCATGCATGCCCACAGCTACTCGCTATGCTGTGGTTATCACTGGCAATGAGTTCCCATCAGCCAAGTCCTGTGGTCTCTAGCCTTACTCCTTGAATGGAGAGACAAAGAGCAACCCTGTTCTGGCAGGTGCAGGCCTGCAGGCCAATTGGTGGCAGAGTTGCGGGCCTGACCCACGGCCTCTTTCCCAGATTCCTGCATTGCTCCCAGGTAGTGTGGGTGGGTGGGTGCTTTGGCAGCCACTGGATCTTTTTATTTCACAATTAATAGATAAAAAAGGTAATAGACTTGACTTTTTAGAGTAGACTTTGATTTACAGAAACTCATAGTTGGAGAGTCCCATGTATTCCTCTGTGGTTCCCCTGCCCTTCACTTCTGACAGTAGGATGATTGTAGAGAGCCGGTGTGGGCACTGTGACCGACAGACATCCCCACACCATGTAAGAGAAGACTTGGAGCTACACATTCTATGGGTTTGGCCATAGTCACACTGCCAGGTCTCCACTGCAGCAACATATAGAAGCCTTTGTCCACAAATTCTGTAATCCACTGTTTCAAATGAACAGACACCTGAGGCCACAAAGGACACCAGTTACAGTGACACGTTTTCCAAAACATTGGCAACATTGGTATGGGGAAACATAGTGCATGTGCTCCAGGGTGCGCCAGATATCAAAGGCCCACTGCGACAAGAGCCATCCCTGTAGCTCAGGTTGGAGTGAGGGCAGGCAACATGTAATGTACTCGAGCCAACTGTGAAGTGAGGTGAACACATATCTTCTACTGGAAGCAAAGTCCCATGGCTGCTAATATTCCTTCTCAAGAAAAGGAAATGGTCATTTGAATCAGAAATCATTGAACATAGAAAAGTTAGTTTTTCTTGTCCAAGTTCCTAGTTCTCATGAATGAAGTCTCTACTCTACAGACATATGGAAATATTGAGAATCAGGGAAAAAATGCTAACAGCGATTAAAAAAAAAATGTGTTTTAAAAATCAAACATGTGGCTGGGTGGTAATGGCACACACCTTCAATCCCAGGACTCAGAAAGCTATCCAGGGCTACACAGAAAAACCCTGCCCCCTCCCCCCAAGAGAGAGAGAGAGAGAGAGGGAGAGGGAGAGAGAGAAAGAGAGAGAGAGAAACCCCGCAAACATGCTCTTTTTAAAGCTGCACCTTCATTAGCAGCAGGCAGGCTTGTGACATCTGCACAGTGGCTGGGGACTTTACTCATCTGCCCTGAGAGAAAGAACATTGCTTAGGAGCAGCTGATGAAGCTCTGTGGAAGGGGCAGGGTGTGTGTGTGTGTGTGTGTGTGTGTGTGTGTGTGTGTGTGTGATTAATACCTCCTCGCACAGCAAACAAGATGGTTACATTTCACTGTCTTCTTGTGAGTCAGAATCAGTGGCTAAGAGCTCAGGAGAGATTGATCCCAGGGATCCTGGGCATCCAGCAAGCAGCAAGGGTCACTGGTGGCTTCATGCTGGGGGGGCCTAAGAAGTCAGTTGCAGGTGCATCACCACCATCATCATCATCACTATTTTCATCTTCACCACTATCATCAGAACCATCATTAACATCATCACCTTCATTATCTACATCAGTATTCTCATCTTCACCTTTATCATCATCAACACCTCCATAATCTTCACCAATACCACCACATCCCCATCATCTCTATCATCCACACCATCATTGCCTTTACTGTCTCCATTAGCACTTTCAACTTTACCACCACCATCATCGTAACCCTCACCTTCACCACCATCATCTTCAACTCAACCACCATCATAACCATCGCCATGCCTTCATCCTCACTACCATCAGGACCAAGACCTTCACACCAGCATCATTGTCATAGTCACTGTCATTATTGTGGGCAAGCCAGGTAGGTGAGGTGGGTAGGGCCTGGGGCTGGCTCCTGTTGATCAAATTCCCCACCTGGGGAAGTGTATATGCTGTGGAGATGGACATACAGACCCAGAGAAGGAAGACTGCTGCTCTAGAAAGGAAGTGAGACTTGAAAAGGAGTCTTGACTGGTAGTCCTGAGAGACTCCTGCTAGCACCAGGCATCCTTGTTCTTGGTGTTGTTTGAGAGTGTGAAGCTGCCCAGGGCCTCTACTTTTTGCCCTCCCAGGGCTTCAGTTCTCTCTTATCCTGTCATTCATCCAGCCTTTTCTTTTAAAGATTTATTTATTATGTATACAGTGTTCTGCCTGCATATATGGCTGCGGGCCAGAACAGGGCACCAGATCTCATTACAGATGGTTGTGAGCCACCACATGGTTGCTGGGAATTGAACTCAGGACCTCTGGAAGAGCAGTCAGTGCTCTCAACCTCTGAGCCATCTCTCCAGCCCCCCATCCTGTCTTTTCTACCCTTGTTGCTTTAATCCCTTCCCTCCAAGGAGCACATACACTCCCTGCCTCCTGCAGATCCTGGAACTCGGGCCAGCCAGAGCCAGGAGTTGACAGCTAGTGCAAGAAGGAAATAGAGTTGGGATTTTGCAGATAAATGCCCCCATTTCTGGTGACCCATACTCCACCCACAGCTCTTGGCTTGAGGATGCCCTGGAGATAAGGTACATCAAAGATTCCTCTGATGGGAAGGGCGGGGTTTGCTGCATACCCACCCACTCAAGCCTTCCATGATTTTATCATTCTGACCATTCTACTCCACCCAGTGTCCAGACCTCCCAGGCACCACCCCTATGCTCCACAGAGAGCTCCAGTGGCAGGCCCTGGCTCGCTTTAGAAGCCATAGGAGAGAGAGTAGGCATCCTGTCTAGATTCCTAGATTTCTCTCTCATCCTCCTGGCCCTGCCTCTACTCCATCAACGTATGAACCCACACTCAAGGTTGCTCAGGGGCAAAACTGAGACCTAGGCTCTAGTCAGGACTCTCAAGGAGGCTATTGTTCCTTTCTGCATGTGCTGAGCCTCATAGCTCTCCACAGTCATCCTGTCTCCTCTGAGAGCTGGCCTCTAGGGCTCACTTTCTAAAGCGCCTCATTCTCATGCCATTTTTTTTTTTAATCTCCAGGAAAACACGTGTCTCATGAACAAAAGCACTCTGGGCATTGCAGACCTGAGAGGAGACAAGGAGGTGTGAAAAGGGCACCCACACCAACTTTCTTCTCCTTCAGGTTCTAGCACAGGGGCTTAACGGAGTGACACTTGTCTATGTGGGTCCTTGAGTGAGCATTCCTTCTTCATCTGGCCCATCTTCTGGAGTCTAAGCTCCAGATAGGCACTGGGCTCATCCAGCACATGCCCCAGGCCTCCAAGGGCTCTCGTATGACATGGTGGTGACAGCGTTTCCTAGGAAACTGCAGCTAGCTGGCAGACCAACATGCCTGTGCCCCTTGGGGCTGTGGTGGGCATAGACTGGGATGCTCCAGAGGGAAGGCGTGTGTCTGTGTGTAATGAGATGAGGCATGTGTGTCCACAAGAATCCTCGTGTGAGTGTGTGATACTGTGGGTGAAACATTCCTACGCTGAGTTCTGTATTAGGGAGTCTTCATCAGGTTGCACGTCTCAGTGTCTTGGGTCTGTGTCCTGCAAGCCTCTGTAGGTGAGCACGAGTGCACTGGGACTTTGGTGTGTCTCTAAAATCCTTGTGGGGGCGTGTATCTTTATGTGTATGTTTGTATGTCTGTGTGTGTGAATCTATTTGAGCAGCTGTATATGTATATGTATATGTATATGTAGTGTCTTGGGCTTTCTGGGGTACTCTTATGCTCTCTCTGCAAGCCTGAGGCTTCCTGACAGCAGCCTCTTGGGCCCAGAGCCAAGCTTTCTATCCAGCTGGCAATGCACATTCCTGCCCCTGAGCCTTCAGGTAAACTGCCTTTAGCAAACGGCAATGGAGGCCAACAAGCAGGGTCACTAAAGCAAGCCCAGACCCAGCTGAGAGACTTGAAGAGACTCTCCAAGGCTTGCTAGCAGGCAGCAAGAAACAATAATGTCTTCAGATTAGCCCCCTTCCCCAAGTGCCATCTCCCTCAGTGACAACAGGAACCATGAACTGCAAAGGTATGAAGGAGGAGCCACTGCCAGGGAGGACTTCCTGGGGAAGGCTCCTCCTAGGCTGCCTGAGCAGGAATCAGTGTGGGGCCTAGGAAGGAGAGGAGGAGGGAGGGAAAGGAGGTTGTAGTTGATACTGCCTCAGGGAGGCAGGCCCCTTTTCTCCTCCCCAGCCACATCCTCTGCATTAGAAAATGTGAACACTGTGAAAAGGTAGGATAGTGAGGGTGAGCCCAGAGCTAGGCCTCAGCCAGCCCGGGGAATAGGTGGGGGGGAAAGACCAGGGATCCAGAACGGGGACAAGCATCACAAGCAGGGGCTATGGTATAGACAGTGACAGAGCCACCAAGAGGTTCCTTGGGAGAGGAGGCTACAGAGGGCTGTAGAAGAGCAAAAGCTGACCCGAGCAAAGCCAAGTGTCCATCATGGTTGAGACCCAGTACCCAGGTGTCTGGTAAACACCTCTGTCTCAGGCTCACCTAGGGAAGGCAGTGGTGCCAAGATCTCTGCAGACCAGCCCCCAGTAAAAAGAACTGAGAAAGTACCTGGCACTCCAGGCACATGGGTGGACCACAGAAAGAGATGGGTGAGAGGGGCTCGGGGACCCCAGCCTTTGCAGCTACCAATGGTCTTCTCCCACAGATCATGCTTGGGCCTGGCCTGGGCCTGCTGTGAGGGATTTAGGGTATCTCCATAGACAGGATCACATGCAGCCCTTTGTCCAGTCAGCAGATGTGGGCCCAGCAGAGAAGGAAATGCCTTCCCCACACCCCCACCCCCACCCCAGCTAGTAGAAGGCTGGGCCCTAGCCAGAAAGAGTGACTAGCAAGGAGAACAGCGGGCCGGACAGGATCGATCAGGCCCTCCCCTACTGCCTGCCCATTCTCCCCTCTCCCACCAGGATGTTTTCGCATCACCCTGAGGTATATCTGAATGTTTGATTCAATATATAGCATCTCCTTTTTGCTGATTGGCATGTCTGCTTTAGGAGCAACCGGAAGAACTAAAGCATGCAGAATTTGCATAGTTAAGCTGGGTGTGGTACCACACACTGGTAAACCCCAGCAGTCAAAAGGCAGAGGCAGAGTTGCAGCTAGTCTAGACTACCTAGGGAGTTCCACAAGAGCCTGGGCTCCAAAGGGAGAGCCTGTTTCAAAAAGGAGGTGGGGGTGGGATTTAAACGCTTAACATTAAAAACAACAACCATCTTCTCCTTTATGTGAATATTGGACTAGAGATAAAATGGAAGTCAACTCCATACTGACAGGCATAAACTGCTCTTATCATTATGTGCTGCCATCCGGCTAGGGGTAGGGGCCTGTGCTGCTCACGTGGATGTCTGGTGTCCTCCATAACCCCCTGCACCTGTCTGCTGCTCCTACTTGCTCCAGGTAGAACTTAGAGGACAGGGCCAGGGAACATACTCCTGCTGAGCTCAGCCTTCCACCAGCAAGCTCTGTCTCAGGGAATATCTCCCTATGGATTTTCTGAAAAGGCCCACCATTGGCTCTGGAGTACTTCTTTATGTTCTAAAGCCTGATCTTTGTGCATTTGCGTCTGGACATCCTGGATACCCAGATTGACACAGCATCTACTAAATAAGGTTGTGTGTGGTGGGAAGAAGGGACTTCTTCGGAAATGGAGGCCTGGTGGTGCCCTGTAAGGTAGGGGTGAGGGGTGGACTCTAGCCGTGTCTGGACCATGTATGTCCCAGTGTGGACACCTTGAGCAAACAGCAGGCAGGCCTGATCGCGTGCAGCCAGGGGTTGGTGGGATGGCTGCCTCCTCTATTCCTAAGACCTGCTGCAGTCTGAGCAGGCTTTCATGGCCGTCCTCATTATTTTGTGATACAATAAACATTAGACCTGAAAGCTAGTGAACAATAGATTTTTTTTTAGATTTATTTTTGTTATTTTAATTATGTGTATGTGTGTTTATGGGTACTAAGCATGTGAATGTAAGTGCCCATGTGAGTCAGAGGCGTCAGACGCCCCTGGAGCTGGGGTTACAGGCACCTGTTGTGAATGCTGGGAATTGAAGTCAGGTCCTCAGGAAGAACAGAATGTGCTCTTGGCCATTGAACCATCTCTCCAGCCCCTAGAACATTTTTTTTTTCACTCTAACCTGGGAAGTTTATAGTTGAGCCTCAGCTGACCTGGTAGTGTAGGTATGAAGGAAGAGCCACTGCCAGGGAGGACTTCCTGGGGGAGGCTCCTCCTAGGAGGCCTGAGGAGGAATCAGTGTGGGGCCTAGGGAGGAGGGAAGGAAGGAGGGAGAGGAGTTGCAGAAGATACTGCCTCAGGGAGACAGGTCTTCTCTTTCTCACCAGAAGTTTGGTGAGGCTGCTGTTGGTTCCAAAGGACAGGGTCTCCCTGGGTCCTCATGCAGGAGGACAGTAAGGACCCCTCCAGGCCTTCTGGAGACGCAGAACCTGAAGACCTGACCACTTCTAAAGTAAACCTCCCAACACGGGCATCTTGGGGGTTAAGTTGTAAATGAATTTAGAGGATGCCATTAGTCAGTCTGCAGCAGACACCAGGAGGGTTCATTTCCTGGGTTCTCCAAGCTCAGGATTTAGCCAAACACTAGTCCAGAGAGCACTGCAGAGCTCCTTAGGAGGGAAGACCCAGTAAGGCACAACAGCAAAGCCAGCCAGACTTCAGGGATCCACTGAGAGAGACTTCCCGGGCGCTGGAGCATCTATTTACTCAGCCAGTGACATCCAGCAGTTGCTGAACGTGGCCTGGGCGGGAGACTCCATGGCACTCAAGTCAAAAGCACAGGGACATTACAATGTACCAGTCAGCAGGACAGAAATTTAGGTTGGACCTATAACCTCAACTCCCCTTATCCTTATACCAGACTCCTCCTGTTGGGAGACATCGTGCCTTAATGGGTAATAGTCTCTGTGTAGTGCTGGGACTCTATGTGTGCAGCTAGCTCGCTCATCTCAGTATCAATTCTGCCTGGAGCCACACAGGAAATGCCAGGCCTCTTCCTGGAGCCCGGGGCACCCTTCAGTGTATCAATTTACTCATTGCCGTGACAGAAATTACTGTCTTAAATTCCTCCAGCACTTAGGAAGGGAGGAAGTGTTTATTTCAGTTACAGTCTGAAGGATACGGCCCATCCTGGCCAAGATGTAAGGGCAGCAGGAGGCCACTGGTCACGTTGCATCCACAGATGAGAAACAGACTCCTGCAAGAGTGCTCAGCTCACTGTCCCCTTTTCCTGTAGGGTAGAACTCCAGCCCACCGAATGGTTTTGCCTAACCGTAAAGGTGGGGCTCCTCACCTCAGTTGACATAACCTAAACCATTCCTTACAGTCATGCTCAGAGGCAGACCTAATCTAGATAATCTCTCACAGGTGTTTCTAGAGGATGGTCTCCCCACAGGATTCTCAATCTCGTCAAGTTAACCATTTCGGTCAGTGGTGGCAGCCATGAAGCACCCTGTTCCCAGAAGCGCAGGCCCAAGTGGGTCCTCAGCAATGCTGGCCCTTCCTTGGCTCTCCTTTTGTTGCTCTGTTCTCATTATAAAACTAGTTGCTGTTCTTTGTAAACTTCCAAGAAACAGAAGAATGGAGCTGAAGAGATGGCTCGACACTTAACAGCACTTCCTGCTCTTGCAGAGGACCTGAGCTTAGTTCCCAGCCCCATGTTGAGTGGCTGTCCTAGTTACGGTGGTGGTGGTGGGTTTTTTTTTTTTTTTGGTTTTTCGAGACAGTTTCTCTGTGTAGCTCTGGCTGTCCTGGAACTCACTCTGTAGACCAGGCTGGCCTCTGGCCTCGAACTCAGAAATCCGCCTGCCTCTGCCTCCCAAGTGCTGGGATTAAAGGCGTGTGCCACCACCGCCTGGCTTCTAGTTACAGTTTCATTTCTGTGAGAACACCATGACCAAGGCAACTCTTACAAGGACAACATTTAATTAGGGCTGGTTACACGTTCAGAGGTTCAATCCATTATCAAGGCAGGAGCATGGCAGCATACAGGCACGTATGCGGCTGGAGGAGCTGAGTGTTCTGCATCTTTATCCAAAGGCAGACAGGAGAAGACTTCCAGGCAGCTAGAAGGAGTCTTTTAAAGCCCACGACTACAGGGACACACCTACACCAACAAGGCCACACACCTTCTAACAGTGCCACTCCCTGGGCCAAGCATATACAAACCATCACAGTGGCTAACAGCCACCTGTAACTCAGCTCCAGGGATCTAATCTAACACACACACACACACACACACACACACACACACAAATAAATAAAAATAAATCCTTCTTTTAAAAAAGAAAGAAACATAAGGAAACATTCTAGAAGAAAAGTAAAATTGCCTACATTCAACTCACTAGAGATTAAACCAATTAACCACCTTGACATATTTCTTTTGGGGACACATAGGTGTGTGTGTGTGTGTGTGTGTGTGCAAAGGCAGATGTAACAAATCTGAATACAACATCATTTTACTTCAAGCATTGAGGTTTGTTTACACAAACAGGACTGTTTAGGCCGACTCTTACTAAGTAGCCCCAGTTGGCCATTCGGTTATTTTGTACTGAGTCACCCACCGCTGACACACCCTGCTGGAATGTGTCCCTCAGAGAGGGTTTCTAGGTACTTCCTGGCTCCAGGTGAAGTCATTTCTAAGGTTCCAGTGTAAAGTAGCTCATGGTCGGTTAGGAAACAAAGATGCTCTGGAAAGACCCTTGCAGGGAACGTTCTATGCAAAGCACAAAGGAAACGGCAGACGTGGTGTTGCAATGAGAGCCATGACATTTCCCTTCCTCTTCTAGAACATTAAGAGTGACATACGCTCAGTGGGAAAATCACAGTGAAATGTCAGTTAAGTAAAAATGATTTCCCTGATCCTCCCACGCCCAGTGGTTGTCCTTTTAAGCCTTGCCACTCCCCCTCCTTCTTTCTCTTTCAGGAGCAGGGAGCAGAGTGGAGTCTTCAATCTTCCTTACTTAGTGACCACCAGGTGTTGGCACTTGATTTGAGTTCCCCTGAGGCCTTTGGCCCATTGCAAAAGAGGTGTGAAGAAGTTTAAGGAGCCAACTGTCACTCGTTGGTAACTCCCTCTCAATCTGCTCTATTCCCAAATGCCACACGGGATGCATCTTCCCACAGTAGCTGATGCTTACCCCGGGTCCTTTTGAGTGACCCCTGGCATTCCACTGTGTGGGTGCAGAGAGTTACATAATCTGACTTCCATAGCTGGAAATTTAAACAGCTTTCATATATGACTATTGTAAGTAATCCCTTCTTAAAGAGGTCTCCTGGTGAACAGTTTATACCAGCCTGTGGCTCTTTTCTTGGACAACCTCTCATCCAGGGGGTTTCAGGTTACAGGGACACAGGGGCCAGGCTTTGAAAGAATTTGCCTCTGCTTCTTATGCAGACCAGCCCTGCTTCTGCCCAGGGCAGGATGTGCATAAGTGTGTATGTGCACCACAAATGGTCACATATATGTGTGTACCAAGCTATTGACACTCCAGGAAGTCAGTCCTGAGAAACATCCGGGAGACACACTAATGAAAGGTAAAGAGAGACAGGCAGTGGTGGTGCACACCTTTAATCCCAGCACTCTGAAGGTAGAGACAAGCAGATTGCTATGAGTTCAAAGACAGCCTGGTCTATAGAACTAGTTCCAGAATAAAAAAAAAAAAAAGTAGAGATGGCAGGACTAGATGGGGAAGGGCTCAGACCACCATGAGGGTCTGACGGCAGGACAGCCGATAGGAGAAGAGGTTCAGGGGAAGGGCACATGTGCAACTGTATGGTCAAGTGGGACATGCCCAGTCCAGGTCAGAGCCTGATAGAAACAGTGTAGCCTCAGTTCAATGTCACTGGATGCTGATGCTCTCAGGATAGTAGCTGACAAGACAGTGGCAGATGAAAGATGAGTTCTGTTTGAAAGGAGGCTGTACATCAGTCTATCTATGTAAGGCTTGGTTAAGTACCTTAGTGTGCAAGTCTGTGGCTACTCAGGAGATAAGCCCTAGTGTTTACTGAGCCATTTGACTGTCTCCTTCTACCCTGTCCATTCAAAAACAAAAACAAAAAAAACCCTGATGCTTACATTTCCTTATTTATTTATAGGATGCCTTTGTATATTTATTCTACTTTGGGATAAAATTATTTATTTTAGGAAGCTTAGAGGTATATGGTGATTAGACTAACTCAGGCCTTGGGATCAGCTGCCAGGACAGCTTAGTAACTTTTGAGCCACTTTGACCCCTAGGGCCTCAGATTTCTTTATTGCTTATTTGGGTATTAGCTTGACCAGGCATCAGGAATCAAAAAGGAAGCTGGTATCCTCTGATTGTAGGTGACAGCGAGGTCTGCAGGCATGATCATCAGAAACCAGTTGTGAGCTTTACAGTTTCGAGTGCATCTTAGAGGTTTCAAGCAAACAATTCAGACCGCATGGCCACTCCTAGAACTCAACCAGTGCCTTAAAAATGGGCAAAGTACTTGAGTAGACATTCATGCTATGGGAAAGTGCTGTCTAGTCCACCCACCGCAACTTCCTAGTGGTCCCGAGAGCACTTTGGGGCCCAAAGAACTGGGAAGACCAGTCAGGGTTATGAGTCTCATGGCTCAGACAGTAGTGAGGGAAGTCAGAGCACACTTCAGTGGGGCTCCTTAGCTTACACTGGTCCTGAGTCCACACTCTGCTTGGTGGGCTCTTTTAGGAGCACATCGATTTTTATTCATTCGTCCTCATCCTGTGGTGATGTCTTAGGTAAGTTTTTACTGCTGTAGACAAGCATCATGACTGAGGCAACTTTTATAAAGACAACATGTAATCGGGGCTGGCTTACAGGTTCAGAGGTTCAGTCCATTACCATCAAGGTAAGAACATGGCAGCATCCAAGCAGGCATGGTGCGGTAGGAGCTGAGAGTTCTACATCTTCATCTGAAGGCTGCTATCAGAAGACTGACTTCCAGGTAGCTAGGATGAGGATCTTATAGCCCACAGCCACAGTGACACACCTGCTCCAACAAGGCCACCCCTACTCCAACAAGGCCACACCTTCAAATAGTGCCACTCCCTGGGCCAAGCATATACAAACCATCAAAGATGGTAACACAAAGGATACCCATGGGCTCTTGCTCTTTGGGGACAATGGAATAGGAAGTATGCATTCTTACTCTACCCATTTGCAGGTCACAGTAACATGGAAGGGGCAAGGAGGCTTCCAGCTGGATCCCAGTCTGTAAATTCTGTTCCTCTAAAAACCCCTGACTTATATACCACCCCTAGTCCCACATAGTGAGCTGACATGGGATCCATCCAGAGAAAACTCGGGGCTGCTCCTCCCAGCCTCTCCCATACAAAGTGAACTGCAGAGACTTCGGCACTGTTCACACTGTTGTTAAAGTGAGTGAGCTCAAGGTCTAGGACAAGCTCTTCCCCCGCAATGGCCCTGAGAGGCTGTGATCAGCAAACGAGCACCACAGCCAAGACTGCCTCCTCCCAAACAGGCTCCTCCATGCCTGTCCAGTTGTTGTGGCCTTGATGGGGTAAGGCTATCATCAACAGTACAGGGATGGCTCTGCTGAGTCCTGCAATGCTGCTCTCCCTGGCAGGTGGCACAGTCAAACACCCACCATAATCTCTGATTGCTGAAGAGCCCATTGGATGGTTCAGGGGTGGGAGCAGAAATGGGGACTTGCTCTGCCTGACCACCACTCTCTTCTTGACAAGAGGTGCCAGAAGAATACCGTCTGGCTTGTGTGCTTGGAACACTTGATTCCCAGCTAATGGTGCTATTTTGGGAAGTTCTACAAACTTTAGTAGGTAGACCTAGTCGGGGGACACAGGTTATTGGGGGCTGTGCCTTTGAAATTATAGCTGGCCTCTGGTCCTTTTCCCATTCTTTGTTTCATGTCTGCCTTGAGGTAAACAACCTGCTCCTAGACACACACTCCTACCACCACAATGGCCTGCCCACGTGCACGGGGCTGAATGAACCTTGAGAAACCACATTCCAGATGAAGGTTTTCCTCCTTTAACTCATTCCTTTAGATACTTTGGTCACAGGTGTAGAGGGAATATCTTGTGCATTGTTTGGATGCATCACCTGTCAATTAAAAAGCCTATAACCTATGGCTTAGGTAGGAAAAAGAGGTGAGACATCCAGGAGGAAAAGGAATTCTGGGAGAGAGGTGAAAATGTCGTCAAAAAAGGGTGACGAGATGGACGCATCATACCTGAGCACAGGTCCCAGCCACGTGGCAGAATGCAGGCTAAAATACTTGGGTTATATTAGTTATGATCTAGTCAGAGTAAAGCCTAGCTATATATATGGCCAAGGTATTTTTTAAATATATTTTGAGTCTGAGTCTTATTTCTGGGAGCATGGGGCTTGGAGGAAGAAGCAGGTTTAACTACAGCACACGATGATACAGGAGTAACTGCTACAGGTCTGGATGCTGTACCTGCCCTTCTGTAGGATCCATGCTTGCTGTCTCCTCTGGAAGCCTCTATGCTCCATGTATCCTGCTAAGGCATAGCTCTTTGCTCTCTAGACTCCTCCTCATCCTCTGCCATCTTCACCCTGCATGTTCCTCATACTGGCTGCCAAGCGATGCTCAATGCTAGCTCCATCTCCAAGTGAGCATCTGTACCAGGTACCCTTGTGAGCCCCAGAGACATCCTATCCCTGGAGGATCCTTCAGGCTAGGATACAGTGAAAACAGCAAGTGATAGGGTCTCGGGAATAGCCCAGGGTGTTGCCCTGCCAGTCTGTGAGTGCTGAAAGGAAAGAAAGTTTTATGATCTAATATTAATTTTTCCACACACACAAAAAAAAGCCAAAACATGCCAGCTAGTATTTGGTCACTGTGACAAAACCCAGGAGACAATAAAGGAAGGAAAGGTTTACTCTGGCTCACGGTTTCAGGAGCTCCAGTTCACGGTGGGTTAGCTCTGCAGCTTTGTCAGCTGAGAACATCATGGCTAGTGTGTGTGGCAGAGACCCCTGCTTACTATATGGGTGCCACGAAACCGAGAGCGAGACGAAGGGACTAGGGTACTAGTAGCTCCTTTAAAGGCATGGTCCTCTGCTCTCTGTCCAGTCGATCCCTTCTCCTAAAGACTCCAGCATCTCATTGGAGCACCAAGCTGAGGACCAAGCCTTCACCACACAGTCGCTGGGGAGGCAGTTAAGGCGCAAGCTGCAGTAGTATGAGACTTCAAATAGCACAGAAAGTTAAGGGGAGAGCTGTTGAGATCCCCCAGGCCCTCAGTGCAGCAGCGTCTACCTCTGAGCACCACACGCTCGGCTACAGAGCCGTGGAGCCTGACCATGTATTCACTCTGTGATTCCAGTTCTGTTATCTATAGGTACTCCACTTTATCTTTGAGTTTTGTTTTATTTTGGAGAGAGGGCTTTTCTGTGTAGTCCTGGCTATGCTGGGACTCTCTCTATAGATCAGGCTGGCTTCAAACTCAGAGATATGAGTTTGAAGATATGCATCTGTCTCTTCTTCCCAAGTGCTGGAATTAAAGGTATGTGCCACCACTGCCGGGCTTGGGCACTCCACTTTAAATGAGATGGGATTCATTTCCATCTCTCTCCCCTACCTGGATTATGTTGTTCCTGCTTCCGATTCACACCTTTGTGGATGGATGTGACTACTGATGCTCTCTAGCCCCAGCGAAACTGAATCAGGAGAATGTCAAGCAGTGGAAGATCAGACAACTAAATCTCAGGGGTCACAAATAGTACGGACAAGTGAATGACAACTAGAAACTGTGACCTACAGGTTGAAAACATTCATTGGAATAAGTTAAAAGGCTACTATTCTGGGCAAATCAGTGTCTGCCTACAGGCCCAGCAGTATGGAGGCTGAGGAAGGAAGAGTATGAATATGAGGCTACCCTAGACTACATGTCAAAAACAATACCAAGGAAATCATCAAATGCTGCTAGAAGCTTAGGGAAGAAGGCAAATTTAAAATGAAATGTAAGCTCCACTCTTCCTTGTTCTGGGTTTCTTTATAAAACCTACTTTCTTATTTAAAAGAGAACCCAAGCTTCTTATACAGCAATCACAAAGCACCAGTGGAAAACGTGTCCTAAGCCACTGTTGATGCCTGGCACATGCAGGCATTATTCTAGTTCACCCTGATCAAGATTTCTCAGGAAAGTTTATGGGCAGAATACATGCATACTCGTGTGTGTGTGTGTGTGTGTGTGTGTGTGTGTGTACATGCATGCACACATGTACTTTTTTATTTTATTTATTTTATGTGTATGAATACACTGTAGCTGTACAGATGTCCATGAATCATCACGTGTGTGGCTGCTGTTGAACTCAGGAGCCAGCCCACTCGCTCCGGCCCTGCTGGCTCCAGCCAGCTCCCTCCGGTGTAATTCACTGCAGCTGTCTTCAGATGCACCAGAAGAGGGTGTCAGATCTCATTACGGGTGGTTGTGAGCCACCATGTGGTTGCTGGGATCCGAACTCAGGACCTTTGGAAGAGCAGTCAGTGCTCTTACCCGCTGAGCCATCTCACCAGCCCCACATGTACATTTTTAACCCAATAGAACTGTTATAACCAAATGTTTCTAGAGATGAGATGCTGAGGCTCTCTTCAGAGATGCCCTTTACTGCTGGCAAGAACAGTGGAGCTGGGGGAGGCAGTGGGGAGAAGGCAGAGCAGAAAGCTGGAGGTCCTTTCTAGGCAAAGGACCTCAGAAAGGGACTGGACTGTATGCTGGAACAGAGCAGCCTGGGACAGGAAGGTCCTTGTCTCTTCCTAAACTGTGGTTGAATGTAAGATAAGATGTTGAAAGAGATAAGGAAGAACCAGAACTATTCTGGGAAGAATCCCAGAAGAGATTTGGGGGATGGTACAAGTCTGCATGGCTGCTCATCCAACAGGGCTGGCATGTTCACTTGCAACTCATTTCTTCATGGTTAGTTTGTTTCTATGGCATTTCTCCACAGTCACAGGCGCTGATCTCAGGTTCACATGGGCACTCAAGGGGAGCCACCAAGGAGAGAGGACCTTATCCTAGTGACACAGATACAGTGGATCAGCTCTCCCAATGAGTTCTTAGCAAAGAGCAGAGCACTGTTAAAAAGACTGTAAAAACTCAGACATTAACAATGGATTTTTATTATAAGCACCCTGTCCTAGTCTCTGTGAAGAGACATCATGACCAAGGCAACTCTTATAAAAGAAAGCATTTAACTGGTGCTGTCTTACAGTTTCAGAGGGCTCATTATCATCATGGTAGGGAGCATGGTGGCAAGCATTGTGCTGATACAGTACCTGAAAACTACACCCTGATCTGCAAGCAGAGAGGGGGGGGAGGGGGAGGGAGAGGGAGAGGGAGAAGGAGAGGGGGAGGGAGAGAGAGAGAGAGAGAAAACATGAGTGAGCAAGTGAGTGAGCTGGCATGGGCTTTTGAAACCTCAAAGCCCATCCTCAGTAAAATAGCTCCTCCAACAAGGCCACACCCATTCCACACTTCCTAATCCTTCTCAAACTGTGTCACTTCCTGGTGACTAAGCAATTGCCCATTTGTTTTTGTTTTTTTGAGATAGTGTCTCATATAGCTCAGGCTGGCCTTGAACTCTCTGTGCATCAAAGGATAACCTTGAACTCTCAATACAGCTACTTTTACCTCTCATTTCTAGTTTTATAGGTATGAGCCACCATACCCAATTTTGTGTAGTGCTGGAGACCTAACCCAGAGCTTTGTGCATACAAGGTCATTGCTCTACTGAGTTACAGCCGCAGCTCTCAAGCACCCCTTTTAATGTTTATTTTTTTTTCTTTAAAACTAAGATATAGGGACCTTAGTGGTGTTAAAACCATAACCAATGGGTCTGATGAGATGACTCAGCGGGTAAGAGCACCAACTGCTCTTCCAAAGGTCCTGAGTTCAAATCCCAACAACCACATGGTGTGACTCAAGCACCCATAATGAGATCTGATGCCCTCTTCTGGTGTGTCTGAAGACAGCTACAGTGTACTTATATATGATAATAAATAAATCTTTAAAAAAAAGAACAAAAAAACAAAAGTTGTTAGCCTCTTTCCTAGGATGTGGCTGCCTTGAGCTGAAAACAAGCAGACAAGCAGGCCCTCTTTGGCAGCCATGGAGACAGCTCTCACTAGATGCCCTGAGTGCTTCACAGGTACCCGAGGAAGCTGCATGACAACCACAGCTGCTTATTGCCAAAGCACATTAGTCCAAAAAGGTAATTTTCTGGTCAAAATGATTCCAAAAAGCTTGTTCTAGACTTTTGCCTATCACAAGCCTCAGTGAACTCTAGAAACCATTTTCCTGGTGGCCCAGCAGTAGGATTGCAACTGGTACAAACATACTATTTAATTTGTATAACATCATGCCCCGCTTTCTGACTAGGCAAGCAAGTTGTTGAGCTTATTGCCCCAGCTGCACCGTCCTATGCTGCCCCCTGTATTGCAACTTTAGATCCTTTGAAAGTTTCTCTAAAGTGGTCTTTTTCTTGTCCACTCTTGATCATTGTCACTAGTAGAATAGGCTGAGCAGGTAACAAAGCAGAGACAGCAGGAAGGGGTGGAGGTGGCAGTTGCATGGCAGTAGAGGTGGCAAGAAGGCTGAAGAGTAGCCTAGGGCAAAGAGTAGAAGTGCTGGATATGACAAAGACTGCAGAGCCTGGAAGTGCCAAGCTGTAGGTACAGGTGCCCCAGGCCACTAGTCACTGTAAGAATAGACTGACTTAACACCCCTGGCCAGGCCAGGAGCTACAACACTAGCAAACGCTATCTGTGGATACTGCTCTCTGGTTATGGGAGCTGTCTTGGTTAGGATTTTACTGCTGTGAACAGACACCATGACTAAAGCAACTCTTTTAAAAAAAAAGATTTATATTTTATGTATATGAGTATACTGTAGCTGTACAGATGTTGTGGGCCATCATATGGTTGCTGAGAATTAAACTCAGGACCTCTGCTTGCTCTGGCCCCACTCCAGAAGAGGGCATCAGATCTCATTACGGATGGTTGTGAGCCACCATGTGGTTACTGGGATTTGAACTCAGGATCTTCGGAAGAGCAGTCAGTGCTCTTAAAGGCTGAGCCATCTCACCAGCCCCAAGGCAACTCTTACAAAGGACATTTGACTGGCTCAGAGGTTTAGTCCATTATCATCAAGACGGGAACATGGCAGCATCCAGGCAGATGTGGGGTTGGTGGAGCTGAGGACCTGTCACCCATAGGCAGACAGGAGAAGACTGGCTAGGGAGCTAGGACAAGGGTCTTAAAGCCCACACTCACAGTGGCACACCTACTTCAACAAGGCCACACCTTCTAATAGTGCCACCCCCTGGGCCAAGCGTATTTAAACCATTACCTTCCACTGGCTGGGCCAAGCGTATTCAAACCACCACAGAAGCCTAGAATGACAACGGCTGCCAAGCACAGGATAGCTAGTGCTTAATACCCAGAATGACAAGCCTCTGGCTTGAGGGCTCTGGCTTCTAAAGCCTGGAGCAGAAGGTCCCCAGCTCTTAGTGTTTGATCTGTATGCCTCTAGCTTTACCATTCTCATCTGAGAGTCTTGGGCACTCAGGGCCTAAGACTGCCAAAACCAGAAGGGGCCTCCTCAATAGATCACAGTTTCCCTCCAGGTACAAGAAAAGGATCCAGCCAGCTACTCAGCAACACAAAAAGTTGCTTGTGTGCTCTGGGCCCAGATACTGCTGGGTATGTGAACTCAGGATCTTCGGAAGAACAGTCAGTACTCTTAACTGCTGAGCCATCTCACCAACTCACGTCTACTCACTGCCATGGAATTGCTTCTTGGATTTCCTTTGCTGCTAAATCTTTTTTGCACAAAAAAATAATTTGCAAGTATCAGCAGCCAGTTAGCTCTTTAATGGAGCTTTAATTTTTAAATGAATATTTATGAGCTGTTAGGAGCCCAGCCGAGAGTCAGTGGTGGAGCTCTGAAGCCTTGAAGTCCCTGAGCTGAGCTTGAGTGGTTAGACCTGGTTATCCTCCAAGAGGCAAGAGAAGCCTGGATCTGTCACAGCTTCCAGGCCCCAAGTTCCCCTAACTCCTCATACCCCATTCCTTGACTCCTGTCCCTCTCCTAGCTAGTCTTCTATCCATATTGCTGTATAGAGACTTGCCCTACACCCTCTCCATTATCAGCACTGCAGAAGGAGTCCTCGAGAGAGAAGGCCATTGCTCACGTCCTCTGTACCTCAAATATCCATGGCTGAGACTTGGGAAGAAGGAGAGTGGTCAAAAGGACCTGAAATGTCCCTCCCTCAGTGGCTGTCAGCATTTCCTAGACACAACGCGTTAGGTGAGTAAACACAGCCACTCCAGGCTCTGTCCATATCCAAGAAGCCCGGGTGATCTCATGAAAGGCTGAGGGGAAGAGGCTGGTCACAGTGTCTTAGAGTCTTCTGGAGCTATTTCATGCAACTATACCAGGAATTGACTTTAAGGCATAGGCTTCCTAGGGCCAGACCTTTTGTTTAGAATACAGTCTTAGTCAGGGTTTCTATTCCTGCACAAACATCATGACCAAGAAGCAAGTTGGGGAGGAAAGGGTTTATTTAGCTTACTTCCACATTGCTGTTTATCACCATAGGAAGTCAGGACTGGAACTCAAGCAGGTCACGAAGCAGGAGCTGATGCAGAGGCCATGGAGGGATGTTCCTTACTGGCTTGCTTCTCCTGGATTGCTCAGCCTGCTCTCTTATAGAACCCAAGACCTCCAGCCCAGGGATGGCACCACCCACAAGGGGCCCTACCCCCTTGATCACTAATTGAGAAAATGCCCCACAGCTGGACCTCATGGAGACACTTCCCCAACTGAAGCTCCCTTCTCTGTGATAACTCCAGCCTGTGTCAAGTTGACACACAAAACCAGCCAGTTCAATGGGGTTCAGGCCTAGGGTGAGGAATTGCAGCCTCAGTTGTTGGGCCACGGATACCCATCCTCTGCAGAAGAGGCATGGGATTCTAGAAACTTCTCTGGAGGGGCTCAAGGTGGAAGCCACTAATTGATGAGCTCATAGCAAATCTAGGCTTTGACTATGGCATCCTAGCTCCCTACCCCCCACTTATGAGCATCAAGCCCTTCCAAACACAGCCCCCTAATACGACCAGCCCAGGGGAAGAAGGACCCTCCTTCTTACTCAGGTAAGGCCCAATCACCCTTGGAACCAGCAGCAATAGAAGGCAGGCCAAGGGTAAGAAAAAATGTGTTCTGCCTCTGTAGATAAAGCAGGGTCAGGGTAAAGGTAGTCAGGGTCCACGCCTGACTAAGTGCAGAGGAGGCCTCAAGCATGGAACATTCTGGAAGAGAAGGGTGGCAAGACAGAGGGAGTGCAATGGGCTGTCAGCTCCCTGCTGACTCACTCTGGGAGAGACAGAGGAAGTGTGGGCAGGGGGAGGAGCTGGCAGAGGAGGAGGAGGAAGAGTAAGGGGAACAGTCAGGAGGGTTGGGGAAGAGGTGGGGAGAGAAAAGAGGAGGAGGGGGACTGGATCCTCCACTCTCCCTTCTGAGCAAGGCCATCCGGGTTGCTCCCCAGGGACTCTGTATAGTTAATAGACAAGGGGTGATGAGGTTCCCTGGGGAGAGGCACACCTGAACTCTGCCCTGAGTAGTGTCCCCTCAGAAGCACAGCCTGGCCTTGGGAGCTCACTGTGGGAATCTTCCAGGTACCTCCTGAAAGATCCACCTGAATTTGGAAGCAAGGACTAGTGAGTCTGACTCTAGCATTTCTTTAGTGGGTTGGTTTTGGGTTTGCCAGAACGACAGGCAGGCTAGGGGCCTAGTTGCACGGGTCCTCCTAGGAGTGTGGGTCTGTTTCCAGGCCTGGAATCCAGGTCCTACCCCATCCTGAGTGGTGGTGGCCAGAGTGGCCTAACATGTAGTCCAGATCCCAAGGCTCAGGGATGACAGATGGGACCACCACAGGGCACTGAGGAACCTGGCTGCCCTCTATCTACCATCTATGTCACAGTGCAGATCCAGGCTTAGGCCTGAGCTCCTGGGTGCCTTGGGCTTGGACTGGATGTAGCCTTACCAGGGGTCACTGGGTTCTACCCCTCTGGCAGCTTTCCCTGTAGGAGATAAGAGAGGCAGAGAGGGCTAAGTATGCATACTCAGCAGCCTTGGTGAGTGGCAGCCCTGCACTCCTCCCATTCCCTCCTTGGCCTCCCCTACCCCCTTTCTCCTCCCTCCCTCTTTCTGAATCAACATTTCCATCTCTTCCCCTGGAAGGCCCAGACATTGGAGGGTTTGTAGGTTCCTGTTCTTACACAAACCTCAGACAAGATACACATTTCCAGTTTCTCTCCAAGGCCAGCACTAGGCCCCACAGCAACCTTCTCTCTGGCTTCCTATACACCAGAGGCCAGAGGCTAGAAGCTGGGTGAAGCTGGATGGTAGGCAGCTGGAAAAGCCGGTTTGGGCCTGTGTGAACAGATGGCCTTAGTCTGGTTTTCAGGAATGTAGCCTGGGGAGGCTACAGTGATTTAGGACCAGTCTTGCTCCCCACACAGGGAAGTTGGGGAGACTCACCTGGCAGTACTCTCCCACCCATTCCCAGGACCCCAGATGGCCTTGGAAGGGCTGCCTCTATAGCTCTTCAGGTTTTAAGAGGGGGTGCAGCCTGAGAAGCCTAATGGTCTGCTCAGGCAGAGGCTGGAAACAAATGGCCAGTCAAAAATCGTGATTAAAATATCATATAAACCGGGCGGTGTTGGCACACGCCTTTAATCCCAGCACTTGGGAGGCAGAGGCAGACGGATTTCTGAGTTTG
>NW_022196904.1:128498692-128536192 GCF_008632895.1 Mastomys coucha
AAAAAAAAAAACAACAACAACAACAAAACAATATAAGCAGCACTGGCTCCCTCTCTAACGGACAGGGTGGGGGTGGTCAAGGGAGGTGGGCATTAGGGAAGCCAGCCCTTAGACACTGGTCTAAAGAGCCCTCAAATACATTAAGGAAAGCTGTAACAGCACTAATTAAAACATTACGTTAGTAAGTAGGGTTTCCAAACAAAAGAAGGATCTCCCCCACCCCTGAGAGAAGCAGAATGAGATCCCCTTCCAACATCCTTCCTCCAGGCTCTGTTCAAGAGGAAAGCACGGCCTGCCTTAGGCTTTGCTGGAGTTCTTCTAGGATTGAGGAGTTTGACTTGGGCTTTTATTATAGATGTTAATAAACTAAAATGTCCATTACTCAAAACTCTAAAAATATATAAAGAAATGCCTTTTTAGTACAGGAAAAAAATGAAACATAGGGCCAGGAAATGGTAGGCTGGTGGCTCTGGAGTGCTTGCTTTGTCTTCTGGGGATCCAGCCTCTTTTTGTTCCCTTAGGGTAAGAGACCCCAGAATGTTAGTGTAGGGAGCCTCATTCCTTTACCTGGGCCCTTCCTAGCATGGTTGTGAGGAACCATCTTCATTCAGAGGGCCAACTACTGAGGCCCCAAATCCATGAGACACGAGAATGCAGATCCTGTGGGCTTTGGAGCAGAGTGGAATCAGGAGGGAGTGGGGGGCAGGGGGAGCAGGTAGGGACTGAACGGTAACCCCAGGAGAACAGAAAGTGCAGAAATACAGCCTCAACACAGACCTGTGCCTGAGAAATGCCTCAGGCTACCACTGCCTCCCATGTGACCTTAGGCTATGCCTATAACATGGACTGTTTTTTTTTTTTAATTCAACTGCACTCTGACGTATAAAATATTCACATTATCCTTCCGCTTAAGTGCATTATTTATGTTACCATCCATGAAATATTCACATCTGACTTTGACTTCCAGTCAGCACGTGTGGGTGACAGGCTGTTCTTTGCAGGGTCTCAGGAGAATGCAGTGCTATAGAGCAGGTATGCTCAGGGAATCTGGGGAGGTGTGGCCCACCTGGAGCTGGGATGCTCTACCCCCCCCAAAGGGGGGGAGCTACAAAGAGAGCAGAGGTATAGTAGGTGTGCTTAACAGAATCTGACCCACATTCACAGGGTACCCAGCTCCTAGAAGGTGACACCCAGGAATATGTTGGGACACAATGAGCCGCAACCCTTTGCAGAAATCCAGGAGCCCCATTGGTCAGCAGCAAGGGAGGGAATGGGACTACAAAACACTGCTTTCTCAGGGTCTCCTGGTGGTGGCTACCCGGCACTGCCTTGACTCTGAGGATGGGGAGGAAGACTCAGTTTAGAGCCCACAAGGCCAATCCCCAGAGGCACACGGGCTGGCTTGCCTAACACAGGACCCTCTGCTGCCCAGTGACCTGACTCTGTAGTCTCTATGTGGTCAGCAGAGCCTGAAGGGGTGGGCACCATCTGCTGGTTTCTTGCCGAGAGTTGAAGACATTTTTGAAGCCTCCTCATGCACCCCTTGTTCACACTTAGCCTGGCTCCCTTATAGCACCAACGACCCTTATACCCAGCTGCCTGTGGTAGCTAGGCATACACCCATCCCCTCTGTATCCCCTCGTACCTAGTGTTTTCTGCTCAGCTGGGATTGAGGGAGGTGAGGAAAATATCAAAGTTCTTAGACAGACAGAGGCCCTAATCCTCAGACCAGCCAGACTGCCAAAGAGAGGCAGAGTCCCTGGTCATGAAGCTCTGGGTAGCCTGGCTTCCAAATTGAGGGCCGCTGGGAAGTCATGTAGCAAGGAGGAGGGGCTAGAGGTTTGAAGGTCCCAACTGACCAGCTTGGTGATAGCAACATGTCCCCTTGACTCCAACAGGCCTGGCCTCCAATGCCCAAGGCTGATTCCTCACCCCTGGCATTGGCTTCCATCTGGCTGGTCTGAGGACTGGGGCCTCCTCCGTCTGTCTAAGCACCTTGATATTTCCTGCACCTCCCCCAATGCCAGCTGAGCAAAACCACTAGGTATGAGGGCAGAATCCCCAGGGAAGATGACAAGTGCTTTCGGTAGACTATGGCAAGTCTACTTGGGACTGAGATTTGGAGTGTGGCAGGGATGACAGGGAGAGCTAGACTCTTAGGCTCTGCTGGACAGAACAACAAACCTGTTCTGCCTTTTTTCCCCCTTCCATGCCCCAGAGTGGTATTAACGCTATCTCTAGGTACAGTCTTAAAACAGCAGAGTCCTGAATAACTCTCAGCTGCTCCCCACCTCAAGAGCACTTCATCTTTTACAACTTCTCAGGGTGGGGCCACAGGCAGGAGGAGGCTGTGCCACCTTGGGTGGTCTTCCCTTAGCCTCTGGCAGGAAGGGACTCAACAGTGCAGTGGCGCCACCTGCCGACACTTCACAGCACTGCATAGATCCAGAGAGGGGAATCCAGGCTCAGGGAGGGGCAGGTCCAAGAGAAAGGAATACAATCACTTCTCAGATTAGATATCTAAGAAAAGTGGGCACTGACAAGGGTGCACACGTATTTGGTTTTTTTAAGACAAGGGAGAGAGGTGTCCTGGATAATCCCAGCGGTAAGGTTCTGGGCAGCCATGGGTGAAATTGGGGAGGACCCAGGTAAAGGGGCCACAGACAAACAGAAGAAGGGACAGCTGTGACCAGTGTTGTGTGGCAAGAACCAGGCAAAGGTCTAAGGTCTGCATATGGATTTGATTTCATGATAAATGTACATAGTTTGGAACTTTGGGGCTGAGTTTAAGAACCCTTCTAAAGCAGAGGTTGCCAACCTCAAAGATTAAGAGACGGCATAGCATCTCAGGGATATGGGCATGGGGTAGAGACACAATGCCAGAGGCCCAATGGATATGGGGCGTTAGATGCTTGGGTCCTGGGTGATGAAGGTGGGTCAATTCTCTAGCCCTGGTTTCCAGGGTACCCCACCAGGATAGTCCAGCAGCTCCATTGTGCTGCAGGTGAGGGCTAGGGAGTGGTAGCAACATGGCTGCCGAGGCTTCCTCGTCTCTCCTTAGCTGTGCAGACTGGCTAGGAGTAGCCTAGCCCAGTTCACACAGTCCTGTGGGGGCACCTCCTCCTGGATGCAGAGTCCCAGAGAACAGTCCCTGTGGGACACAGAACTGGAATGACATAGTCATGAGGGCACAGACATGAGGGACACAGCACACTTGGAGGGAGCAAGGGCAGATGGACTACCTCTGGGGCTGCAGAGCTCGGCGGCTCTGATACCAGGGCATCTGAGGCCAATGCAGTCATCCTGGGGGATGAGGGTGTTTTCAAAGAAGCTGAGTTGTAGCAAACATCTCACACTGATTTCTTGGCACCGGGTGTGCAGGTCCTGGGAGAGGAACGAGGTGACATCTTCATTTCCATAGCAACCCTGATGCTTGGCAGGGTGACAGTGGGGCTCAGAGGTGGCAGGTGCACGTGGATGAGCCACGTGAAGAGCCCAGCCTGCTCAGGCAAATTAGGGTGGCTGTTTTCTGCACCAAGACCCTGTACTAAGGAAGCTATCCAGGACCCAGATCTAGCCCACATTCAACTGGGTCCCAAGGGCTTCCTGACATTTGTTTCAGGGTTCTGTGGCCCTGAGAGCCTATATTAGAGCTAGGGCTGCTGTTATTATGCCTGTTTGTAGCCTTATTCCAACACTCTGGCCCTGGCCTGTTGAGCTACTCAGCTTCTTGGCACATGGGTAGACTGGTCAATGCTTTTCCAGGGCCCTCCCCCTAAGTGATTTATCTGTGGGCATGGGTGGAGACTGATCACCCCCTACCTTGCTTCTTTTGCTTTTAGCTCAAATAAGTAGGTTGGGTCTTCTGCCTGTGCCCAGTGTTAGTAACCCATAGTAGGAAGGTAGGGGTATCCCTGTGACTGAAGGGAAACAGACACATAGTTTGTCCAATATCCAGCCCATCCCACCCTCCCCTCCCCCCCTTTTTAAGACAGGGTCTCACTTTGTAGACCCTGTCTTGGAACTCAGTAGGTAGATCAAGCTAGTCTCAAATTCACAGAGATCCACCTGCCTCTTCTTTTTAAGTGTTAGGGCTAAAGGTGTGTTCTACCACGCCCAGCACAAAAATCTTTGTTTTCCTATAAAAAGAGTTGCCCATGATCATCATTTTTCTTCACAGCAATAGAAACTCTAACTAAGACAACGGTCTACCCTGAATGTGGACAGCCTCATTTCGTGGGCAGGGCCCTGGAATGCATGGAAAGGTGACAGGAAGCTAAGCTCTAGCACCCATGCACGTACATGTGCATGCAGGCACACACGCATGCACACACGCACGCATGCACCTATTGCTGTCTTCTGACTGCAGATGTAAGGAAGCCAGCTCTCTCAAGCTTTTGCTGCTGTGACATTCACAGAATTGATGGGCTATAACCTAGAGTTGTGAATCAAATAAACCCTTGCTCCCACAAGTTGCTTTCGTCGGGCTATCTTATCACCAGAACAGAATGGAAACTGATAGCCTCTAAGGTCAAAGGCCCCTCTCGTGACCAGGGAGCGGATCTGTAAGGTCAGTCCTCACCTTTCACTCCCGACCACAGTACCACGGTCAGGCGTGCTCCCTACAGCCAGATAACAAAAGCATTTCCTGAGGACATGTGTCCTCAGGGGACCCAATGTCTGGGCAATGATAGATTCCTCTTAGCCAAGGGGCTTAGCCAAGCACTCCAGGCTACTGTGTCTGATCTTTAGGGTAGGTCAAGACCATGGTTAGAAGACAGCATTGCTTAGGTTTCAGCAAGGAAGCATGGCCGAGCAGGCAGACACGGCACTGGAGAGGTAGCTTAGAGTTCTATAACTGGATGGGCAGGCAGCAGGAAGAGAGAGCTGGCTTGAACATTAGAAACCTTAAAACTCACCCTCAGTGACATATTGCCTCCAACAAGGCCATACCTACTACAACAAGGCTATTCCTCCAAATAACATCACTCCCTATGGGCCCATGGGGGCCATTTTCATTCAAACCACTAGAGTCTTCCCACCTCAATTAACCCAATCCCCTCCACCAAAAAAAAAAAAAAAAAAAAAACTCTCACAGGCATGCCCATAGGTTAATTTCTTATTAACACTCTCTTCCTAGTTGATGCTACATTGTATCAAGTTGACAACTAACACTAACCATCACACACATGAAAGCTGGATGTGGTACCCAGTAACAAGCAAGATACTGCCCGATGGCTCAGCCGGTAAGAGCACTGGCAGCCCTTCCAAAGGTCCTGAATTCAAATCCCAGCAACCACATGGTGGCTCACAACCACCCATAATGAGATCTGATGCCTTCTTCTGGTGCGTCTGAAGTCAGCTACAGTATAATAATAAATAAATCTTAAAAAAAAAAAAAAAAAAAAAGCCGGGCAGTAGTGGCACATGCCTTTAATCCCAGCACTTGGGAGGCAGAGGCAGGCGGATTTCTGACTCCGAGGACATCTTGGTCTGCAGAGTGAGTTCCAGGACAGCCAGGGCTATACCAAGAAACCTTGTCTCAAAAAAACAAAATAAATAAATAAATAAATAAATGTTGCCCATCTCACACTGAAGGCCTCACTGGTAATCCTGCGGTTGCAGCAGGCATCCCCAGTAGGCCCCAGCTCCAGTTTCTCCCCGAGGCTGTGGCTGACGGACAAGGGTGGGAAGAGGAGCCAGTGTTCTGGAGCCCCTGCAGACAAGGTTTTAGTGGTGGCCTTTTAGCATGGCTAGCCCTTGTCACTTCCCCTTTTATCTGTTCTGGGCCTCTACAGAGGACAACCCCAGGCTATTCATAGAGTCTGAGCAAGTACACTGCATCTCCCCCTCCCCCTGGGGCAGAGGGAACATCCAAACCTGGAAAGAGCCTAATGAGGCCTGTCATGGGTGACAGAAGTCTGCAAGAATGAGCTATACAGACAGCATGAATTAGCTACAAATACAAAGTCTCTAGCTTCAGCTACAGGGAATGATGGAAACTCACACATGGACTTGCCCAGGCAAAGGCTCAGGAAGTAGAGACTCCTTGACACTATGTAGCATGAGCATCCATCCAGTATATGACAGGTCCCTGGGTCAGTCTGTGATTTAGCTAGCCCAGAGGACCCCACTGATAGGCAGCTCAGAACAACACTGCTGGTGAGCAAATGGGGAATGTAGCTCCTATTGTGTCCATGTCCCTGGCTGCCTGTGGGTTGTGGGCATGGGCTGGAGATAAGTGAGGTGAGATTAGAAACACATGGTTGACTTACCATAGATGCCAAGATACTTCTCAGGGGGCATGCCAAGGAACTCCTGAAACGCTTACCCTTCCAGGTAACCCCACCTTAGATACAAGAGCCCAAAGCCAGCAGATGGGGCGGTGGTGATGGTGGAGTGCTCAGAGGAGTAGCTTGAGATGGCAGGTCTAAGTGGCATCATTACACCAAGACAGTCACTCCAGGGATCACAGAGAATGCCCACAGCTCACAGTCATAGTTTAGCCCTGCTGATACCAGCGTTCAGAAAAAGCCCTGCCATCTCGGGCTGCTGCCATGCTCAGCTCTGCCAGCAGAGGGCACCCAACACTTACGTGAGCAGTTCCAGAATACCTGGCGCTCTAAGGAAACTGCCCAGAACCAGCAGCACACAGTGCAACTCTAAAAAGCCCCTCTGGCAGAAAGCCCGCAGAAACTCATGACTGGTACTCCGAACTTTACAGTGAGTGAAATGTATGCATGACCTGGGATAACCCCAGAAACTTCCTCCGAGACATTTCTCACCTGAGGGCAGGTGCTTCTGTATTCACGTAACTGAATGAGCTAAGTGTTGGGTTCCAACACTCTTTCAGACAGTCCTGGAATTGACAGGCTGTGTGTGCTCTTTACACCAGCTTGGTTTGGCTTAAGAGTGGTGCAGCTGGAAAGCTATGTCCCATTGTCCTTGGTTCCCTTGCTGTTGTCCATGTGACCACAAACAGAACTGTCTGATCTCAGAAACACATAGTGACTGATGACACAGGCTGGCAATGTTCAGCCAGCTTAGTGCTTCTCTGCTCCTGTCTGTCTGTCTGTCTGTCTGTCTGTCTGTCTGTCTGTCTGTCTGTCTGTCTATCTATCTATTCCTTTGGGGGTTTTGTTGTTTTATTGTTTTTATTTTCTTGTGGGAGTCCATTTTCTCCTCCTATCATGTGGGTCCCAACGATCTAACTCAGGTTGCCAGGTTTAGCAGCAAATAGCTTTACCCTCTGAGGCATCTCACCAGTCCCTGCCCCTCCTCTTGCATAGAGTCTTTAGAAGTGAAAGCGATCAGTAGCTGGGCGGTGGTGGCACACATCCTTAATCTCAGTATTCTGGAGGCAGAGGCGGAGACAGGCAGATCTCTTGAGTTCAAAGCCAGCTATAGATCCACTTCCAGGACAGCCAGGGTTATACATAGAGAAACCATGTCTCAAACAAAACAAAACAAAACAAAAAGTGAGAGTGAATGTCCTCAGGTCCTTCCAGGTGGCATTAGAGCTCACTTGGAGAAGTGAGAGCTGCGAGAGTGAATGTCCTCAGGTCCTTCCAGGTGGCATTAGAGCTCACTTGGAGAAGTGAGAGCTGCATACTTTGGGACAGGCTTTATGTCTCCTTGCAATACCCTTGTAGAGGCCTCCCAAGAGATGCAAGGCTAACTTTTGATGCAGATGCCTTTGCTCCTGGCTGGCTGGACTGTGGATCTGAGTGAGCTCTACCTTCCCTGGGGCCAGTGAGCAGCACTTGACAACAGCTGCAGCCCTGTTGGGTCTCCCTCTTTGAAACTGGGGGCTACCTAAGAGTACTAAGAGGAATAATGGCTCCTAGAGCCCTGACCCCCAGTACTTGAGAGATTCTGCCTGGCCCTAAACATAGGGGGTTCCATGTATCTCTCCATGATCCACAGATAGGAAGTACAGCTGTTTTACTGAATGTCCAGTGACACCAGGGTCTTGGTCCATACTACAGGCTAATTCAGCACTCAGCTTCTTCTCTTTATCTTCTTTATTCTTCTTGTCCCACAGGCTAATGTTTCTCCATTTCTGGTCCCCATTTCTGATTAGCTCTCTTGTCTCTCTTCTTCCTTCCTGGTGGCAGCCATGCCTTCTCCCCTTTCCAGTCTCCCCGGTTACCTCAATCTCCAGCAATTGTTTTACTGATTGTGAGAATGCTAAAAGATAACAGGTAAATGGATGGATGAGTAGATGGATGAATGGATGGGTGGGCAGATGGATAGACAGTAGGAGAGGTGATGGATGGATGGGTGCATGGGTGGATGTATATATGGAATACATGTATGAGTGAATGGATATGGATGGTTGGGTAGATGGATGGATGGTTGGAGCATCTCATATCAAACTGGCTTCTAGACTCTTGTGGCAATGCATGTGGGCAGAGTGTACCTTTAGGCCTTGGGGCTTCAAAAACTCTGAATCTCCTTCCTTCTTTTGCTGTAGGAAGTCTTGCATGACCCTGCCTCCTGACCCCTGCTCAGTTATAGCTGTCTCACACAGGTCAGCCTGCTGCCCTGCTCTCCACAGCCTGGTCCTTGAGTGTATACATCTCATGCGTTCTGTAGGATAGGTGAAATCGGGTTACTTAGCTCTTTCTAGAGGGATGGGGAGGCAGCTTCCTAAACCAGGACAGATGGCGGTGCTTCTCCGGGGAGAGCTCAGAATTAGGTTCATTAGGTTGTTTCTAAATTAGTCAGAGCATGATTGAGCTCCATGGGCCTCAGGAGTCATGTTCTAGTGTGGAGACCTGGTAGGAGATCCAAAGATTCTCAGAAGGCTGGGATGTGGGTATGTGTGCTCCCCAAATAAGGAAATAATAGTGGAAAGGCTGTGGGACAAAACAGAGCTGATGGAGCAGGATTAGGTTTCAGCCAGAGAAGGACCAACAAAGGAGAAAAAAAGACTCAGGAGAAAGGGAAAGAGAGGGGGTGATGGGACACCTGTGCATGTGGGGAAGCCAGGTGCACACAGGAAAGTGGATACCTGTGTAGTCAGGAGAATAGGCGCCTGTACAGGTGGAGTGATAGGCACCTGTGCAGGTAGGGTGATGGGCACCTGTGCAGGTGGGGTGATGGGCATCTGTGCAGGTGGGGTGATGGGCACCTGTGCAGGTAGGGTGATGGGCACCTGTGCAGGTGGGGTGATGGGCACCTGTGCAGGTAGGGTGATGGGCACCTGTACAGGTGGAGTGATAGGCACCTGTGCAGGTGGGGTGATGGGCACCTGTGCAGGTAGGGTGATGGGCACCTGTGCAGGTGGGGAGATGGGCATCTGTGCAGGTAGGGTGATGGGCACCTATGCAGGTGGGGTGATGGGCACCTGTGCGGGTGGGGTGATGGGCATCTGTGCAGGTGGGGTGATGGGCACCTATGCAGGTAGGGTGATGGGCATCTGTGCAGGTGGGGTGATGGGCACCTATGCAGGTGGGGTGATGGGCATCTGTGCAGGTGGGGTGATGGGCACCTATGCAGGTGGGGTGATGGGCACCTGTGCAGGTGGGGTGATGGGCACCTGTGCAGGTGGGGAGATGGGCATCTGTGCAGGTGGGGAGATAGGCACTTGTGCAGGTGGGGTGATGGGCACTTGTGCAGGTGGGGTGATGGGCACCTGTGCAGGTGGGGTGATGGGCACCTGTGCAGGTGGGGTGATGGGCATCTGTGCAGGTGGGGCGAAAGGCACTTGTGCAGGTGGGGTGATGGGCACCTGTGCAGGTAGATGGGCACCTGTGCAGATGTATGTAGGCAGGGAACCTGGGCACTTGTGTAGACAGGAGGGTGTTGTAGAATGCTATCCTCTGAGCAAAACAGCCACTACATTCATCATGTGTTTCCTTGCTTACAAGAGACTGTCACAACTCTACTAGTTGATTCCCGATACTTCCTTATGGAAGGAGGATATGGGGAGGGTGAGTGGACCCTTACCTGAGACTCCATTCTCCTCCTAGCCTAATAGCTGGGAGGTGGAGATCAGACAGGCTGGAGAAGGCTATCCAAAAGGGCCTTTCTCTCTGTGGCTAAGGGGAAGTTATCATTTATGCTGGGGTCTGATTTTCTAGTGCAGCTCTTTATAGCCATCTACACCCTGGACAGTAATCCCTCATCCCTACTTTCAAGTAATCACAATAAACTGATTGGTTCCCCAGGGTGAGCTTTGGTTTGTCATTGGGACCTTATGAAGAGAAGGCTGATGTTACATCTCTCCAGGGAAGGGACTGGAGAGATGTAACAAAACAGGGGAGTAGCTCTCACTAAATACCTCCTTGTGTCTGGGAGCAGGCTGGGTCTCCAGGATGCAGCAGCATTACATGACATAAGCAATTGATGGGGTTCCTCCTACCAATGGTAAACATTCAGAGTGACCACTGGCACTTAAGGGGACATCGAGATGGCTCAGCGGTTAAGAGCACCAACTACTCTTCCAAAGGTCCTGAGTTCAAATTCCAGCAACTACATGGTGGCTCACAACCATCCGTAATGAGATCTGATGCCCTCTTCTGGGGTGTCTGAAGACAGCTACAGTGTACTTACATTTAATAAATAAATAAATCTTAAAAAAAAAAAAAAGGTCTGGGAAATAGCTTACTGCCCTCATGAGGATAGGCATTGGCACCCTTGGGTGGACACTAGAATTCATGGGCAAAGTCTGGACTATTACTTGCCCTAGGACCAGGGTAAGCTGAGCAGGCAGTATCATGAGTCAGCACTGTCCAGGGCTCCTGCTGGGGCCCATGGCTCAGGAAGCATCCTAATGGAAAGAAGGCCGCCATGCACCCGAATGGAAGGCCACTATGTGTAACAACCCATGACTCTTTGCCCTCCTTTTGTGTTAGACCTACTCGGGGAAGCATGTTAGACACACAGTATTCCACAGGGGAAGGAAACTGCTCCTTTCCCTTGGTCTCAACTTCTCCCCTCCCTACTTTGTTTTCACTAGGAAAGGGGTCTGGGAAAAGACAGTGGGACTGGGAACATCTAGAGGCCTGGGTGGAGATGGGGTACAAGCATCCCCTGGATGTACCAGAAAACTAGACAGCCAGAACTCTTCAGGAGGACGTCCTGACAGTAAGAGAGTGTTACAGCCTGGATGGTGTCCTGCTCCTAGGAAGCTGCTGTGCCTTTGGGAGGATATCCTAGCCCTGGGAGACATCTTATCCCTGAGAGAATATTCTGGTCCTGTGGAAGATATCCTCATCTTGGGAAGGTGTCCTCTCCCTGGGAGGGTGTGCCATCCTTAAAGAAGATGCCCTGGCCCTGGGAGGGTTCTAAATACTGACACTGCTAGTATTTTGTTGTTGCTGCTGTTATTTGCCTAGCTACTTTTGAGGCTTTTCCCTGACAGCTGTGGGGTTATCAAGAATGTCCAGGACATATTCCAGTGGTAGGCAGTGGGACAAGTAGTGGTCACTAGCCCCCTTCTTAGTAGTAGGCAGAAAGAACTGCGGGGGCTACTAATCCTGGACCTCTCATGCCTGATGGCCTGAAGCTAAGTGCTGTCAAAGGCACATCACCCAGGACCTATCCCTTCAGCAAACGAGCCAGCATTCCCTCCCTGGTCACGAGTTTGGTAGCTCTGTGCTTCAGTCTGTCTTGTCCCCCGGTCACGAGTTTGGTAGCCCTGTGCTTCAGTCTGTCTTGTCCCCCTTATCTCCTTCCTGTGCTTCAGTCTGTCTTGTCCCCCTGGTCACGAGTTTGGTAGCCCTGTGCTTCAGTCTGTCTTGTCCCCCTTATCTCCTTCCTGTGCTTCAGTCTATCTTGTCCCCCTTATCTCCTTCCTTTTGCTCATCTTCCCAGCCTTGGCTGTAGAGGGGATTTGTTGACTGTCTCTTCCCCCAACACTCTTCTCCTGCTTACGTAACAAATTTTGAGTCCTGTGGGCTATGCACCATAGTGTGTGGGGGTGGGAGTGGGGGGTGAGGACACCCAGGTATCTTATCTTTAAAGTCCAGAGTGGGGCTGTGGGCATTTGCTAGTGGGTGGGCATAATCTGGAGAGCCTGGTCTGCACGCTGGTGCTTCTAGAGTCCTTTATAGTCCTGGGGACACTCCAGCTCCATAGCCTACCTCTGTTGGAACAAGTGCACAGTGTCTCCTTCAGGGCAGTTCATATTGTCCCCATACCCCCAGAGGTCTGTGAGACAACAGCCTATCAGAGAGGTATCACCTTTTTTTTTTTTTTTTTTTAGGTGTGAGAGGCCCAGGAGCAGGCTTAATAGGGCTGACATGGACCTGATAGGTCTGGCATTGTCCATGTTTAGAAAAATGACACTCCTGATACCCCTGCATCCTCCTGGAGGCCTCCAGAGAGCCACACTGGGGCTGCCCAGCCCTGCCTACGTATTTGGAAGGGCTGTTGCAGCCCCAGCCAACTCCTCATGTTCTCTGGCTGACTTGAAAGCCAGCATGTTCTTCCAAGCCTGGAAACTCCCAGAAAGAGGGAAGCTGGCCTCACTGTACGGAACAGAGCCATCTTGAGGTTGGCCCAGAAATGGCCCTTGTCCTCCAGCAAAGGCCCAAAGAAACTCAACACTGTCTACTCTGCCTGAAGGGTGTGGGAACAACCAGTCATAGGCAAGCAGAACCAGGGAACACACACAAGTGGGTCTGGGACAGGCCTGTGACAAACCAGCTAGAGGAACTTTTAATTTGTGAGTTAATCCAGACCGTTAGGTCAACGCTACTGGGGATGAAAAGGGAAACTAAGCCCCATAGTCTAGTCAATTAGCTTCTCAAAATGATTAAGGTGGCCTTAGTCTCTTGGCTCCTCCCTTTCAGCCTTAGTGTCTCAGAAAGCCCACTGCCACATCAGGGGGCCTTTGGCTCAGAAGGTTACCCCCAACTCCACAGCAGGATAGATGGGATGTATGTCCCTACTTCAGTCCCTGAGCACAGGCCTCCTGGAGTCGGTATAACTGCTGAGGTCACTGTCTTAGGAGAGTACTCACTGCTGGCCCTCGTGGTGGGAAAGGAAGCGGCCAGGCCTGGCCTGAGTCAGCCCATCTGGTTTTCTTCTCTGGCCAGGAGTCTAAAGGAGCCTGGGCCTGCCCCAGCCAGAAGCTTCTAAGATGCTCTGCAGGCCAAGGCAGGCCCCTCCCACTCTCCAGGCAGGGCCTGAAGTCACACCAAGCAAGTCAGCCATTTGCTGGCTGCAGCTCCAAGCCATATTGACCTCTCAGGACCTCCTTGCTCTTCCTCTGAGATATGAAAGAGACCATGAGGATCTTAAGCACAGAGAATCTCCACCCATGGCAGCACAGGGAACCACTAGCCCAGGACTTTAAGTTGCCCCCTTCCTGGCACCAGCCCCAGGTCCCTCTGTACAGGGTTGGCTTTGAAAAGTTATATGTAGAAACCTGGGAGCCTCAGTCCCCAGCTCCTTGCCAGACATGGTTTAGACCAGAGCAGAGCCTCCCTTTCTTTCTCCCTCCTTCTCTCCCTCCCTCCCTCCCTCCCTTCTTTCCTTCCTCTAGCTCTCTCCCTATCCCCCCATCCCCTATAGGTATATAAATGCTGTTTCTGAGACAGGGTTTCACTATATAGCCCTGGATATCCTGAAACTCTCCATATAGACCAGGCTAGCTTCAAACTCACAGAAATCTGCTTATCTTCCCTGGCCTGTAATTAAAGGCATGTGCTACCATGCCCACTCCTCGACATGTGTTTTTGAGTTTGGTCTCTCTATGTAGTTTAGGCTAGCCTAGAACTTGCTATATAGCCCAGGCTGGCCCTGAACTTGAGATCTTCCTGGCTCTGCCACCCAAGTGCTAGGATTATAGGCATAAGCTACCATATTCTCAGTTCTAGAGCCTCTTTATCTGCTCCTACAGGCTACCCACTCCTATCAGCCCCAAAGACTTGGGGGCTAATCAGGCCAAGTTGAACAGAAGCCAGGGGTCCCAGTGATCTTGAGGCTGGGCATGGTGGCATAAGCCTTTAATCCCAGCACTCAGGATGCAGAGGCAGGTGGATCTCTGTGAATTCGATACCAGTCTAGTCTGCAATAGGAGACTGTTTCCAAACAAACAAGCCAGCAGACAGAGCTTACAGAGGCCCTGCAGATACCCAGGCTTCTGTCAGAGCAGACACCAAGTTCAATGGCCTAATGGCAGCATCCTGCCCTGCTCTTCGATTCAGAAGCTGTCCTCAGACCACCATGCAGTGAGCACCCCTCCCATTCTTACATCACCCCTCACTCTCCACCTGCAAGGCTCATTAACAGCTTCATGTCCAGGACACTCTCTTGGGAGGCTCATTGCCAATGAAAGCCCTGTGCCTTTGAAGCCTCCGGACCCATGCCAGAGCTGTGCACCCCTAGAATCACAGCCCCTGCATGGCCTCTAGGCTCTGCTCAGTGTCAGAACAATGCAGCCTCTATCAGCTGCACTGTTCCAGCCAAGAACAAGCAGCCCCGCAGATCCTCCCTGGCCCTTAGCTCTCAGCATCCTTGTTTGTGTACTCAGGATAAAAGAGAAGCCTAGTGGGACTCTCTGTAGGTGATCCTGAAGATCATAAGCCCTAGTTACTGGATGCTGCTATCCACATGAGGCGAAGCAGGGCATCACGTGAGCTGTGCCAGTGATGTCAGAGGGGCCTGGCTAATTCAGGATGTCCTTGCCATCCGTGGAGGCAGGAAGCTGCACCAGCTACTGTTACACATAAACCAGAGCTGTCCCCGCTGAAGCCTCCCAGGTGCAGGTGTGAGGATCTTTTTCTGTGACCCTGAAAAAAGCCTGTATGAGGTCAGGAGCGCTATCTCCACTTCATCCTCACTTGGAGAAGTCAAGGCTCCTGGACCACGCAGGAAGAATGTGGTGGCTGTATCCACGCAGTGGTTGGGCCTGACTGTGCAGGTATCTTTTGAGAAGTGGGGAGAGGTGACCTAAGACTTAGGGCCACAGCATCATGCCTACCAATCTCTTACTCCAGGAAACCCGATCCAAGAAAGGGCAGGTCAGGTAGTAGGGTCCTCAGGCAGACCACAGTGGGTAAATTGGGGTGCACTGTAGTGACAAAAGCTAGATCCAAGCCGTCCTCTCCTCCAGCAAACATCATTCCTGCTTGAGCATCAGACTGCCTAAAGCCTCAGCCAGGAGGGGCTGGAGAGATGGCTCAACGGTTAAGAGTACTGACGGCTCTTCTGCTGAAGGTCCTGAGTTCAAATCCCAGCAACCACATGTTGGCTCACTAGCATCTGTAATGAGATCTGATGCCTTCTTCTGGTGTGTCTAAAGACAGTTACAGTGTACTTACATATAATAATAAATAAATCTTTGGGCCGGAGTGAGTGGGGCCGGTCATGAGTTCAATTCCCAGCAACCATATGATGGCTCAACTACAGTGTACTCATGTACATAAAATAAATAAATAAATCTTAAAAAAAAAAAAACCAGCCTCAGCCGGGCCATCTACTCAGGTTATAGAGACAATGCTCATGTTGCACCCCAACTCAGGAGCTCCCCAATTTTCTGCTCAGGGTGCCTTGCCTGGCCTCAAACTCTCTGTTGACTCCACATAAGAATCTAACTAAGACCTCTAAGGCCTCTCCCTGGAGGACTGGAGGTTCCCTTCTCCCACATTTAATCAGAGATAAAAACAAAACAAAACAAAACAAAAACCAACACAGTGCTAAGGCATAAAATATGAGAATGAAGGTCAGAGTTCTGATCTTTTCCACTGTGTCAACTTGAGGGCCTTTTCTGAAATAACAAAGGGTATATACTAAAACAATACCTGCTGCTATAAAGGACTCCAACTGATTCCTGGCTAGCTGAGGCCACTGTGCCCATTGCCAGAGTGGGAACTTGGGCTCCCTCACCAGCTCCTCTTAGAAATGCTGTCCAGGGCCTTGGCCTTCACACTAGATTTAGCACTATCAAGTCACACCTATCTGTTCTCCCTCCTTCCAGGTAAGGAGCTGTCCCTACACGATAGAGACTGTCCTAGAAAGACTCACCCTGCAGACCTAAGAGTCCTATCCCAACTGCACAGCTTGTGCTAGTCACCACCCCGTGCCAACTGGTAGGCTATGCAGTGATAGGGTACTCAGTAGACAGAGGGCTCTTTCACCAACAGGAAGGGAATGAGTGCATACGGGAGAACACACTTGACTCCACAATAGAGCTATCCATCACCTTTGGATACTGTGAGCCATGCATCCCATCCCTACCCTGGCCAGTTCTGCACAGGCTCCATTGCATGTCCTGTGCAAATGAACACGTTCCTTCATTCTCTGCACATACCCAGATGGGCCTAACTGGGGCTTTGTGCAGTTCACATCAGCTCCTCTAGTGTACTTAGGGTCACAGAAGCCAGAGGACAATCCAGCTCCATGCGACCTTGGTGTGATAGGTAGAAATACTCCTTTTCTATTCATCTATCTTCACCCCTAGCCTGTCAGAGGCAAGTATCAGCCCCTGAGCTTGGAGCTTCTTTCAAGTGGAGACAAGGCAGGGCCACCAACCCCAGGTGACAACCTGATAGATCCAGCCCTTACCTATTTGCCTCAGAACCAGGGCAAGCAGAGAGGTAAGCCTTCTGACTTGCTGCTCCTCTGGCTTGGACTTTGGAAGCAAGGAAGGGGTAGTCCTGGCAGAGACTCAGCGCTGGGCTGGCTGTTTATTCCATACTGAATGTCTCCCTAAAGCTGATCTGTGCCTGGCCCATGTCTGCTACCTTAAGGCTTAGACAAACTTGCTGAAAGTGGGGAAAGACCCTGGGGGCCAGCCCGTCCCACAGCCCAGCCCTCCCCACAGGCCACCATGCCCCAGATACACTTCTGGAAATACACTCACAATTAAATGGGAAGGCCAAATGCACTGCCCACAGAGGAGAGCAATGCAATTACACAACATCTCATTACCGTGCTCCCAGTGGCCCAGGAAGACACTTGCCCTCCAAGGCTGGACAGCAGCAGTCCAGCTTGCCTGTAGCTTCCACGCCAAGTAGTTTCCTGGCTGGGAGCAAGAGAAGAACGGAGCCCACTGGCCTCTTCCCAGGAAGGTGATCTGCGGCAGCCTGTGTACCCTCAAGTCTTTAAATGTGGGAATACCCTCCTGGAATAGCCATGAATTAATATATAGGGTATGGAATCTTTGGGAACAAAGCCCTCTCCCATTTCTTAGGCTCGTGGCAAAAAGAGCCTATTTTGCAGAGAGGTGCCTACCCAGGGTAGGTCCAGGCAGGAGATGCAACATGCCAAGCGAACTTCTAAAACAGGGAGGTGCCTGGGTTTCAGTGGGGTGCAGAGCCCAGGAGCAGGACTTGAGGTACATGATGAATGCTACCCTGAGGTGCAGGGCTTGACGTGGGTGATGATGACAGCTGGGTAGCTCAGCAAAGGTGTTACTAATGAGATGGTTAGCATCCTTTTGCTCTACCTGGCTAGAAATTGTGGGTAGGCGAGGAGACTCTCTTTCCAGGAAGCCTGACCTATTGTATGCCTAAGAGGTTGGGGGTGAACTGGCAGATCCAGAGCATTAAAGCTCTAAGCCCTGAGAGCTCCGTGCCTACAGCTCCAGGCTTCAGAAAGCCATGCTAGAGGCTTGTTGCTTTGGGCTTTGACTTTGGCCCCAGCATTTTGGCAGCTATGGCTGCCCATGGTTCCCAACAGTAGCGGGCAGCAGTCACTGTCAACAGCAAGCAGTAACAGGTAGTACCTTCGAATGTTAGAGCTTTCACACAAATCTCAGGTGCTGGGATCCTTGGCCCCTCAGTGGTAAGTGCTACAGCTTTCAGGCTGAGAATGTTGGGATCCTCAGGCCTTGACAGAAACTAGTATTGTACTTCTCAGTCCTTATTAGGGTCCTGTTACAGCTCTATGGCCTCGAGGGTCCGAGACTGAAACGAAGCTGTTTCCTTCATCTCTGTCTTGAAGAAGAGCAACTGTGATGACCCACATGAAACCTGAAGGAGAGAGTTAACCCTCCTGGAAGGGGCAGAGGTCAAGAGACTTACATGCCTTACAGTACTCACAAAGCTCATGAGAACCACATGACTTCCACTATGAAGGCTCTTCCATCTTGTTTGCTACTAAATAAGATTGATTGGGGCACTTCTAGGAGCATAGCTGACTTTCCGCCTGTTGACTGCCCATGGAATTTCTCAATGATACAACTGCTTTTGAGTTGCCAGTGCTCCGCTAAATTACCCTAATAGTTTTTAGTTCACCAAGTGGGACTTGGACACAGTCTCTTCCTTTGGTCTACTGGTGACCCAGAAAAAGTTAGGTAACAGAGATCCTGGAGCTTGCTGTGACCAGGGACCACAGTTTTGCCTTTTCACAGCCTTTGTTGGCTCTGTCACGTCTGCCCTGGCTGCTCTCTTGAATTCTTCAGACACCCTTCCGTTGCTATCTATCGCCACCATTGCTACCCCTGGAGCAGTGGCGACTGCTACTCTCACCTCTACTGACACCTTCCTTTCCTCATGTTACCAGCTCAGCCCATTCCATAGAGATCAAAAGTAGGCAAGAAACCAGAAGCTGAGAGGAACTTTGTTTCCTGGGGGGTGGAAGGGCTTAATATTGCAACACCAGAGTGCAGCACAAGAGGGTGTGCTTAGAGCTAGAGAGGTGGCTCAGAGGTTAAGTGCACTGTCTGCTCTTCCAGAGATCCTGAGTTCAATTCCCAGCAAGCCACATAGTGGCTCACAACCATCTGTAATGGGATCTGATGCCCTTTTCTGGCTTGCAGGCAGGACACTGTACACATAATAAATAAATAAATAAATAAATAAATAAATAAATAAATAACAGGGTGTCCTTCAGCTGGCTCACAAAGTGAGCCAAACAGCTTATTTATTATAAACAGAAAAGGAGTGTGGAAAGGGTGTCTACTCCAATCACAACAAGCACAAGCAAAGGATAAAGTTTATACCAATCCCGCATACAAATAAGGAACTGCACTTATACCAATTACAGTATTCCCTTATGCAAATGAAGGGCTGCATTCACACCAATCGCACCACAGCCCCTCATTCAAATAAGAAACCATGCCTACACCAATCACATCAGTCCCTTATGCAAATAAAGAGCACAACTCCTCATGCAAAATGAGAAACTGCTCTTATACCAACCGTGGCAGCCCATTATGGCAACGAAGGACTGTGCTTACTCTAGTCGTAAGACTTCTGAGGGGTCACCAAGCCGGTTAATACTTGTCTTAGGGTCTCTATTGCTGTGATAAAATACAATGACCGAAAGCAACTTGGGGAGGGAAGGGCTTGTTTCCCTTACACTTCTACATCACAGTCAATCATCAAAGGAAGTCAGGAGGCAGAGGAGCAGAGGCCATGGAGGAACTGTGCTTTGCATTTCATGACTTGTTCAGCCTGCTTTCTTATACCACCCGGGACCATCTGCCCAGAAGTGATAGCAAACTAGGTCCAATTAATCAACTAATCAAGAAAATTCACTAAAGGCTTACCTACAGGCAGATATTTTGACAGTATTTTCTCAATTAAGAGTCCCTCTTCCCAAAGGAACCTAGCTGCTGTCCAGTTGACCTAAAACTAGGCCACACAATTGACATCTAGTCATCTTGACATGCAAACACAAACATATCACTGTTAAACCATAACCTTTCCATTTGCACTTGTCCCCAAGATGTCCTGTTAATATTAATGCCAGAATATAAAATATTATGACTTTTAAAACTCTCAGTCTTTAAAAATTCAAATACTCGCTGGATGTGGTGGTGCATACCTTAAATTCTAGTACTCCGGAGGCTGCAGCAGGTGTGAGGCCAACCGAGTCGACAGAGTAAATTCCTGGACAGTCAAGCCTACATAGTGAGATCCTGTTTCAAAAACAAAACAAAGAAAAATAAATCGTCTGGGCTCCACACGGCCTGCTCAGCTCCACCTCTCTGACATCTGCAGCACACGGAGCGTGTTCCACAGCCTCACACTGGCTCTTCTTCACAGCTGTCTTTGGTGGTCATTCCATGGGACTGGCATCTCCAAATCACTGGGGTCTCCACTGCAAGCGGGCTGCACTTACACCAGCAGCCTTTCCTGGGCTCTCTTCAGGAACCCTGCCCCTGCTCCATGGTGCAAAGCGTCAACTTCTAGCTATGACCTTTTTACAGCTTTTTAATCCTGGGGTTTGTATTGCAACTGATACTGCTCTTTTCCCAGTGACCTCTCCTGGCCTCTCATTATGCCAACTTCTTGCAACGACCCCTTTATGCCTTCAAAATTAACACCTAAGAAACTCTTACACATTACCAAGGTCAGATGCTAGCACACAGTACCAGCTTGAGCCCTTCTGGATCCCAGCTTCAGTGTGCTATTGAGGAAATATTTCCAAAATATTCTCAGTGATGCCCGTGCCTCCTCCTCCTCCTCCTCCTCCTCCTCCTCCTCCTCCTCCTTCTTCTTCTTCTTCTTTTAAAGATTTTATTTATTTATTTTATGTGTATGAGTATATTAGCCTAGAAGATCAGAATACACAAAGTACAAACCACAAACCATAAGAAACTCAAGAAGGAGGAAGCCCAAAATGAGGATACTTTATTCCTTCTTAAGAGGGGGAACAAAACACCCATGGAAGGAGTTATAGAGGCTAACTTTGGAGCAGAGACTAAAGGAAGGACAATTCAGAGACTGCTCCAACTGGGAATCCTACCCATATTCTGTCATCAAATCTAGACACTATTGTGGATGCCAATAAGTGCTGGATGACAGGAGCCTGAGATAGCTGTCTCCTGAGAGGCTCTGACAGTACCCGGCTAATACAGAAGTAGAGGTTCACAGCCATCCATTGGACTGAGTACAGGGTCCCCAATGAAGGAGCTAGAGAAAGGACCCAAGGAGCTAAAGGGTTTGCAGCCCCTTAACATGAACAACAATATGAACTAACTAGTACCCTCAGAGCTCCTGGGGACTAAACCACCAATCAAGGAGTACACATGGTGGGACTGATGGCTCTGGCAGCATGTGTATAGTAGAGGATTACAAAGTCGGTCATCAATGGAAGGAAAGGCCCTTGGCCCTGTGAAAGTTCTATGCCCCAGTGTAGGGGAATGCCAGGGCCAGGAAGTGGGAGAGGGTGGGGTAGTGAGCAGGGGGAGAGGGAAGGAACAGGGAATTGTTTTAGTTTTAGGTTTTTTTAATTTTTATTTTCTTCTTTTCTTTTCTTTTTCTTTTTTCTTTTGGAGGGGAACCTGGGAAAGGAGATATTGTAAATAAAGAAAACATCTAATAAAAAAATCAAAAAGAAAAAGATTTTATGTATTTATTTTATGTGTATGAGTACACTGTAGCTGTACAGATGGCTGTGAGCCATCATGTGGCTGCTGGGAATTGAACTCAGGACTTCTGCTTGCTCCAGCCCCACTCGCTCCAGGTAATACACTGCTGTCACACCAGAAGAGGGTGTCAGATCGTATCACAGATGGTTGTGAGCCACCATGTGGTTGCTGGGATTTGAACTCAGGACCTTTGGAAGAGCAGTCAGTGCTCTTACCTGCTGAGCCATCTTGCCAGCCCACCCATGTCTTCTTAATCACCACTAACCTCTTAGCTCCAGCTAACCAGCATGAATTATTCCAGAAAACCAGATTTCACCTTAGTCATTCTGGTCTCTTATTAATCACAGCTCCAGCTAGCCAGACCCCCGGATTATTAATTCAAATTTTCCCTTAAACGGCCCCAGTAGAGCCTTTATTTCCTTCTGAAACTTCAGACACCAGACCTCCGCTATCTGCATTGTTTTCAATATGCTCATCTTTCAAACTCCCACAAAACAGCCCACTGGTCTCCGAGAATTCAATGGTTTTTTACAGTCTAGTGTTCAAACGACACCACAATCCTCCCCAAAAAACACACAGTCAGGTCTGTCACAGTAGGCTACTCCTGGTACCAATTTCTGCCTTAGTTAACATTTCTACTGCTGTGAAGAGATGCTGCAACCATGGCAACTCTTATAAAGGAAGGCATTTAATTGGGGCTAGCTTACATTCAGAGGTTTAGTCTGTTGTCATCAGGATGAGAAGCATGGTGGCACACAGGCAGACATGGTGCAGGAGAGGTAGCTGAGAGTTCTGGATCCAGATAACAGGCAGCAGGGAAAGAGAGTGAGCCAGTGGGCCTGGCTTACGCTTCTAAAATTTCAAAGTCCACCCCCGTTACACACTTCCCGTAATAAGGCCATATGTGCTCTAACAAAGCCACAGGTCCCGATCCTTTTAGATAATACTGCTCCCTATCAGCCTATGGCAGCCATTTTGATTCAAACTACAAGAGGGGAGGGCTTATTTCCTTTTTCTCCACAATCCATCAACAAAGGAAGTCAGGGCAGGAACTTAAGGCTGGAACTTGGAGGCAGGAACTGATGTAAAGGCCATGGAAGAGTGATGCTTACTGGCTTGCCGCATGCTTTTTTTTTTTTATACCACCCAGGACTATTTTCCTAGGGACAGCACTGCTCTCAGTGAGGTCCCACACACATCAATGATTAATGAAGAAAACACAGTATAAGACTTACCTACAGGCAATTTTTGTAGAGGCATTTTCTCAATCAAGAGTCCATCTTCCCAAATGAATCTAGTTCATGTCTCATTGCCATAAAATTAACCAACTCAGTGCTCCCTTGTCGGTCTGGTGGAAGAGGAAAGGCTGAAGAGACGTCTAGAGTTTTCTGAGGCTTGTGATGGCAAAATGCTGGAAATGGTTGTATCTGGAGCTGTACTTTCAGGAACTGGCATTGAGCTCTGGCGGCAAGCAGCTGCACGTACTGAGTAGTTTCCTCCCAGCATCTGTGGAGTATTCAAAACATCTGGTGCTGGCATGGGGGCAGTCTAGCTGGCCACTTGGCTGACAGTCCTTTGCTCAAGTCGGCAAGGGCACTGAGAAAGGACTAGTCAGACTCCATCCCCTGCATTCTAAAATTTATTTAGAGGGAAAATAAACATTAACAGGAATGCTTACAGCAAGACCTCATATTAACAGGATCAGTGATTTAACAGTATTCATTTTTTAAAGATTTATTTATTTATTTAAAGTATGTGAGCACACTGTCGCTGTCTTCAGACACACCAGAAGATGGCATCTGATGCCATTACAGATGGCTGTGAGCCACCATGCGGTTGCTGGGAATTGAACTCAGGACCTCTGGAAGATCAGTCGGTGCTCTTAACTGCTGAGCCATCTCTCCAGCCCAACAGTATTCATTATTGCTCTAACAATGCTTAACTCTTGCCCCAGGACACCCATAGAGAAATGTGTCCTTTTGGTCTGTTCCCAAAGTACCGTTGTTCATGTTTTATCCCATACATAAGCATGCCCATGATTGTTTGCACCACCGATCCTGTTGTGAGTCTAAGACAAAAGAAGGGAAGAAAGAAGAGAGGGAAGTAAATGAGGGAGAGAGCACTGGAGGGCTCCTGGTGCAGATACTTCACTGTCTGGAAGAGGCCACAACCTTGGCAGTTTTGTAAAGACAGGGCCTTTCTGAGCCTCCTGATCTCATACCAGCCCCTTGTCCTCTGGGTTCCTTCCTGCCCCATAAATAGGGTTGGTAGTGTGGTTGGGCAGCTGGGGCTCTCTCCGAAACATAAGAAAGTTCTGCAGACTTGGCACCTTGTTCTGGACTACTGATATTCCTGTTTGTGGCCCCTCAGCCAGGAGCTGTCTACATCTGTCCATTATCTACCTGAGGTTAGGTTAGGTTAGTTCTCCTGCTGGCCTAGGATCAGCAAACCCTGGGGTCCAGAGGGGTCCCTCAGCCTACCTACATCAGGCTAATCTCTGACTTCTTTGTTTGCTAGACATTTGCTCAGATGAAAACACACTACGCTTTAGTGTTTTCCTGTAAGCTGATGTTTCCTGACTTATTTAATGAAACACTGATTTGTTGAGGGTATAGAAACTTTGTAAAATAGAAGAAAACCACAGAACCTCTAAAAACAATTTTTTTTTTCAGAGCTACAGCAATATAATAGCTATGACCTTCTGGCCTGCCCTTGACCTGTGGCCTTCTGTGGTGGTTTGAATTAAAGTGATCCCCCCTAGGGAATGGCACTATTAAGAGGGGTGGCCTTGTTGGAGGAAGTGTGTCACTGAGAGGTTTCAGAAGCTCAAGCCAGGTCCAGTGTCACTCTCTCTGCTGCCCTCTGATCTGGATGTAGAATTCTCAGCTGCCATGTCTGCGTGCATGCTGCCATGCTTCCTGCCATAATGATAATGTGCTAAATCTCTGAACTCTAAGCCAGCCCCAGTTAAATGTTTTCCATTATTAGAAGGTCATGGTGTGTCTTTATGGCCATAGAAACCCTAGCCAACACACCTTTCTTGGCTATTTGCTGTTCAAGCCTCCTCCTGGCTAAGCCTTGCTTGCTTCATGCCATGATGGTGATGGAAATTAGCAGAGGTCCCGAAACCACCCCTATGCTCCTGCTGACCAAACTGTGACAGGCAAAATCAGTCACCAGCAGAGCTTCCCACTTCGATGGTACAGGCTTTCAGAGAGAGCCAGGCAGGTTTCCAGCCAAGCCGTTCTCCACCTGGGCATAAAGGCGAATACTTGAATGAAGTATGGTTGAGCAAAGAGTTGGCAGTTAACTGGGAAAGGAGACATTTGAAATGTAAATAAATAAATGATCCACTTCAAAAAAAAAAAAAAGAGTTGGTAGTGGGCAACCTGAGGTGACTGCTCAAGCAGAGCTACTGCTAAAGCCCCGAGGCAGAAGAGCTATTAACTAATATCTGTGAGGGGACCCATGGTGGTAGAGAGGGGACCCTTGCAAGGCTGCAAGGCCAAAAGGTCTAGAGGCCCAGTCCAGGATGAATCCAGAGGGCTGTAGGATGTCCAAGTCTCACCGGGCCAGGGGCAGCCTGACTGCAAACATATATCCATATTCTGACTTCCAGCAGGTCCCTGTGCTCTGCAGTGAGTTTGTCGCCAAGGGAAACTGCCTGTCTGCTTAGGAAACTATGTTAATGAGCCTTTTGGAAAATCTGGGCACAGTCGATACAGGAGAGTCCGAGAGGCCTCAGCAAAGGGGCATCTGGCAGGGCCAGCGAACTTCTCAGGAGGGATCCACTAGGGAGGGGAGGAACTGTGACCAGCTGTAACTGGTTTCACCTTAGTGGCTCTGTGAACAGAGAGTGATATTTCATTTCTGTTACTTCCTCCTGCTCTTTCTCCATTTCCCCTGGGACATTTGTCTTTTTCTTGGTTTCAGAGTCGTCCATCTGTTACAGACATTCCCTCCTCTTTGTCACTTGCCTGGTAATTTACTGAAGGAATCTTTGAATGTCTCTCTGTGTGAAAAATCTCAACCACTTAAATGTACCCATGTTTTTTTCTTGATGATTCTTCTTTAGGCTTATGCTTAGAAGTTTGTATCAGGCTGGATGGAGTGGGATAATCCCAGCACTTGGGAGCCTGAAGCAAGAAGATTGTGAGTTCAAGGACAACCTGGGCTGCATAATAAAACTATGACTCAGGAAGCAAGCGTTGGGGATGCGGCTGGGTGCTTGTACAGTTTGTGAGTGTGAGCATTTTCCCCTTGACGCATTGTTTTTTCCTTTACTGTCCTTTATTCCTCCTGGAATTGATTTATATGAATACTTGGGAAAGACATAATGAACTACCCCATAATCATCTAAATAATTATCCCAGAGAGAGCCCCTGCACATTCCTGTACAACGGAGTTCTACTGGAAGGCACTTTGCATCACAGGTAACAAGGGCTACCCCACAGGATGGGCCGGCCTATAGAAGGCAAGAAGACAGAATTGGGCCCCAGGTTGGGGGAGAACAAGGGATGACATTGGAGCCTAGGCTGAGGGAGCCAGGGAAGCTATGGAAGTATAGGAGCTTCTCAGTATGAACTGTTCAGGGGGACTCCTATGTAGGCTGCAGTCTGTACTGAAAGGCCGGCATATCCCAAATGGCCTGGTGGGGAGAAAGGTGCCAAGAAAGAAAAGACCTGCCCTCCCTCTTATCCAATTTTCCTTTTCCCTCAGTCCTTCCATTACCAAGCCTACTTTGTATGCAGCCAACACAAGGGCCTGTTGACCACCCAGCACACTGCTAACTTATAATTTAAATTGATCTAAAACTCAGGAGTTGTAAAATCTTTAAAATCCTGAAGTAAAAAATAAACTAAGCCAGAATTCTTTACCTTGCCGAGCTAAGCAACTGACATGAAACGTAGACCCAGAAGCACCAAGCAGGAGAGGCAGAGCCAAGGAGAAACCAAGTTTGGTGTTAAGGTGGGAACCAGAGGATCAATGAGTGATCAGATCAGAGAGGTTCCCTACAACATAACACACAGTGGACATGGCCGGCCACTGCTTCCAGAAATATACAAGGTGTAAAAATAGGTACCTCCCAAGTTACCTGAGAGCAATGCAGGCAGCAGAGGTGAATGGACAGAAAGATCTATTCCAGACAAACTGCCTATCCCAGTATGTTACCACACCACCACCACCACTACCACCTAACATCCACTTATCCACAGCTCACCCTCCTGTATGGCTAAGCACCACTTTGGCTTACCAAGGATTCTCTTCAAGAAAGAGAAACCCCTAGAATTCCCGGTGCTTCCTCTAACTGAACAGCAAGCCTGGGAGCCTGAAGGCTCCAATGCAGTCCTGGCTTTCCTCAGGTCATTTGCAAGCTTCACTGCTCTGGAGGTTGGGGGCTACTAAGCTATGCCAGGGCAGAACATCATCTTCAACCACCCTGTCTGTCAGGAAAGAAGCTCCTTAGGTGTCCCAAATCCCTAACTCTGCCAAGAGATTCACAGATAACAAAATAAGAGAGGAAAGCTGGAGAGCGCTGTGGGTATCTCTGTAAGGCAGAGATGGCCGTGCACAGCCCTTCCTCCCTCTCAGAAGGCCTTGAGCTGACACACATCATCATCGTCATCTGCTTCCACCAGGCTCCACCCTTGATTGACCTAATATGATGGACCCATACCCCTCCTTTCCATAAGAACAAAGGACCTTCGCTGTGAAAAACAATGCCACCGGGTTCTCACTGTTTCTCCATATACAATGTAAAACAAAATAAATGATTACCGGATGAGGCAGAGGCGATTGTGAACGAATCATCACAACTGATCATTAAGAGAAAAGAGATGTAGAGGAAGGGCCAGCACACATCTAGATAGCAGACTTTTAACACAACCGACAGAAACATTTTATTGAAGCTGAAGAAAAGATGTTCAAAGTTAAGTGGAAAGATGGAAAATTTTAGTTGAGAATTGGAATCTTCAATACTGCAAAACTTCAATTATGAACAAGTCAAGTGGGGGAGCCCTTGACATGGCTGAGAGGGTGAAAGGTGCTTGGCAGATGAGCCTGGGGACTTGAGTTCTATCTCTAGAACCCACATAAAGGAGAAAGGAGAAAACCACCTCCCAAAAGTTGTTCTCTGACCTGAGCAAGCCTGGCATGGCACACAGGGGCACACACTCACATGGGTGTATGCCAATACAACTACTACTATTACTACTACTACTACTACTACTACTACTACTACTACTACTACCACTACTATTACTACTACTATTACTACTACTACTACTACTAAATTAACACATGGAATGTGGTGGCTCACATCTTTAACCCTAGCACTGAGAGGCAGAAGCAGGCTGATGTCTCTGAGTTCAAGGCCAGCCTGGTCTACATAGAGTGTTCTTTGACAGCCAGGGCTAGGTAGGTAGAGAGAGAGAGAGACCCTGTCTCAAAAATCAAAACAACAACAAAAAACTACAAATGACAAAAATAAAACAAAATTTGCCTTTTGTTGACTTCTTTTTTGTTTGTCTAATTGTTAGCTTGTTTTTGGAGACAGGGTCTCACTAGGTAGCCTTGGCTGTCCTAGAATTCAATATATAAATCAGGCTATCCTTGAATTCCTTGATCTGCTTGCTCAGCTCCTCAGTGCTGGGACTAAAGGTGTGAGCCACAATAGCCTGCTGCTAATCAACTTATCAAGTATCTTTGACTTTACCTACTGATAACCACGTGACCATATATCTCATTCAGCCTGTTAATATGATGAAGTTAGATTTTATAACATGGGTTTATCATTGTTTATTTGTTTGCTTGTTTTTGGAAACAGGGTCTTAACTATGTAGCCTTGGCTGTCCTAGAATTCACTATATAAACCAGGCTGTTTACTTAAGGAGCAAGTCTATTCCCTTGACAGATTGTTAATTTAAGATCGTGATTGAATTGAATATGCTAAGAATGTTTGTTTCTTATATCTGAGTTCATAAATGAGGTTGTATTGTCATTTAAAATTAAAATTTTGTTGGTTTTTAGTATTGAGTTTATATTAGACTCAAGTAATTCTATGGGAAGATTTGCATCAATTGTCTTTGACACGTAGAACTGTTCGTCCTTTCCAAGTTTCAACCCACAGAACTGTGTTGCCCTGGTACAGTGTGTGGAAGTAATTATTTGACACACCGTCTTGGTCATTTTACAGTTCCTGTCTGCTAACATTTCAGGTTTCTCCTTGAGATGAAAAATAATCTCCTTCCCCTTGGGGGCTGGTTTTTACCATACAGCTCAGGGGGAACTTGAACTCTGAGTCCTCCTGGACTAGCCTGCTCAGTGCCAGGCTCACAGGTATGCTCCACCCCTTATGGCAGGCTCTCCTCTTTGGGATGAGCAAGTGTGATAGTGTAGTACATGGCTTTACTTGTTTTTAAGAAATGGTTTTTTATATTAAATTATTTTGGGTAACCATTTGTTTAAGCTATTTCCATGCTTTATTTATTTCAAGACTCACTATAAATATTTTAAACTTCAGTATGTGCCCGTCCTTTCTCTAATGTCTTCCTTCTGGTGTCATTTCTCAGCTGCCACCATTGGAGACCAGGAATAGACTTCTCAATCCCACATCTGTACAGATGTCCCTTCCTCTAGAGGATTTGAGTCTCTGTAATCTTTCCTGTCAAACTCTTCATCCTTACCTGACTTGTAGACAGCCTCTCTGCTTCAAAAATAAATGAAAACATCTTACTTATCCTTTTATGCCCTGACTCCAGTTTTTCTTGATTTTTATGAAACCACAAAGCAGTCATTTAAAAAAATATTTCTCTACTAGAAAATATCTATATTTTTCACCATCACTTTTGCTGTTATATCCTCTGTCTTGCATGAAAGAGAATCTTTTCACGGGCTCCATGTGAGCTTCTTTTGGTCACACACATGTGTATGGGTTGTACACATGTGTATAGATACACATACATATGTGTGAACAAGTGTGAATGTACATGTGTAGGATGAGTGTGAGAATACTTTGTGCACCTGTGTGTGCTGGCATATGCAAATGTGTCTCCACACACATGTTGTTGCCACATGGGAATGGGTTGTGTGCGTGTCTCCTGATCGATCATCCTGGAGACAAAGAGGTCTGACCCACTCGATAGGAGTAGATGCCTGTGAGCCAATGTTCCTGGATCATTTATAACCTTTGCTTTCACACTTAACCTGAATATGGCTCAGCCCCTGGCCACCCCAGCATCTATCGACCTTCCTCATGTAGATGATGCTAGCCTTTGTCCTTTTTAAAAACTGAGAAAGGGGAGTCTCCCTTACAAGTGCAGCTGAGAGCCGAGCTCTGAGAGGAGCATCATGCTTGCTGATTTGTGGCATCAATCCCAGATCAAGCACCTGGGTTCAAAGTATCTCATTTCCCCCATTATACCTACCTCCATTTAGACTGTATCCTGGGAATCCAGGTCCCAAAATGAGTACAGACCAGGTGGAGCACCTGAGTTTCCTCCGCAGCTAGGATACTATTGCTTCCACCCTGGCTGCCTGCTGTTCCCATGGTCTGGCCCTTCGAGGATGCTCTTTAGATTTCTGTGAGCTCCTGCTGGTGATCAATAAGCTATTTACCACTGCAGGCAGAGGAGCTGTGTGTCTGACAGCCTGTGGCATTTTGCTGGGTAAGAATTAATCAGCAGCAACCTTTGCGGCTGTCAGCCACCCCGCTCATGATAAGTTCCCAAATCCAGGGCTTAACCCAACATTAGTCAGAGTGGCTGCTTAGGTTCTTAGCTGGAAAGACCTCAGACCGAGACTGCCATCACTCCCTCTTGTCTCCCAAGGATGAGCTCCGTCTCATCCTACATGCACAGAACAGAGATAGGCACAGTAGCAACATGAGGACTCATCGGACAATTGGGGTGGCCAGCCGCCTGGTGAGGAGCTGCCAATGCTCAGAGACCCTCACTACGGTGTATTCACTACCTTGTGGGCATGAGTACCTCCATCCCTATCCAGTTGCATCCCTGTATGAGGCACCAAGGATGGAGGATGTGAGGGCACTAGAAGATGGTGCAGGGTCCTTCTTCATGTCCCTCAGGTTGATGGCCAATCCTCACTACTGTACCTGTTCTTGTCATCTTTCTCTGCTTGATCCATTGAGCTGCATCCAGTATCTCCCCATGCCTTCCCTCTAATGGTTGCTCCACCTCCAGTCACCCCAAAACCCTCCTCCTTGGGACATAGCCCCAAGGGTATACCCAGCCTTTTGGAGAATCAGCACTGACATCGGGCTTCCCTAGGCCCTCTTTTGTGTCCTCTCTTATCTATGGCCTTCAACCTACCTAGAGCCCATTCTTTCTCAGCCTGGAGTAGCAGCCCAATGCCCTCCCTCAGTGGATCTGGCCCTACATGGGTTACCTTCTCCCCCTAGTGGCTGAAGGCTCCAGGAAGTGAAACAAAGACCACACAGGAGTCCTGAACCCCTGGATCTGTAGATTCATAAAGCTTCAGAGAGCTTCAAGGGGCTCCCCTGGGCCCTTACATTTTGAGGTCATCCTGCTCCCATGGCTGACCTGTGCCCACAGAGATGGCTGGGAGTGAGTGCACCTGAGTCCTCTTCTATGCAGTCCTTAGAAGTTTCTCTTCATTCCTGCCTGTGCTGCTTCAGTGGGACTAGCTGCCCACTGAAGTTTGTCTATTGGTGTGTGTGAATGCATGAGAGCAAGTGATGGGGGGGGGGAGGGAGGGAGACACACAGAGAGAGACAGAAAAAGACAGAGACAGAGGAAGGAAGGAGGGAGGGAAGGAGTAAAGAAGGGAGACAGAGAGGGGAAGAGAGGGGGGGAGGGCAGGAGGGAGAGAGGGACAGAGAAAGAGAGAGGGAGAAAGAGAGGGAAAAGGAAGGAGAGTGAAGGGGAAGGAGGGAGGGAGAGAGAGAGAGAGAGAGAGAGGGAGACAGAGACAGAGAGAGAGTCCGCAGGCATGTGGAAGCTAGAGGGCCACTGACGTCTTTGTTGTCACAGGTGCTGTTCACTTCTTTCTGATACAGTATCTCTCACTGAACGGTAGCTAACCAGCTAGGCTAGGTTGGTGGGCCAACAACTCTAAGGATCTGCCCATCTCTGTTTCCGCAGTTTTAGGATTACAAATGCATGACACCAACACTGCCTTTTCTTACATGGTGTATTAGCTACTTCTCTGTACCTGTGATAAAATGTCATGACCCAGGCAATACATAGAGGAGTTTATTTTAGCTCATGGTTCCAGAGGGCTAAGAGTCCATAATGGTGGGGCAGAGGCAGCAGGCATACATGGCAGCTGGAGCAGGATGCTGCAGTTTCACTTTTGAGCCATAAGCACAAAGCAGAGAGAGACAGAGAAAGAGAGAGAGACAGAGACAGAGACAGAGACAGAAAGACAGAGAGACAGAGATAGAGACAGAGAGAGAACTCTCAAAGCCCACCCCTCAATGACACACTTCCTCCAGTAATGCTATTCCTCTCAAATCTCCCCAAACAGCACTATGAACTGGGGACCAGGCATTCAAAGAGACCATGGGGGACATCTCATTCAAAGCTCCACACAGGGGTTCTGGGGACTGACCTCCGACCTTCATGCTTGCAAGACAAGTACTTTACTGACTTGGGCTCACCTCAGACCCTGAAGCCTGTCTTTTATAGATTAACTACACACTGAAGTTCTGCAGGATCATACAGACCCGACCTTCCTCAAGACCTCCTGTTATTATATCATGGTAAAGAGTCATACTTGGAAGGGTGCTGGCCAGACGTTCAACTACAACAAAGAATAAAAGATATCTGGGATTTCTGTGGGCTACAAGACAGGCCCATCCAGCTCCCCACACCCAGAGCACTGTGGAGTATATAGACAAGAATGTGGGCTGTGGAGGCTGCCAAGAGACCAAGGCCACATTGAGGGCACACCCTTCACTAACTGAAAGGCATCCTGGGAGGAAGTCATGGAAGAGCAGCTTGATCATTGCTGCCTACATCGCTGGAGCACACCACACACCAAGACCCTGGCTATATTTAGGCCTAATTTGTACAGTCCCAAGTTTGCCTCCCTTTGCCAAAGTGGCAATTAGGGCTAGAGATGTCTTGCTTCTTGCTTCTTTAGCAAGCAGCTGATGGAGCCTCCTTGGTAGCTCACTCGGTTTCTGGGCCCAAAAGTAGAGATAAGGGTGTGAGGGGATCCCCAGACCACACCCATGGAGTTGGGAATACAAGTATTCTGCACACCAAAGCTGGGCAGAGTGGGTGGGACAAAAATGAGGGAACCAGAAAGCAGGTCATGCTCCCACAGCACCTGTCTCCCACAGTACCCCTCAGGAGATCAGTGGGCCCAAAGGTAAAGTAGAAGAGGCTTCTGTCCTCCAGGCCAGAGAAATGGGAGTGCCCACCAGTTGCTCACACTGCAGGCGCAGCCTACCTGCCTTCATTGCACAGGAGATATTAAAGAAACTTATTATCAGTTCGCAGGTTCTTATTCTGGTCTTTCCCTCCAGGGTCTTGAGCTCTGACAACTCCACCATCCCAATGCCTCCCTTGTCCAGTTCCCTAGGTCTCTTACCTCAGTCCTCTGCTGTGGCCATGAAGCTCTGGAAGAGCAAGGAAAGGCCTGGAGAGGTGCCCCCAAAGCACCCCTGCCCTCTAGATCCTTGGGCACCAGAGCTGGTCCCAGGACCTTATAGCTTATCTAAAGCGTCTCAAGGAGAAGCCAGGGACTAGGCAAGGCCTGCCAAACTTAGGACAGGGACACAGCTGTCCTGCTCACCTGACATGCCTCAGCTTCAGCAATCCTCCACTAAACCAAATTGTTAGGCTTTAATAGAAAATCTTGCCTTCATGTTCATGAATTAACTACTTGGTCCAAGCTGGTGGTTCTGTTCTGGGACATGGTGGGAACTTTAGAAGTTGGGGCACCACTGAAGAAGTTTGGTCATGTCCTTGAGGGCTCTATATTGCCCAGCATATTCCTACATGTCTTCTCTCTGATTCCCGTTTGCCAAGAGGTAGAGAATCACCACCTACTCCCGGTGCTGTGATGACCTGCCCAAGCTCATAGGAGCAAATAACCATGGGCTAAGTAAGCCCTCCAGATCTGGGAGCTAACATAATTGAATTGCTTATGTCAGATAGTTTGGTCACAGCAGTAACAAAGGTTAGCACACACATTAAATCCCTATAGAGCTGTAGAGAACCTAGCATCAAGCAGGCCTATGCCAGGGCAGACCCAACTTCATGAGAAGATAGATCTGAGGATAGCAGTGGGGTCCAAGACGTCCCAAAGTTGACTGGGTAGAGTCCTCTCAGCTAGAAGTAGCTATCTGCCCCTGTGAACCACCACTGGCATGAGTCCTGCAGGTTTGACCCTGAGCATTCAGATAGGGCAACCCCAAGTGGGTTGCACTATGCTATAGAAACCAAAGCCTTCATTTTCTTCTTCCTCTGTCATAAAATCTGTAGCAAGACTCACTGAATTTCAGGCCAACATCCTGGGAAGCTGTATGTCCCCAATCTGCATGGAAGATACAGCCCAGGAGCATTAGGATAACACTAACTCATATGGGTCTAGAAGCCAGAAGGCTTAGATCAAGGTATCACAAGGCATTGGTCCTTCTGAAGGTTCTGGTGAAGATTTCCTGGGACTCTCAAAGAGTGCAAATGGACAAACCAGGGTGTCACTTCTGGTGAACTCAATGGGACCCTTGTTAGCATACCAGCCCAAGGCTAGAATGAGAAAGCTGAAAAGCCCCATCTGCATGGATCATAGGAGAGCTTTTGATATGGCTACTAATGAAGAGGAGGACTCTGCCCCACCCAACACCCACACAAAGAAAAACAGAAACTTGACTGGCATGGCCTCTCTGAGATAGAAGATAAACTACTGTGGGAAAACCATGTTGAGTAGAAACCTGCTGTGCTCTGTCGTGTGGAGTTGCAACCGGCCTCACGGTGGCATCCTTCTTGGCCTTCTTATCCCACAGACTGGTGGCCCCTTACATCCAGATGAAAGAGAGTCACAGCCCTCAGCCATTTGATTTCTTTCTTGGCCAACATGGATGGAGTTGCCATTTGCCATGAGATCCAAAGCTCAGGTCACAAGTGGGCACAGAATGTGATGAAATGGGGCTTCCCCTAGCACTGTGCAACACATGGTGATAACAAGAGGGTAAGGCAGTGATCCTGGCTCCCAACAGGACACACACACACACACACACACACACACACACACACACACACGGCATGGCATGGTTGCTCCTGGGTAGTCCCCGAGTCCCTTAACTGTCTGTCTACCCATCTCCAGACCTGTGTCCAGATGGTACACTGTCCCCAGCTGTCAATGCCCAGAGAAGGGAAGTCTGTTAGAAGAATCAAACCACTTCCAGGAGTCTTGGTTCTCATCACATCCTCTGTATTTCCAGGCACACAACACATGCAAACGAAGAGGCCCTCTTATGTTATCTATGTCACAAATGACATTCCACAGAGATGATTCTGTAACTCCTTCCACAGGAAAAAAAAATACTTAATGTTGTCCGCGTCTGTTCTGACAGTTCTACTGTATGCATTTACAATTCTGCAAACAAATGGAAAATGGATATGAGTCCCTGGAACTGGGTTGTTTCTCCATACATAATATCACTCCCTGTGGTGTAGAGAACACTCTTGAGCCTGCTTCTCTAGGACTCACCCCTCAGTTCGTTTGTATGACAGGGTCAACCTGAGAAAACCAAACTCTAGAGCCAGCAGACAAAAGAGCCTTTGAATCCCAGGTAAGGAAGAAACGCAGGCCCCTATGGAAGAGGAAACCTGTGCTCTGAAGGTGGAGGAGAGAGGAGTGATCATCCCTATAAACAAGTGCCGGCTAAGAAGCATAGAAGACTGGCAATAGCGGAAGAATGATCACCTCATAGGAAACACAGTCACAAGTGGTGGTGGCAGAACCATCCACGGCGCTTAAAGCCACACTGGAGAGCATGCAGCCCCTGACCTAAAGCTCATCTTCAGGGAACACACCCTTTCCAATAGGGATAGGTGTGTGGTTATGAAGAAATCCCAGGACTACATTGAATAAATGGTAGCTGCTGCCAAGCCCCAGGAGACAGCTGTGCTGTGCTGCAGGCTCTGCCTTGTCCACAACCCCAGAATGCAGTCCTGGCATGGGACTACCTAAGAATAAGTCTATCATCTTGGCACAAAAACCAGGTCATAGCCCAGTGACCAGAATGATTCACATCAGCCAGGGCATTGGGTTTGTTCCCAGCAGAGGTCCCCAGGGATGCTACATACAATGGTCCCCAGGGATGCTACATACAATGGTTCCCTGCTAAGCCCCTATGCTGAGGAGGGAGGCTGCTGCTCCCTCAGATGGGGTCCCAGACCCAAGGACAATGAAATGGAAGTTTCTGGATGTGTCAAGTGATGCAGACCCATGTGATGTTTTGCTGAATTAAGTCCTGTGAGGAGACACATGATGTTTGAGGAGAGTTTAAGTGGGGCCCAACAGACAGTTGGCGCCTGCATAGCTAGCTGTGTAATGCTGTGTTGGCCTCACATCTTTGCTGATCTTTACTTTGTTGAGAGAGGCACGGCAGAGAACTTCTCCTGGCTTTCTGGCTGGTTCTGGTCACTTCTGCTGACTTGTGCCGATCTGATAGAGGCCTGGCTGTTTCTGTTGAGTCGTGCCTCCACTGCTGTTTCCTGTTTGGTGGTATCTTTTGAACTGGACTGCTGGAATCCTGACAACAGAGATTGGAATCACCCCCAAAGAACTACTTCTAAACAGGTCCACATCCCCTTGTTCTATTTACCATCTTCTCTCCTCTACCTTTGGATAGTGAGTTAGGAAGTGGGATTGAAGCATTTGTGAGCCCTTATTAAAGTGAGTTTTGAAAAAATCTAACTCTATAGGGCACACTGAATCTATTGGAGGGTCTGTGTCCTATAGTTGACCCACATATACAAGGAAAGTACTATTGTCCCAAAGTCACAATTGAGAGAGCTAGATTATTACACACTAAAACAGACCTATGTGGTCCTCAGTTATTCCAAATAGAGACATATCCCTCACAATAGACCTCCAATCAGGAAAGGCAAATGTCAAATGCAGATTGGAGAGCAGAGAGAATCCAGGGCTAAATGCAACCTGAAAACCACTGTGGTGCTTGGAATAAAAATGACCCCCATAGGCTCATAAGGAGTGACGCTATTGGGAGGTATGGCCTTGTTGGAGGAAGGGTGTCTTTGTGGGGTGGGCTTTGAGGTTTCAAAAGCTCAAGCCAGGCCTAGTGACTCACTATCTCTTCCTGCTGCCTGTGGATTCAGAATTCTCAGCTACCTCTTTCAGTACCATGTCTATCTGCATGTCACCATGTTTCCCCTCCATGACAATAACAGACTAAACCTCTGAATTATAAGCCAGCCCCAATGAAATATTTTCCTTTATAGGAGTTGCTGTGGTCATGGTGTCTCTTCACAGCAATAAAACCCTAAGACAACTTCTATAAAGGATGGTACTGGACAACTGAACATTTTAACATAGAACATACATTGAGCATCAAGAAGTGCCAGTGACAAACTCAGTCAGAGGTATGTGGTGCTTTGTGGCTTTTTCCTCAGACTAGACATGATCACTATCATTGTCCTAGTTACTTTTCTTCTTCTTTTTTTTCCTAGTTACTTCTCTACTGGTGTGATAAGATACCACACCAAAGGCAACTTATAGAAGAGTTTATTGGGGCTCCAGAGAGTTAGAGTCCTTGACCCTCACTGTAGGGACCATGGAGGCAGGCAGGAATGGCACTGGAGCAGTATTTAAGAGCTTACATCTTGATCTACAGCAGGAAGCAGAGAGAGGGCACACTGGGAATAGCCTGAGTCTTTTGAAACCTCAAAGCCCACCCCAGTGACTTATCTCTTCCAACAAGACCACACCTCCTAATCCTTCCCAATGTCACTAATTGAGGACCAGGTATTCAATCATATGAATTTATGGTGGGGGGGGGCAGTGCATTCTCATTCGTCTTGAATCACAAGAGCTGTGGTCATTCACACTGGGCCCCGGCATGATCGAGTCCATTATCAATCCTTATGGAAGGAGGATCTGGTGGACTTGAGCGACTTATATTAGCATGTTAATCATGTTGAGGGGGTGCTAAGGCAGTCAAAGTGGGGAGAGCGATAAAAGGGGGAGCTGACAAAGGGCCTCTCCAG
>NW_022196904.1:128541192-128546051 GCF_008632895.1 Mastomys coucha
ACCAAGGCAACTCTTATAAGGACATTTAATTGGGACTGGTTTACAGGTTCAGAGGTTCAGTCCATTATCATCAAGGCAGGAGCATGGCAGCATTCAGGCAGGCATGGTGCAGGAGGAGCTGAGAGTCCTACATCTTCATCTGAAGGCTGCTAGGAGAATACTGGCTTCTGGGCAGCTAGGATGGGGATCTTAGAGCCCACACCCACAATGACACACCTACTCCAACAGGGCCACACCTTCTAATAGTGCCGCTCCCTGGGCCGAGCATATACAAACCATCACAATGATGTTCTCTTTAGTAATTATAACTGCTTTCTTAGCACCAGCCTGAATGCTCTCCTGCCTTGAAATTTCCTCTGCCAACCAATTTAGTCAATTGCCTTTAAATTCAACTTCATTCAGGTTCTCAGAATACAGGTAGAATGAAACCAGGTTCTTGGCCAAAATACCACATGAATGGCCCTGTCCATGGCCCTCATAGAGTCCCCATTCCTCTCAAAACAAAAACAAAAGGCTGAGCCTCCACAGTCTGCTCCTCTTAGTATTCTTGTCTTCCAAACACCCACCAAAATGGCTTGTAAAGCTCAACTTCACACGTACTTGGGGAGTTTCTGTCCCAGACTAATAAACTCTTCCACATTCCAGCCACGTAACATCTCCACAGGTCTAAGGGCCACCTGGCTAGGTTTTTCACAGCTGTTGCACTTCTTGATGTCAGCTTTTCATCTCAATTAGTTTTCCTGGTGCTGTGATAAAATTCCCTAACAAAAGCCACCTGAAGGCAGAGAGGTTTATAGTTCGTTTTTGGCTTTGGTCTCAGTTTGAGTATATAGTCAGTCCACCATAATGGGAAGGTCCTGGCTTTAGGAGTTCAATCTGGTCATATTGCAGTCACAGTCAGGAAACAGAATAATGAAAAGCATTTGTGCTCAGCCCACTTTCTCTTTTTATTTATTTATTTATTTATTTATTTATTTATTTATTTATTTATTTATTGTGACAGGGTCTCACTGAGTAGTTCTGGATGGCCTGGAGCTCTCTATGTAGACCAAGCTGACCTCAAACTCACAGCAATCCACCTGCCTCAGGCACCCAAGTGCTGGTACTAAAAGTGTGAGCCACCAAGCCTGGAACTTCCTCTTTTTTATACAATCTAAGATCCCAGCTCAGGCAGATGGCCTTGAGAATAGACCTAGAAGATACCCAAGGGCTCACATATATCACCAGAAAGGATGGCTCTCTTCAACCTTAATTAATGGGCCATTCTTTCCTTCTGGATGGTAAGAATTTCAGTAAACAGGCCGGGATAGGAGTGATGTGCTGTAGGTAAATGCCCAGTGAGAGGAGTGTGTCCTCAGCTAGGGTCTTGGAGGTATGAGTGAACAGTTAACTACACTCAAAAGGTTTAGTTAGTCCTTGACGGAGAGGGAGTCCCGTACTGGCTGGACCCTTGAGTTGTTGCTGACCTTCAGAGCTTCCTATTGCTTGTCAGTGCCTGTATGACCTTCAGAGGCCCTTCCTGAGCACAGAGAGATAGGCTTCTGCATGTCCTCCTAGTCCTGCCACAGAAAAAAGGAAATTGAAAGTCAGACTCCAGGACACTATATGCCTCGCTGCTGCAGTTCCTCAGATGCCCTCTTTCTAAGGGTTTCCACGGAGCCTTCCCTCCTCAGCCCCGTGTGCCAGGAGCCTCCTCCGGGATGATTTTTAATATCTTTGCCAAATTAAATGTGAGCCACCTAATTACAATGGGGACACCCTGCCCTTGGATGAACAAACTCAAGCTATAGAACAGTTGCATCAGCAGTACAGCTTCCCTGAACTTTGAAAAAGGAGGGAACTAGAAGCCATGTCTGCCTCTGCTTATGAAGGATCTATTAACCCCACTAATTACCTCAGGGCTTTGACCCAAGTTCACTACAGAGGATGTAGTACCAAGGCCACTGACAATGCAGCTCACCACCCTCCAAGGCTGTGGCCTCTCCTGTCATTGTGTGACCTCTGTACGGTGATCAAGGGAAGCAATGCCTGAGGCTGGCATGCAGCTCACTGGTGGTTAAGGCCACGGTCAGCATGAGAGGAGCTGAACACACTCTTTCTAGACCTCCTTAGGAGAGTGTACTACAGAGCCCAGAAGCCCAGAGTGGCTAGAGGGGCTGGTTCCACACCCTAGAAAAATGTCTCATAAATGGCAAAAACACTGGAGGTCCCGGGGACTCAGGGCTCTTGCTTTTAAAGACTGTCAGCACTCTGGAGTCCCAAAGAGGAAGTGACTGACAGGCATCCCAGAGTGTCAGAAAGTACTTTTGTTGGGGGTTCTTCCTGGAATCTTCCATGAGTGAGTTTATGGTACAGTCTGTGCTTCTGAATGGAAACCTGGTTACTGATGCATAGTTCTCCTAACAGTTGAGAGTTATCAGGGATCCTTTGCTGAAGACTCTGTGTGACCTCCATATTGCGAGGGTCCCGAGTATCCTGTTTTCCTTGCCCTGTGCAGTGTCTGGAGATCACAAGTTTTATGGAAAGTGGGAAGAGGAGGAACAAAGAACACTCAGAGGCTGTGGTTTCCTGGGAAGCAGAATTGGGTGAGAACTACAAGGGGTCTTGTTTGAGAGCTGACCAGGAATCTCAGCAGAATGGAGAGAGACAGAGACAGACGAGACTCAGAGAGACAGATACACAGGAGGTATACATACATACATACATACATACATACATACATACATACAGAGAGAGAGAGAGAGAGAGAGAGAGAGAGAGAGAGAGAGAGAGAGAGAGAGGGAGAGGGAGAGGGAGAGGGAGGGGGAGAGAGAGAACACTTGAATGAAAGAACTGTTTCTTCTCAGAGGCCAGCAGAACAAGAGACCATAATCCCTGAGTTCCCAGGCTTCCAAGAGGCTGTGAGGCTGAGGTGATGGAGGAGCCACTGCACGTAGAGAAGCTGAGCACCTCACCCAATGTTGACTTCCTTAGGCAGTTGCATCCCTCTGATGGTGGGGACAGTATGCTCCCTTAGAAGAGTCATTGGTACCGTGATTCTCCCTGAAAGCCACCCAGCATCTCCATTGGCTCCCTCCATCCTAAGCCTACTTATCTGGAGGGACAGTTAACTACAGACGATTCCACATAGTGTTGGAGAGATTCAAATACAACTGGGACATTTTGGCAGCCACACATGGTGTGGTCCATGCAGGCAGGACGAAAAGATATGTTTGAAGGAAGTGCAGTTTCAGTTGAGTTGAGAGGGTAAGTGTGTAGACATTGTTGTGTATGTGTTTCTGTGTGTGTGTGTGTGTATGCACAATACATATGTGTGTGGAGGCCAAAGATCAACATCTATTGTTTTCCTCAATTGCTTCTCCACCTTAATTCTTGAAACAGGGTTCTTCACTGAACCCAAGCTCACAAACTGGGTAACAGACCATTGGGCCCCAGAGCTCCATCTGCTTCTGCCTCTCCCAATGCTGGGATACAGAAATGTGTTACTGTACCCAACTTTTATGCAAGTGCTAGGGATCAACTCAGGTCATTGTCCTTGTAAGGTTTTTACTAACTGAGCCATCTTCCAAGCCCAAGATTTTTAAGCACTGTAAATGTCAAAGATGCAAAGCACAGTGCTCTGTTCTTCTTTGTTGCCATGATACAACACTCCACCAAAAGCAGCCCAGGAGTGGAACTTACAGCAGAAACCATGGAGGATGCTGCTTGCTAGCTAGCTTATGGGCTCATACTTAGTTAGCTTTCTTATACAGCCTAGGACAACCTACCTGTCCAGGGAAGGATACCATATTTACAGTGGGAGGGGTTCAGCATGGGAGGACCCCAACCTAGTCCACCATGAACACAAGCTAGCCCAGGATGCTTAGACTCAGCATATTCTGACTCTAGGCTCCATGTGGCAGACTGAGAAAAGAAACTGGGTCAGCCAGCATGCCTCCTTTTGGACTCCAGGCTCTGAGAGTATCTTCATGATATAACCATAGGCTTTCATGTTAATGGCAGTAAGTCCCATCTGCCTCGACACTGCTTCAAAGAACCATCCCTTCTCCCTCTGTGAGATCAGTGAATGTGTCCCCAGGGGCCTCTGAGTCTGTTTGGAAATCAGAGGGAAGAGAACTGAAAGAGCCAAAAGACCAAGAGCCCAGCAGGAAGGTCAGGAGAGAACTTAACCCCAGGATGAAGCATCTAATATCCCTTGTCTCTCTCAGGAGCCTAGGAAGGTGTATGCTGCATACTGCCTCTGCCTGTCACTGACCCCCATGGCCCTATCACCCACTACTCATATCTCCCATCACATTCCTCTGTGGGCCACTTGCCCATGAAACATGAGGACCATAAGGCATCCCATACTCGCTCTGCACTGGGCCCTGGCAGCAGATGCTAGTCTGGTTCTGCACATCGATAGCTATCTCAGGCAGTTCTATCAATCAGGAGGCAGGGGGTATGCAAGGAATCTTCCAGAACGCAGATATTGGTGGAAATCCAGCAGCTTTCAAGTAGTCTTGGATCCTTAGATGATTCTGGGATGATATGACAGACATACAAGTTGGGGGAAATCATCCATCTTACTAGAGCCAACCATGCTGCCTGCATATGTGTGAAGTGGGGGTGGGGGATCACCCATCACAGTGCACATCATGGTGTCTCCTCTCTCCTCATTCTTCTGTGTCCCAAGGCTCAGGAATTGGGACCATTTGCCCCATACACACACACTCAAGCCTGGTGTGTGTGGTGGTAGTGGGGGACCCACATATCATAGTGCACATGAATGTCTCTTTCATCTTTATTCTGTGCCCTCAGGCACAGGGTCATTTGCCTTGCCTCAGCCCTGGCACGCATGTGCATGTGTGTGTGTGTGT
>NW_022196904.1:128546061-128547710 GCF_008632895.1 Mastomys coucha
AGAGAGAGAGAGAGAATGTGTGACCGTGTGTGCAAGGGGTTGGCTCAGCACAGTCATAGGATGGGGAATCAGACTCAGAGTTGGAAAGTGCTCTCCCACTGGCAGAGTGATAGAGTGATCTCTGAGGGCTTTCTCTCTGGCATGAACCCCGTGTATGTGGCTGCTCCACTGTCTGGTGACAAGAGCAGCTTGTCAAGCACACTAAAGGGTGACCATGTTGAAAATAAAGCTAGCTTGGCTCCTAAAAATATTTTCATGTCCATTATCCCTAGCCAGGGCTATTCTTCCCCATACTGGCCAAGTGCAGGTAGCTCAGTGTCCTGCCCTGAGTACCAGAAGAAATGCATAAGGATGAGGTGCAGCCTCAAAGCAGGGCTGTGTGGCCAGTCTACATCCAGACACCTTGTCTTAGACACCCTTGGCTTCTAGGGCTATGGATTTAAATCCTTGCAAGTCCATATTAGAAACCAAACCAGTGCAATGGGAGCTGTCAGTCAGGATGTATCCCTACCCTCAGGTAGAGTATATCCTGGGAGCAGTGCTGGCATGCTTGTGGCAGCATCCCTGCCTACCTGGCTGGTGGCCCTGAGATCTCCTCCATGGGCTCATAGATCTGTCTCAAACTCCTACCAGTATCTCTGAGTTGAGGTCCTCAGCACAGCTACTCATCTAGGCTCAACACCAAGTTCTTAAGAGACTTCACTTGAGCCAGATGTGATGCACCACACCTTTAATCCCAGCATTTAGGATAAAGAGACAGGTAGATTTCTGTGAGTTTGAGGTTTGAGGCCAGCCTGTTCATAGAGCAAGTTCCAGGCCAGCCAAAGCTATATCTTGAGATCTGTCTCAGAAAAAAAAAAATGCACTTGACTTAGGCCTGGCTGCCTCTCTCTAAAGCAGAACATTTCCCTTAAAGGAAATGACCTCTGGACCCAGCTGGAAGTGTTCGTCTCATCTCTAAAATTCATTCAAATGCACTGGCTCTTTTCTGCAAAATGCTTCTCAGAATTTATATAAAGCAGGATTTAAAAATAGCTGCTAGGAGCCACAGTGAGCTATGACCTAATTATTGATCAAGAGAGGGAAGCAGGTGCCCACTGGGCATGCTCGCCTCTGCTTAGGCCTCCCTCATGGCTAGCTCAGAGCCTATGCATACCCTGGACTTCTCAGGTGAAGACGTTAATTTCTCAGCATGCCTTTGGAAAAATGTTTCTGACTCGTGGATTTTCTGTGCCTCAGTGGTCTTTCGGCCAGCACTATTTATCGCCTGGCTCCCACATTGGGGACTAGGGAAGCTTTTGGTTCTGAGAAAGTCCTTGTACTATCCACAAGTGTTTTCAGGAGTTTCAAGTTCCAGGACAATTGTTAGGGGCCCGTTCCTAGTTCCTCACTTCTGAACAGCTACAGGGCATCAGCACAAGTTCTAGCTATCATCCTGGCTCTAAAAGAATCAGAGGCCTCCACAGCCATCCTACTGTCCTCCAGTTTAAGACTCTGGGCTTAGATCTGCTGGATCTAAGAAATGGAACTGTGCTCCACACCCCAACCCTGCTCTTACAAGGGCCAGTCAGCAAATAAGGAAGCCATTTTATAGCAGAGAGAAGCTGAGACCAGGACAGGTATGTCCCTGCCCTTAGAGGGCTCAGGAA